>NC_139386.1:55397500-55997500 GCF_054392235.1 Sus scrofa
TAATGAGTGAGGCCAGGGATCAAACTGGCATCCTCATGGATACTAGTTGGGTTCATTAACTGCTGAGCCATGACGGGAACTCCCCCTTCTCTTTTCTAAGTAGGGGCTTTTGTTGAGATTTTACTAGATAGGCTTATCAGCAAGTTAAATTTGTTGATTTTTTTTTCTTTTCTTTTTTTGCTTTTTAGAGACAAAGGTGCTGCCCATGGAATTTCCTAGGCTAGGGGTCAAGTCAGAGCTGCAGCTGCCGGCCTATACTACAGCCATAGGTAACACTGGATCTGAGCCACATCTATCTGTAACTTACACCACAGCTCGCAGCAATGCCAGACTCTTATTCCACTGAGCAGAACCAGGGATTGAACCCACATCCTCATGGACACTAGTTGGTTTTATTTCCACTTGAGACATGATGAGGACTCCCAATTTTGTTGAATCTTCATTTGCACTAGCCAAGGAGAAATTATATCATTCAGAGATCCTGAACTCAGAATGGGATGCAGTAAGTGGATTGGACTTTTAAGTTACACCAAATTTGCTGAGTGAGTGAATGCACTTTCAACTTCATGTGTGAATAAAATAGGAATTTTTAAAATTATATGTATTGGGGGGGGATATATATAAATGTCATATGGTAGAGGGTGGAACACAGACAACATTTGTTATTTCTGCCTGCCTAGTACCCATTCTCTCTTCTGTTAATAAGAGTTTCTCTTCTTGAGGGATGTGTCATAGAATTAGTGGGCTTTTATGAAAGAACATTTCTATTGACTGTAACATCTATAAGATCAGTTGTTTAACTGGAGTTCCCATTGTGGCTCAGAGGAAGCAAACATGACTAGTATCCATGGGGATGTGAGTTTAATCCCTGGCCCCACTCAGTGGGTTAAGGATCTGGTGTGCTGTGAGCTGTGGCATGGGTCTGAGACTCAGCTTGGGTCAGATCTGTTGTTACTTTGGCTGTGGCTCTGATGCAGCTGCAGCTTCTATTCGACCCCTAGCTTGGGAACTTCCAGGCCTAAAAAGCAATAAATAACATGTGTCTAGTCTTATAAATGACTAGAATGTAGTTTGTATGAACTGTGCCTCATACAATTAAAAAAGGTGTAAAAAGAACCTGGTCTGAGGCTTCTCCAGTTTCCATAAATATTTAGGATCTTCAAAATTGTGAAATATTCTTTCTGTGCCACCTAATTACACCTCTGTGTTTACTAAGATTATCAACTTACTTATGTGAACAGTTTATGGACCTAATCTTTTGTTTGCAAACTAAACAACTGCATCATTACACATCTTTAACAGGTACCTATTCCAGATATTTTGGGAGGAGGTTTCCTAGCCTTAGATCCAGCCACTTAAAGTATGTCATAATCCAATGGTATTCAAAGACTGGGCTTAATTCTTGCTATGCCAGGTGTGTCCTCTCAGCCAGCTTTCTGCCAAGGTACACAGGAAAGGCTTTTATTGTCTTGGAAAGATAGTAAGCTAGTAAGAAGTGCATCCAAGACTGCTGGTAGCAATCTTACTTGCTGCATGGAGAAAGTTTATCTACCAGAGGAGAAGGCAGAAGGCTGTCAGAGCATTGACTGAAACCAGACACCTAGATATATCGCTAAACTCGGTTATGTAAGTCAATAAAAAATTCCATGTATAGTATATTTTTTGTTCAATGTTTTATTATTTTGCTTAAGTGACATTGAGTTTTGTTTCTCTCATTTGCAACCAGGAGAACCCTAAGTAATAAATGACAATCCCTTAAAAAGAATTTAGGAAGTTTGTGTTGTGGTAAATCAAATATACTTCAATAAAACTTTAAAAAATTGGCTAAGGGGGAAATGAAGTCTGTGTTAAGATAATGTGGAAAGATAATGCTCATGTGTTAGACTCTATCATGAAAGGTTTTTTGGTTTGGTTTTTTTACTTACAGAATTTTTCATTAAAAAGATTTGGAACATTTTACTGAAATCAGCAAGACAAAGAACTATCAGAGAAGAAAATAAATATTCAAGTTTGGCTGTTTCACTGAACACCTATTGAAAATAATGTGAAGTTCTGTGGAGTTATCATGTATTACACTAAGGAATTTTTAAAATATTTATTGAGCTCCTATTATGCGTTAAGCATTGTGCTATGACTAATCTATAAGAACAGATTTGTGAAAAATTGAGCTAGTCTATGCACTCACAGAGCCAGTAGTCTAGAATAGTAATAACAGACTCTTGTATTATTATAAAGCCATTATTATAGGTAAATGTGTCCATTTGTGTTCATTTGCAGAGAACAGAGTTCACACTTGCTGGTTTAAGCAGAATAGAACCTTTGGCAACAAATCTATACTAACCTGATATTAACATAGAATGAATGTGTCCATGAGTGTTCACTTGCCAAAAAAAAAAAGTGTTTCAAGTAGAAAATGACTTTTACAGGGTATTAACTGGCTTTCAGAATCATTGAGAGGGTGAAAGATCTCTGTGGATTGCCATGTGATAGGTTTGACAATAATTATCAAGGTGGTTGTATGATAGTTAAGCTGGCTCTACTGCATTATAGAGTTATCTTCTTTGCTCTTGCAAGATAGCTATTATTATATAAGCAATGTAGGAATATGTAAAAAAGGAACACAAATAGAATGAAAAACCTACCCTAATCTCACCATGAGAGATATCTGTGTTTATGTGCATATTTCTGTTCGCTCTTTTCTTTTATATTTTTATGACCTCACCTGCAGCATATGGAAGTTCCTGGGCCAGGGATTGAATCTGAGCCATAGCTGCAATCTGAGCCACAGCAACAACTGGAGCTACAACTTCAGCAATGCTGGATCCTTTTAATCTACTGCAAAGGGCCAGGGATCAAACCTGCACCTCCTCAGACACCTGAGCCCCTGCAGTTGGCGGGAACTCCTATAAACTCTTTTCTTACATTATCTTTATTTTTAAACTTTATTAATTCTTCAAAAAGTCAAAGAATACCTTTAAATAGCATGATTTCATGTAATAAAAATTTGAAGATATATAGTGCCATAGCCATGTCCCCCATATTTATCCTCTTGCAAAAGAAGAAATCAGAAAGGTCTATGTCTCTAATCTATTATCAGATATGAGTTTTTCACCAAAGTAAAACACACACATGTACATGCACTCCAGGCCTATTTTTGGACACTCTTCTTTGATCATGCTAAACTGGGGAGCAATGGCGCCAGCACCAAACCTTCATGGTGACAACGAGGAAACCTGCCACAGCACACTGCTCCCGTGTGCTCTTGGAAGCCTCTTTGGGCAGGAGACTGCTGTTCTGCAGTCAGCTCTAGGTGATGCAGTGCCTGCCACCTCCCATGCCAGAAAAATGTATGCCCCTGCCCTGCCCCTCAGCCCACATGAAGTCTGTGGGCCTTGCCCTATTGCTTACGCTGCCATGGGAAAACCAAACAGCTCTACAAACAGCAGAAGTAGGGAAGCATGGTCTCTGCCTCCTTTCCACCTTTCATTAGGTGACAATAATCACATCCAGGACCCTGGCTGCAAGGGTTTCTTCAAAATGTAATTTTATTTTATTATTTTATTTTATTTTATTTTTTAATTTGTTTTTGTCTTTTTAGGGCTGCACCTGAGGCATATGGAGGTTCCCAGGCTAGGGGTTTAATCTGAACTGTAGCTGCCAGCCTATTCCACAGCCACAGCAACATGGGATCTGAGCTGCATCTGGGATCTATACCATAGCTCACAGCAACACTGGATCCTTAACCCACTGTGGGGGGCCAGGGATTGAACCTGCGTCCTCATGGATGTTAGTTAGATTCATTTCCTCCCCTGAGCCACGACAGGAACTCCCAAAATGTAATTTTAGTTTTTTGGCTGCTACTGTACAGAAAGGCCCCGGGGGGAGGGTAGGCTAGATATTGTATGCAAACGAACCACATCCACAACAGAGAATACAGTCATTGGTTTGTAAATTGGGAGGACAAAATCCTGTTTTTAAAAAAATCATGTTTCAGAAAACTTCTTTGGTATTTAGAAGAATATGCATGTCTATTTTGAGTTAGGGAAGTTTTTAAAAGCCAGAGTGGTAGTTTTCTGTCCCCTACAGATTTTTTAAGTTTTTAAACAGCAGGATTATGAAGCCCCTAGTTATTTATTATTTAATTGGCATAATAGCCACTCATCTTAATGCAAAACCTCAAGGGCAAAATGCAGTTGATAATTGATATTATTGTTTACCCAATTAATTAGATAAAATTTCATTGTGAAAAAGGATCAGATACAGTTATAAGCAACCTACCAACCTTCTTATGTATATATAAATTCATTAAAAGTGAAATGAAAAAAATGCAAATTTACTCTCGTTTTCCACCATTCTCATAAAATGACACAAAACAACTTTCTCAGAAATGAGTTTTTTGACAATTGCATACCTATCATATATAACAGAAAAATTTTCCTCCCAATTAGAACAAAGAAGAGAACACGATTTTTTTCAAAATGGAATTACTCTGCGTAGAAGCTTCTTTAGCAGCTAACAAATTGGTTATAATTAATGCCAAATCATAGCAGAGAATTTTTTGAATTTTGTGATCTCCTGGACTGGTTTTATTTTGATGTTTTTATGGGAGTTAACAGTTTAAAAGCTGCTGTCTCCATTTTGAGAGATGTAGATATTAAATCACATCTTTTTCATAGATTTATTTATACAGCGATAGTCAACAAACAGTCCTTTTAATTTTTTTTAAAAAAGATAAGGCAAATATCCTAAGGGTAGAGAATAATAGAGTACTTCTGCAAGGATCTGTGATATAAATGCTGGTGTTGGGTGAAATTAAGTACATTTGACAAACATGGATTCAAACTTTTGGTTTTATTTTGGGGTCAAAGAGCCATTTCAAAGGAAAAGTACAGGTCCCAAAGACTTTCCATGAAGGTTCAGAGAGGTTTGAGAATATTCGATGGACTGGTGTATTCCTGAGAGAGGCAGTGGGTCTCCAAAGTTGATAGTATCTCAAAGAAGGAACTCATCACAAGGATGGGTCTTGTCTAGACTGACCTGAGCTCAATCTAAAGGCCTTGGGGCCAGGAGCAGGGATGGAAGAGTTCCATGGATGCACATGACTCAGCCAACTGGGATAAAATGACCGAAGTATAGGAGCTGAGAACTAAGAGCAATTCTAGATGGGAATTTCAACTCACTTTGGTGTGAAATGTCATAGTTCATTGGGATCACAGAGAAAGTATAACATTAGAAGCAGATCTTGGCTAGTGGACTGACCACATTTTTTGTTTCTTGTTCTTTGAAACTGTTAAATTGTACCCTTTGACCTAGTAAGAACTTTAAAAAGAGAAGATATGCAGGTCTGTTGCTCAAATATATGCCTGAGACCACTTAGGTCCAATTTGGTGGAGATATGGAGTAAAATTCCTTAATTTTTTCAAAGTATGCCTGATGCAGCCATGGTTAATAACCAGTTGGGTTAGTTCATTACAAACTATGAACCACATTCTTTCATGTTTGTCTTTTTCTACAGCCATCAAATCCCTCTCTAGTGCCAGGTGAACTATGGTCTTTGTCAATGAATGTATACTGAGAATTTAACCTCCTTCATTTATTTGTTTATATTCATTTACCTCTTTTGTTGAACATTCAGTAAACATGAATGCCTTTCCTATACCCTCCAATTAGATGCTTAAAATAGAGTGACAACCAGATTACAGTCTCTTGCCCTCCAGGAACCAAGTAGGTTGCTCCAACCTACCTCCAGTGCTGGATGGAACCAAACACCCATTCCTTTCTCTCAAACAGATGGACTTAATTATCTCAGCACTGTGTGTAGTTCTAGAAAAGAAAATCAGTTGATATCAAGCTTATTCCCCAATGCTCTTACTTCAATAAATATAAATGATTTCTCATGAGATTTCCAGCATTTCCTGTGTCAGCCAAGTTTAGAATAACCTGAACTCAGATGATCCTTGTATCCCAGTGTCTTCTCATTTGTCCATCTCGGTTCAGAATAACCAGAAAGACAAACAGGAGGGGGAAAAAAAGGCATGCTATTCACATTTCTTCCAATCTGAAAAAAAAATTTGAAGATAAATTTCTTTATTCAAAAGCATCTCATTGCTCTTTGTTAGGTAACTGAATTATATTAGTTTCACTTAGGGCTCTAAAAGGGAGAACAATGGTTTTTATGGCTTTTGGAGGCTATTGTTTGCAGGTGATTTTAAAATGTATTTTTAAAAGCCCCATTATGTTTCACTAAGGACAGTTTCTCCGGTTTCCATAGTAATATTCAAAACGAGTGTAGGTGAAACCAAAGAAAGTCTTTGCCTTAATAGGTGGTTTAGCATTTCTGTTGAATATGAAGGTTGCCCAATGTTTTAATATAATTTAGCTCTTTTTAAGTCCTCATTCCTTAATAAATACATTTAACGTCAGATGTCTTCTTATGAAATGAATAATAAAGCCCACTGTATTTGAAATTTAAAACAGTTTCAGGAGTTCCCATCGTGGTGCAGTGGTTAACGAATCCGACTAGGAACCATGAGGTTGTGGGTTCGATCCCTACCCTTGCTCAGTGGGTTGAGGATCTGGCGTTGCCGTGAGCTGTGGTGTAGGTTGCAGACGCGGCTCGGATCCTGCGTTGCTGTGGCCCTGGTGTAGGCTGGCAGCTACGGCTCCGATTAGACCCCTAGCCTGGGATCCTCCATATGCCGCGGGAGCAGCCCAAGAAATGGCAAAAAGACCAAAAATAAATAATAAAAAAAAAAATTAAAAAAAAAAGAAAACAGAACTGCCTCAACTGAAATACTTATTAGATGTATTTAAAAAAAGTAAAATAAAGTAAAAAAATAAAACAGTTTCAAAGATACTGAAAGTTATTCTGGTCATATCTTGCTTTTATAAAGATGATATGAATAAATTATTTCAGGCAGTTACTCAGAAAGCACTTTTAAAATAGTTGTGTTCAATGCCATGTAAAGAAGAGGGATGGAGAGAAGATATGTGAACAGATATAAAATGAGTAGATTCTTGCCCTCAGGGAACTTACATATTTTCAATCTATCGAGGGATACTAGTTTAGTTATTTTTGGAAGTTAATTTCCATTATGGTAAAAACTGAAGTCAACAGTTACGTACCCAATGAAATAGAGGATAAAAAAATTAGTTGAAGTAACTCACAAAAAGCCCTAGGAAGCCTATGTACTCATCTCTGCCTATGTACTATGTAGAATTAATTCACTTAGAACAGACAACTCTTGGATCTAATGTATTATTACGAATTGTTTTAAAAGCAAACAGAATTAACAAGATGTTTTGTGATGCTTATTCAGCAAACAATTATTTTCAACTATTCTCCTAGGATTCTCATGAATTACAAGAATGGAATTTAGGAGAAAATATTTTAAAACAATCAAACAAACAAAACCCAATAGCCTATATTAGCCAACTGTGAGAACAAAGCTTAGCAGATTAGCAGAAGAAATTAATTTTTGTTTGGAGGTAAGAACCTCCTAAGTGTTTCAGCTGTATGTTAATAACACAGTTTAACTGTTATTTAGATGTTGAGGGCAATCTTTTAATGTTCTGGATTGAGCACTTAGTTATAAAGCATCCTAAAGGAGGATGAAGAATAGAGCATAAGTATGATTCCCAAGGGGTTAGAGGGTCTCAGTGTCCTTTTATAGATCTACCTAGGAGTTCCCGTTGTGGTGCAGCAGAAACAAATCTGACTAGGAACCATGAGGTTTCGGATTCCACCCCTGGCCTTGCTCAGTGAGTTAAGGATCTGGCATCGCCATGAGCTGTGGTATAGGCTGCCGATGCGGCTCGTATCCTGTGTTGCTGTACCTGTGGTGTAGGCTGGAAGCTGTAACTCTGATTGGACGCCTAGCCTTGGAACCTCCATATGCCACGGGTGTGGCCTTAAAAAGCAAAAAAAAAAAAAGTTACAATTAATTTAAAAAGTAAAGATCTACCTATATATTTTGATCTGTCTATCTATCTACCTACCTATCCATCAGTTAATTCAGTTAAATATTTATTGAGTACCACATGTATTGAGTGTTGTGTACTTTAGCTGTGTAAAGCATTATGGTGAGCTAAAAATAGGCATGGTCTTCATTCTTATCTTATGTAGCAATAGACCTAAGTCAAACAATTGAATCATTATGAAAGTGTGCTACAAAGGAGAATAGGTATTAACAGTGGTAATGAGTCTATGAGAGGGAGGAATTTAGACAGGTCTGGGAAGACTTTCAGAAGAAGGGATATGTAAGACAACATCTAAAGGAGGAGTAGGAGTTAACTGAAAAGATGGCCAGTTTCTCCAGAGGGCAAAGGCGAACTAGAAATAAAGGGGAGAGTAATGTGGAGGCAAGGCTATGCAAGTCCTTCTTGTGCATATTAGGAAGTTCTTTGCATTGTCTCAAGAGCCATCATCATTAAGGGCCATTGAAAAGCCTACAGGGATGTGGGTGGAAACTGTCAGACATTGGTGTCAGAGTTACACTTGTAGACAATAGGTGGATAGTTGGGTTTATTTTCTTTAAGAAGTGGTAGAGAAACAGCACAGAAAGTCTGCTTTTTAACTCTGTTAACTCTGATTTGACTATCTAAAATTAGTAGTTCAGAACCCAATAGGAGTACATTACTCAGCCCATTGTGTGCACTTATTTACTGCCTAACAAGTGTTTGAGCCCTATACAGTGCCAATGCAGATCTGTCTGACTGTTAAATCTATGTAACCTCAAAGCCATCACAGAAAAATATGAAAATACAATGAATGACAGACAGAAGTCTGAACTGCTTCATGCAAGTTTGTGTTGAAAACAATCTTTGAAAGGAACAGTTAACTACATCAAGCACTAATAAGTTCAAGGTCATTTATTTGATAAAGGAAAAGAAAAATTTAGTTATCCCTCTAGTATTTGAAGACATTATAATTTTTGAAATACATGAAGAAAGCTTCCCAAAATTTAAGCAAAGTATTTCTTTTATCTTGAGTATAAAACAGGTGGGTTTATAAAGATACTGGAAGGTGGGTAAGAACCAGATGCCTCACATATTAAAGCATTTGTCTGAAAAATATTTTTAGAAAGAAAGACATGGCAAGAAGGAATGACAAAAAATAATAATGAGGGAAGGAGACAGAGAAAGGAGAGAAGATATAAGGGAGTTGAAAAAGGAAAAGAGGAAAGAGAAAGAAAGAAAAATAAAATAAATGAAAAAAAAAGTAAAGAAGATGTTTTGAGTATTAGACTAGCCCTTCTATAAACAGATATATGGAGAAAGTGTTTTCAGGTTTTGGACAATAACCATAGCAAAATTGTGATCCTTAAAAAAAAAAAAAAGGAAATAACTTGAGGTGGACCCAACAATTGTCCGTGGCTCAGGACCCAACAATTGTCCAAGGCTTTAGGCTGGAGGCATTTTTGGACTGTGCCGTGGGAATGTAGACTCCAAGCAGAACACTGAAGTCTTACTGACTTGAAGAGGCAGAGATTGGCATTCAGGACTACTGAAGAGGCTGGAATTTGTGGAACAGAATGCTGGAAGGAGACAGTTATGCAGAGAAGGAGCTTGAAAAATCCACATAGAGGAGTTCCCGTCATGGCGCAGTGGTTAACGAATCCGACTAGGAACCATGAGGTTGCGGGTTCGGTCCCTGCCCTTGCTCAGTGGGTTAACGATCTGGCGTTGCCGTGAGCTGTGGTGTAGGTTGCAGACACGGCTCAGATCCTGCGCTGCTGTGGCTCTGGTGTAGGACAGTGGCTACAGCTCCGATTGGACCCCCTAGCCTGGGAACCTCCATATGCCGCGGGAGCGGCCAAAAAAATAGCAAAAAAAGACAAAAAAAAAAAAAAAAAATCCACATAGAAATCCCCTTAAGTCTTTGGCCAAATAATAAACTCTGCACGTAGAACAAGATCTTACAAGCCCTGGCACAGGGCAGCTATTGGGGCTTTGTGAGCTGATTGTAGATTCTGGAAGCCACATAGTGCTTGGAAACATTGGACTGATGGAAAGTAGAGAGACCTCAGTAAACGCCTGGGGATTCAACTGAAAACCTAGAAAAGCCATGCTTTAGTGTAAAGTATATACTAAACTAGTCATCAGCCAACTTTTTCTGTAAAGGACAAATGAGTAAATATTAAATATTTTGTAATAACCTATAATAGAAAAGAATCTAAATATATATATATGTGTGTACATATATATATATATAACCAAATCACAGTGCTGCACAATTGAAACTAATACAATGTTGTAAATAAACTATACTTCAATCAGAAAAAAATCCCTAAATTTCCAAACTTGGAAGCAACCAAGATGTCCTGGAGTTGGTATATGGAGAAACAATTGTGATACACCCAAGCAATGGAATATTATTCAGCACTAAAAAGAAATGCGCTATCAAGCCATTAAAAAATATTGAGGTTATATAAATGCATATTATTTTGAGGGAATGCAAATGCATTTTACTAAGTAAAAGAAGCCAATCTAGAAAAAATACACACTGTAATATATGGCATTATATTATATATTATATTATATGGCATTCTGGAAAAGGCAAAACTCTGGAGACAGTCAAAAGATTGCAAGAGTTTCAGGAAGAAGGAGGGCTGAACTGACAAAGCACAGAGGATTTTTAGAGCAGTGAAACTACTCTATGTGATACAGGAGTGGTGGGTACATGTCACTATAAATTTGTTCAAATCTATAGAATGGGAGTTCCTGTCGTGGCTCAGTGGTTAACGAATCTGACTACGAACTGTGAGGTTGCAGGTTCGATCCCTGGCCTTGCTCAGTGGGTTAAGGATCCGGCGTTGCCGTCAGCTGTGGTATAGGTTACAGACATGGCTCAGATCCCACATTGCTGTGGTTCTGGTGTAGGCCAGTGGCTACAGCTCCAATTGGACCCCTAGCCTGGGGACCTCCATATGCGGTGGGAGCGGCCCAAGAAATGGCAAAAAGACAAAAAAAAAAAAAAAATCTGTAGAATGCACAACAGCATGAGTGAACCCTAATGTAAATTGTGGACTCTGAATATGATAGATGTGTCACTGTAGGCTCATCAATTATAACAAATATACCACTCTTGTGGGGATGCTAATAGTGTGGAGGTGATTCAGGTGTGGGGGCAGGGAGTGGATAGGAAATCTCTATATTTTCTGCCCAATTTTGTTCTGAATCTAAAACTGCTTTTTAAAAAATCTCTTACTAAAAAAAGCAAGAGAAAATTAAGCCCACAGTAAGCAAAAAGAAGGCAATGGCAAAGACAAAAAGAGAAGTCAATTATGTAGAATATAGGCAAGTTAACTAAAACCCTAAAAATATTTTTTTTGAAAATATCAAGTTGAAAATATTGTGATAGAATTTTTATTTTTTTTGTCTTATCCATTTATTTTTTGGCCACATCCACAGCCTGCATAAGTTTCTGGGCCAAGAACTGAAACTGAGCCACAGTAGTGACAATGCCAAATCTGTAACCACTAGTCTACCAGGGAACTCTGCATTTTTACATTAGATTTTTTTTAAATATTCAGCTATTTTAACTTTTAAGTGTGATGATTAATTTTCTGTGTCAGCTTGAATGGGCAAAGGGACATCCAGATAGCTGGTGAAACATTGTTGGCTGTATCAATGGGGGTATTTCTAAAAGAAGTGAACATTTGAATCAGTAGATCGAGTAAAGAAATGTATTTCCACCAATGTGGGTGGGCTGTATTACCCAGTCCTTTGAGGCCCAAGCAGAACAAAAAGGTGGAGGAAGGCAAATTTGCTCTGTGTTTGATTTATATATCTGTGGTCTTGGTTCTCAGGCCTTTTCAACAAATAGTGCTGGAACTATATATTCACATGCAAAAAAAAAAAAAAAAAAAAAAAAAAAATCTAGTCACAGACTTTACCCCTTCATGAAAGTTAGTGCATAATGGATCACAGACCTAAATGTAAAACACAAAACTATAAAACTCCTAGAAGAAACATAAGCAATCTTGATAACATTGAGTTTAATGATGACTTTTTAGATACAACACCAAAGGCATGATCTTTGAAAGAAAGTTTTGATGAGCTGGATGTCACGAAAATTACGCATTTCTGCTTTATGAAAGACACTGTCAAGAGAATGAAAAAATAAGCCACAGACAGGGAGAAAATATTTGCAAAAGACATAACTGATAAAAGACTCACCTGGTTGAGAGGGAGAGATCATCTCTCTGCTATCTTTTCTTTTAAAGACACTGATCTACACATGAGGTGTCCACCCTCATGACCTAATAATCTCCCAAAGGCCCAAACTCCAAATATTATCACATGAGGGAATAAGGCTTCAGCATATGAACTTTGGGAGGGGGGGAACAGACATGTACACTTTCCTGAAAGAGAAGGAAAAGATGACATCTCAAGGTATACTTTGAGAGTCTCACATAGCCATAATATGTCTGGGAGAATGTGTTCCAAACTTGAATGTTGCCTGTCATACCTGCTGAGGTAGGGGAGAAAAAAGTTTACAATTACTCTATTAGCCCAGCTAATGATGTCTTTATGTTAGAACATGAAAAGTTGTCAACACAAAATTACTTGGACTAAACTCACAGAATACCATGCTGTACAGTAGAAAATATATATATATATGTATAAATAAATGATAAATAAAATAAAATAAAATAAAATAAAACCACAGAACAGTGATCACAGAATATGATCAAAGGATTGAAGGAAACCAAGAGTCAAGGTTTGTTGGCATTCACACCCACTCCTATGCAAGAATCCATTAGATCTCAGCCCCAGGTGTGTAAACAGTCCTTCCTAAAAATAAACTCTGCCCTTTAGGTTGACAGAAATGCTTTATGTGAATATTTCTGAAAACTTCAGGTAGCAAATTTAAAGGGAATGTCAAAATTTTTCAGGGTAATGACAATGAAATGGAATTACGGAATTCTTAAGTATTTCCTTTATTTTTTCCTGATCATCCTATATTTATTTCTGGTTTATTTCTTTGAAAGAGAAAAGACCAGGAGAATTTCACCTATCCAGTGAAGACGTATGGAGTAAAATTAGCCTATGTCTGGGCAAGGATTAGGTAAAATATATTAACTGAAGAAACTGTCAGCGCTTCTATCTCTAAGACTACTTTCTAGGTGATACACATCTTCTATACATTCAACAGCAAAGTTATGTTTTCCATTTGCAGCAATGTGGATGGACTTGGAGGTCGTTTACTAGATGAGATGTCAGGCAGAGGAAGATAAAAACTATATGATATCACTTACATGCGGAATCTTAAAAATACAACAAACTAGTGAATATAACAAAACAGAAGCAGTCTCACAGACATGGAGAACAAACTGGTGGTTACCAGTGGGGAGAGGGATGTGAGGAGCAGCAATACAGGGGTAGAGGATTAAGAGATATAACTATTAGGTATAAAATAAGTTACAAGGATATATTATACAACACAGGGAATATAGCCAATATTTTACAATAACTATAAATGGAGTATAAACTTTAAAAATTGTGAATCACTATATTGTATGCCTGTAACATATAATATTGTATAGCAACCATACTTCAATTAAAAAAAAAAATTTTGTTATAGTAGAAAATTGACAGAACACTGTAAACCAGCTATAATGGAAAAAAATCAAAATCATTATTCAAATTAAAAAAAATAATAATAAAACAGGAGTTCCCTTCATGGCTCAGTGGAAACAAATCTGACTAGCATCCATGAGGACACAGGTTCTGTCCCTGGCCTCGCTCATTGGGCTAAGGATTTGGCGTAGCCATGAGCTGTGGTGTAGTTCACAGACACACCTTGGATTCTGTGTTGCTGTGGCGTAGGCCAGCAGCTACAGCTCTGATTTGACCCCTAGCCTGGGACCCTCCATATGTCATGGGTGCGGCCCTAGAGACAAAAACAAACAAGAAAAAAACAGCAAATTTATGAAGTATCTACTATGGGCCAGGCACTGTTTTGAGTTCTTGGGGTGCATTGCTGACAAAATAGATTTCTGTCCTTGTAGAGTTTAAGATTAATATTCCCAAAGTGAAACCCAATTATTTTCTAACTTTTTAAAACTTTTGGTAGTTCCCCAGTTTTGGCTAAATTAAAAATAAACCTCTCAATTTTTCATCAAGATAGTCCACAAAGTCCTCAATCTGGCTCAAACTATCTTTTCATGTATTGCCTACTTTTTACTTCCCTTAGGATAATTTTAAGATCGTCAAAGTGGGAGATTCTTAACCACAGGCTTTTGACCAGCACAGATGTCTTTCCTTTCGTGCCATCCTCTGCATTCATTTTGGTCTGCCTCATTTTATCTCTCTCTATCCCTCCCTCTGACCCGCTCTCATTTCCACATGACTGCTCTTCATCGTCAGCAAACATTAATTACATATTATGTGCCACATACTGTGCAAGATGCTGGGGAGGTAAAGACTATTTTCTCTTATTTCTGTTTGTTGGAATATAAACAAGCATTTGAGCACCAAATTCAAGTAGAACTCGGATGAGGGTGAGACCAGAACAATGTCACTCAAATGTCCCTCTATCCAGTTATTGGCCATTGTCCAAGTTGAGAAAAAAGCAGGGGCCATTCATGCTATTCACTTATTTTTGATCCCCATTACCTAGAAATGTCCATATATGTGGTTGATGCTCAATTAATAATTGTTGAATGGGTGAATGAAAATTAGCAATATGATCAAAGATGACTTTAGAATAGCAGCAAAAGATGACAAAATTTTGAACTACGCAGTATCCATGATGAGAGGAAACCTGGAAGCCTTGGAATCAGATAGTAATGCCAGTGGAGATCTAAGTTTCAAATACTGTTAGATTGTTACCCATCTCTGAATGGTCGGCAAGCTTGGTAAGTATGGGAAAGAAAACATATTTATTTGAAAGATATGTTTCTTGAATCCAGGGCCCATGAAAACATATATTTTTTTTCAGATGCATTTTCTTTTATCAGGCAATGACAATCATCTCCATTTCTTTTTTGTACTTCCTGACTAAGAAACCCAGCAAAACAGTGCTCAACTCTTAACTCCAGTTGAACTTCAACTGCACCTGAATGCACCTGCTAACATGTGTATTTAAGACTGGGGTGTATTTAAGACTGTATGTGATAATTTATAAAGCAAGCATTGCACAGGCTGAGTGACATAGAAGGAGCTCACAGAGTACACCATTTAAATATCTCAGGGGCCTTTTTAGTCCTGGTAACAAGAGGTAGGACCAGTTTGCTGTGGTTCCAAGCATCCTGAGGGTGTGATAATAGCATATCATCCAACAGTAAGTGGCCAAGAACTTAGAGCCAGATAGCTATGGTTTTAATTTTGGCTCTATCATTGTTATCTCATTGTTTTCTTATCCATAAAATAGGGATATTATTAGTATTTACTTCATAGCACTATAAAAAAATGTTAGTATATATAAAGGGCTTGGTGTACTTTCCTTGTACATAATAAGAATACAGTAAATATTAACTCTTTTAATATTCTTGTTTGTAATCAATATAAAACCTTCACTGTCAACATAGCATAGGAATTAAGAGTAAGACCGCTGGGGTCAAATTGCCTGGGTTCATATCTCAGGCTCCTACTTCTTAGCTTCCTTTGTGAATGCAAACAAAGTCTCTGAATTTAAACGTCCTTATTGCTAAAATGAGAATGCTGATAATATTCACATCATAAGGCTTTTTGAGGAAAATTAAATAATTGATCTGACACAAAACAAAATCTGGCACTCAATATGTATTGAACACTACCCTCAATATATATTGAAACTAATTGAACACTCAATATGTGTTGGTCCTTCTTATAATAAGGTAGTACATACCTCCTGGTGTTCATAGACTAGTAATAGAGAAAGAGAGATGTAACAAACAATTACAATATACATAGTAAGTGCTGATAAACATAACTATAATGTGGAGTTCCTGTCATGGCGCAGTGGTAAACGAATCCGACTAGGAACCGTGAGGTTGTGGGTTCGATCCCTGGCCTCGCTCAGTGGGTTAAGGATCTGGTGTTGCTGTGAGCTGTAGTAGAGGTTGCAGACACGGCTCAGATCCACTGTTGCTGTGGCTCTGGCATAGGCCGGTGGCTTCAGCTCCTATTAGACCCCTAGCCTGGGAACCTCCATATGCTGTGGGAAGTGGCCCTAGAAAAGACAAAAAGACAAAAAATAATAATAATAACTATAATGTGTAATGAGAGTATGAAACGAGCTTGTTTATGTAGAACATTAGATGAATGATCACCTAATTGATAGAGTTAGCAAAATATACTAAGGCATATTGCAAAGACTTAATTACCTGATTGGAATAACAAATATTGACAAAGAAGAGGAAACCCCACTAGAGAAAATAAGTATTCTCTTAAAGGGATGGTTTTGTTTTGATCATAAGTTAGATGCATTTTATTTATCCTAGATTTTGTAGAAAAATTGTTCTAGTGCTGTAAGAAAAGTGAATCTGGCTCTTACTTCATAAAGGCAGAAAATATGCTTAATTAAGATTGCAAATCACAACAGTCCCCCTGTAAATGTGCTATTTTCACAGTTTGCTTCACACCTCTTCTACCAGCACCTAGTAATTCTTTGTATATTTTTGTCCTCCAGAGGAAATCGCTGCCATTATCTCAGGCTGTGTCTAAATAGGTTGCCTTCACTTAAGATTTCTGTGCTATTTCTTCACACTCAGTGACCCCAATTGCCTACTTGATCTTTTTGTTACTTCTATTCTGATTTTTTTACTATGACTGTGCTGAGAAATATCCAAGAGCAGATACCCACTCTATGGGATGTAGGTTAGGAATGTTTAAACCAAATTCATCAGAGTCAAAGTAAGCCTGAAAAATGTAGGGGTCTTACAGAAGTGGCTCAGGATTGTCACTACATAAAGTAATAATTATTGCACTTGCTTCCATAGATATGCTGATTAAGGGAACATTCTGGTTAATAGAATTCTGAGTGCTTGACAATATAAAAGATTATGCTTGATTTTTGTGTTGTTGTGCTTATTTCCTTAGCTTTTTGTTGCTTTTCAGTTCAGATTTGGTTTGCAAGATTTTTTTCCTTGCCCTTTCTTCCCCTTTTGAGGAATGTAAAATTTCATAGTCACTGTCCATGTGTGTGATAAAAGGTATATTCTCCAACAAAATCACACAGAAATTTCTTTCTCCATGAAATAACAGATGGATTTGGAGATTCTATGTACCAGAAACACTTTACCAGAAATGAAGGACTGTTCCCACTGCAAATAATACCCTGAATCTCAGAGAAGAAAAGGCTTTCTTTTTAAAAAAAATTTTTTTGGGATACAGTTGACTTACAATATTGTATTAGTTTTGGGTATACAGCAAAGTGAATGAGTTATACATATAAATATATCCATATTTTTTCCCAAATAAGTTATTGCAAACTACTGAGTAGATTTCCCCATGCTATACAATAGGTCCTTGTTAATCATCTATTTTATACAGTACTGTGTATATGTTATTCCCACCCTCCCAGTTCCTTCCTCCCCACAAATGTTTTCTCCTATAGTAACCATAAGCTTGGTTTTGAAATCTGTGAATTTGTTTCTGTTTCTTAAATAAGTTCGTATGTATCATTTTTAGATTATTTTTATTAGATTCCACATATAAGTGATACTTGTCTTTTTATGTCTGACTTACTTCACTTGGGTATGATAATCTCTAAGCCTATCCATGTTGCTGCAAAAGACATTATTTCATTCTTTTCTGTGTTTCTATTACAATAACCAGTACAATCAAATAAATTTGGGGGTTTTCTCCCACTCTTAATTCAGACTCATGCTTAAAAACACAGTATACTTGACAAAAAATTAAGATAATACAGTATTAGTGCCTGAAAGTCTGGATCTTCATTATAGAAATAAGAGGTAATAAAACATAAAGCAGAATTCTCCAAACCTTTTTGATCAAGGTCTTGTATGAATAGAAAGTTGTTAATTATATGTGTATTACTAATAAACTATATTCCCCTCTACTCTTTTAATGTATTGTACACATTATAAAATGTACACCAAAACTAGAATTACAGAACATTATTTTTTGTCTATGCCTATGTCATGCAGAAGTTCCTGGGATCTTTCAGGAATCAAATCTGAGCCACAGCAGTGCCCTGAACCACAGCAGTGACAATGCTGAATCCTTATTCTGTTAGGCCACCAGGGAAATCCAGAAGAACATTATTAAGATGAAATAAATAACATTTTATAATGTCTTACTAACCATGACTGCTTCATGTTATCTGCACAATATTTACTTTTACAACATTCATCACTAACAATGAAGAAAATCCATAGTACAGACAGTCTTTTGATAACTTCAAATATTTTGGCCAACTTATACCCAGTGTTGCCTCAATAGACTTTTAAAAAATCATAGAGCATTGCTAACAGAAAGCCAGTAATAATTCAGAGAAAGAGTCAGTTCTGCCATTTTTCTTTTGTATTTGTGCCTGGATTATTAGTCTTTGCATCTGTCTGCTAAAGCAAACTGTTCTGTACTTTTTTTTCTTCAGAGAAATCTTTATAAACCACTTGTCCTTTCTGTATTACATTATGCAATAATAATAATAATAATAATAATGAATCCATCCAGAAAGCTTGACTCATCACTTGCACTGAGAGCAACAATCCTCCATTGAGGACCACCTAACTCTTTCCTCAGGACCCATCTCACATCTTAAGTGCACCCTTATGCATCAGTAGAGAGCAATTTTTAATTTTTTTTTTTTTTTTTTTTTTTTGCTCTTTAAGGCTGCACTTGCAACCCATGGAAGTTCCCAGGCTTAAGGGTCAAATAGGAACTGGAGCTTCCAGTCTATGCCACAGAGGGCACTCAGGGGGCACTCCTTGAAAGCCCTAGACCTGGCTTTTAAGCTTAGGTAGTCTGACTCCAGACCACTCAACATCCTAATCAGGACACAGTATTCCATTTTCAGAAATGGTCACACAGTGGGAACTCCCCAGGATTGTCTTAAGGGTTAAATGAAATTATATTTGCAAAGCTCTTAACATGCTGCCCATTATGAGGAGTACTTTTTAAGTGTTAGGTCTTACTGTCATTGTTATTTTAAGGACCAATTCAGAAAAAATAAAAATCTGGAGTTCCTGTTGTGGCTCAGCAGGTTAAGAACCCAACACAGTCTTGGTGAGGATGTGGGTTTAATCCCTGGCTTTGCTCAGTAGGTTAAGGATCCAGTGTTACCCCAAGCTGTTGCATAGGTCACAGATGCAGCTCAGATCTGGCATTGCTGTAGCTGTGGTATAGGCATGAGCTGTAGCTCTCATTTGATCTCAGCCCAGGAACTTCCATATGCTGCAGGTGCAGCCATTAAAAAAAAAAAAAAAAAAAAAAAAAAAGAGAGAGAGAGAAGAGAAAGAAAAATATGAGAAAAAAAGAGAATAAAAAGAAAAATCTTTACTCAGTTATTTTCATTCGTAATGAATAACTAACATACTTATTTGGTTTAAATATATAAATATATATATATTATAAATCCTTAAAATTTACAGTAACTATTCCATCATCCAGATTAGCATAAATACATAATTCTTTGGTTTAAATATATATATATATATGTGTGTGTGTGTGTGTGTGTGTATGTATATACAGTAAATCCTTACAATTTAGAGTAACTATTCCATCATCTAGATCAGCAGTTATAAAGTGAAGTGTGGGTTTCCTGGAGTCTCCAAAACTCTTTGGGAAGCTCTGAGAGGTCAAACCATTTTCATATGATATGAAGAAGTTATGCTTCTTTTTCACTCTCATTTTTCATGATTTTAGAGTGGCATTTCCCAGAGGCTACATATATAGTATTACAACAGATCAAGTGAAAAAGCAGATACAAGAATACAGCTGTCACTTAATGAGGCAGATGCTAAAGATTCATAAAAATCTCTTTTGCACTTTTCTCACCAGATTTTTTTGAATTGGAAAACTATTTTTCCTAAAAAATATGTCATTCATATAATGGATCTTTTATTTTTTAAACAAATTAATAAATACATAATTTAAAAGTTTTCAGTTTTAATTTCTAATAAGGTCAATTTTGGTAGATATAATCCACATAACAAAATACTTGGAAGGTTCTTTTTTATTGAAGTATTGTTGCTGTGTTATATATTATATAGGTTACAAGCATACAACATAGTGATTCACAATTCTTGAAGGTTATATTGCATTTATAATTATATGATATTGGCTATATTTCCCGTGTTGTACAACATATCCTTGTAGCATATTTTATACCTAATAGTTGGTGCCTCTTAATTCCCCACACTTATATTGCTCCTGCCCATTTCTCGCTTCCCACTGGCAATGACTAGTTTGTTCTCTATATGAGTGTTTTTATATATCAAAAAATGTTACATTCACTCACTAGTTTGTTTTTTAGATTCCATATAGAATTAATATCATACAGTATTCGCCTTTCTTTTACTATTTCACTAAACATAATGCACTGCAAATATATATATGCTGCTGCAAATGGCAAAATTTCATACTTTTGTATGGCTGAATAATATTCAGTTGTGTATGTATATACCATATCTTCTTTATCCAGTTATCTTTTTTTTTTTTTTCTTTTTATGACTGCACCTCTGGCATATGGAAGTTCCTATGGTAGGGGATGAATCAGAGTTGCAGCTGCTGGCCTATGCCACAGCCATGGCAACACCCAATCCAAGCCACATCTGTGAATTTTGCCGTAACTTATGGCAAGGCTGGATCCTTAACCCACTGAGCAAGGCCAGGGATTGGACCCCCAGGATCATGGATACTACGTCGGGTTCTTAACCTACTGAGACACAGTGGGAGCTCTTATCCATTCATCTGCTGAGGGACATTTGGGTGGCATCCATATTTTGGCAATTGTAAATAATGTTGCTATGAACATTGGGGGTATATACATTTTTTTGAATTAGTTTTGGAGCTTTTTGGATATACACCCAGGAGTGGAATTGCTGGGTCATATGGTAACTCTATTTTTAGTTTTTAAAGAAACCTCTATACTGTTTTCCACAGCGACTACAAGAATTTACATTCCCGCCAATAGCACAGGAGTGTTCCCTTCTCTCTACATTCTTGCCAACATTTATTATTTGCATTCTTTTTGGTGATGGCCTTTCTGACAGGTGCAGGGTGATATCTTATTGTAGTTTTGTTTTGCATTTATCTAATAATTAGGAATGATGAAAATCTTTTTATGTGCCTTAAATAGAGTCTTAAAAACAAAAAACTTAAGAGTTGCTTTTGGGACTCCAAGGCCTCTCCAAGGAGATAAAACTCAAAAAGCCTCTGTTTGAGATAAGAATTACCTGACCCTTATCATCCCACCTGTTTCACTGTAATTGTTAAACATCCTGAGCATACCCCTCCCCCCACCCCAGCAATCTGGCCTACTCCTTCCTGTCCCCTACTAGGAAAGATATGTGGCCCACTCCTCACCCCACCCCAATAGGGGCATTATACATTCCCAAGCAACCAGCAAGTATATTGGAAGACCCCATCTTTCTCCAACCAATCACCAGGTCAACAGTTGTACAGTAAGACCTCTCCTCTCCCTCCTTGTCTCTGGGTTATAAAAACATAACATGACCATGTGCTTGAGGTTAGCTTTCCCTAATCAGCAGGACGTCTGCCTGCTGTGTTAACAGCATTTCTCGCCTCAATAAACTTGTCTTCACCCTGCTCTGAATCTGGAAAATTATTTTTCCAACCCATGTGCATGGATCAAAACACAGCTGATACGGAAGTCATGGATAAAAAAGTTGACATCATTTTTAGCCACTAAAATTATCCACACATTTTATTCCCTCAGCCTAACAGCAAACTCTAGGCCATAGTGTGAGGTTAAGATGGGTGCATAGAGCCAGCTGGGTGCACAGAACCTGCTGGGTGAGGTGGCTCTGGGATGCTCTGTAGAGCACTGAGTATGTTGCCTGGTAAGTACCAAGGGATCTATAAATAGTAGATATTGTAACATAGAATCATGGTGGTTGGAAAGTGACACGGAAATATTAAACATCTTGCTTAAGATTACAGACCATTAGCGAAGAAGCCAGAATACCAGGTGGAATATTTGTTCCTCCACCAAATTTCTATCTGAAGAAGTTTTCAGATATAAAGATTCCAGAGGTACTCAAGATTCTATTCCTATCTCATCATTCCTCTGAGATGTACTGAAAATAATGGGAAAAAATCATGTAGTCATTAGGAAACATTCACTTATTAGGCTGTAATTTCATTTGAATCTTACCATGTATCTTTTTTTACCATTATCCATTTAACTAGATCTACCAAACAGAAACACATTATCGGCTTTCCAATTGTAAACTATACAATTTAAACATAGCATGATTTGTCATATTTTATAGGCCCCCTTAAAGAATTGCTCAATTTAGAATCTGGATTTTCCCCATAAAATGTCTTATACAAATATCACATTGCTCTTTTCCTTCTGCATCTAGTGTTATGTAGGTTTTTATTTAACTTGGAGAGAGAGAAATTGTTAAATACCTCCACATAGGAGCAATGGCTTACTTCTTCCCTTCCTTATCTCTAAATAATTGAAGCTGACGGTAAACCAACAACTGGTGAAAATTAACAGCAAAGGAGTCTCCATTCTGATTGTAATCTCTACATGTTTAAAAATGCATGCTGGGAATAAGTAATTCAATTCTGTGTGAAATCAACATTTCAAGATAATTTGTAACTGTGTTTTACTTTAAGATGCTGGTGGGGGGGTAATTTGTTTATTTTGGTAGTTTTTCTTTAATAATAGTAGAAACCCTGTTTGAATTTTCATTTTCCCCTTAGCTCCCATGAATTCTAAGCATATTTAAATAATCGCAGCTGTCAGAATGTCATAGGAAATTTTGAAGCAGCTTAATCCTTTGCCAGTACAGGCAGTTCCACAGAAGCTAATAATTTAATCATGTGGTTTTTGTCTTGCAAAAGGGGTCTGTAGGCTTAATTTGCTTGCAGCCACAGAGAATGAACACTTTCACTTGTCCCCTGTAGCTTTCCTCCAGGTTAAGTTGTTGCAACAATTTATAGAAAAGATTTTGCAAGAGGTAGGCTTCATCTGTCAGGCTTTAGGCAGACCGTCTCAGATAAAAAAGCAGGGGTCGTAGGGAAGGAAAAATAATTTTCCCTTCAGTCTTCCCAGTACTTGGGTGAGACGCCCCCTGTCACAAAAGGTAGATTAACTGGAGAAAAAATTTTAATTATGTACAGACATATCAAGGCCCCCACAAAAATATGAGACTTAAAATGCAGCCAGGAGTTCCCGTCATGGCGCGTGGTTAATGTATCCGACTAGGAACCATGAGGTTGCAGGTTCCATCCTTGGCCTTGCTCAGTGGGTTAAGGATCTGGCATTGCCATGAGCTGTGGTTTGGGTCGCAGACACGGCTCAGATCCAGCGTTGCTGTGGCTCTGGCATAGGCCGGCGGCTTCAGCTCCGATTAGACCCCTAGCCTGGGAACCTCCATATGCCACGGGAGAGGCTCAAGAAAAGGCAAAAAGACAACAACAACAACAAAGTGCAGCCAGACATTTGAGGCATATATACTATCTGGAGCTAAGGAAAGAGATATAACTTTGGGGTTGCACTATAATGGGAACATTTCACCTGGAGAGTGAAAAGAGGAAATGTTTGGTAAACATAGCTTGCCCTGGCCTGCGGATAGGTCCCTTAGGGGTAAAATTATCTCTGGTAATGGTTCTCTTTGGTGACACAGTCTCCCTCTCTAGCACAGATTTCTTTTACAAATGTGGATTTCCCTTACAAAAGAGTAACTTTTACTTCTGTTTGCAGAGATTCTCCCGTGTCTGCAGTTTCTTAAAAATTATCAAACTAAAATAATCATTATGCCAAAAAGGCATATGGGAGGGGGGAGGGTGGTCACCTCCTGCTTCCCTGCACTGTAAAGTCTGCAGATCAGCAGAGTGTAGGAGAATAGTTAGTAGTCAGACAGGGCTGTGTTATCTCAGTCCCACTGGCCCCTATGTGAGCCTGGGCAGGTCACTCCATTGCCCTTAAACTACAAGATATAACATGGAAACAACCTAAATGTCCATCAACAGAGGAGTGGATAAAGAAGATGTGGTACATATACACAACGGAATATTACTCAGCCATCAGAAGGGAAGAAATAACAGCATTTGTGGCAACATGGATGGACTTAGAAATTATCATGCTAAGTAAAGTTAGTCAAACAGTGAGACACCAACATCAAATGCTGTCACTTACATGTGGAATCCTAAAAAAGGATACAACGAACTTCAGAACAGATACTGACTCACAGACTTTGAAAAACTTATGGTTTCCAAATGAGACAGGTTGGGGGAGGGGGGATGTGTCGGGGGTTTGGGATGGAAATGCTATAAAATTTGGTTGTCATGATCCTTGTAAACAACAAATGTAATAAAATTCATTGAATAATAAAAAAAGAAAAAAAAACCCTTAAAGACACCAAAAAAAAAAAAAAACCAAAACCCTAAAGTTATAAATTAGACATGTAAATATTTCCTACATGCTTTACTGTATGATTAAATAAGGCCAGGTTTACACCTACTACAATTTTCAACACCTAATTAGAACTAAACATATTTGCCATTTTTATTATTTCGTAAGATATGGGTTCTGATGGCAGAAAAGAGAAAGATAGGAAAAAAATGAAGAGACAGAACATTATCATGACAGGAAAGAAGATAATTTTTTTAAAGATATAGTTTGATAAACATAGGGCTAAGAAAAAGGGTTGTTTGACTGTGACAATTGAGAAAAATAGATAAATGAAAAACTTAAATCAGAACCCAAGTCAGAAACTTCTTATCAAAACTGTGTTGTTTGGGTAAGTACAGATAAAATTATTCAGACATATATTTTTCTATAACATTTAAAAGAATCAGTTGCTTCTAAAGAGTGGAGCGTCTCTGGAGGCTGGACATGTGAAGAGCTTCTGGAATTGGCCTTGAGGTTTTGATAGGGATGGATTGGGATAGTTATACAGGTAGTTGTAGAAATCCCAGTAGGGGACCCTAGAGAGAGAGGGAAACCTAGTGAATCTGGGGAGAACACTAAGTTAATAATCACTCAAAGAGCCATAGGAACAAAGCAGTCTTGCTTAATTTTAAAACCATAAATAAAACATGATATATGCCTCATGCCATTAAGTGAAAGATAAAAATGAGGCCTGTGTTCAAGTTCAGCAAGATAATGACCCTTAGGACCAAGAATGGGAATTTAAGGGAAAGATGACATTCCAAAGTAGGAGAACTACATCAGATGGAAACCTGAGATGATTCGACATATTTTAGCATATGTTGAATTGAAGAAGCACCACAACAGTCCTGGTTTGACTTCATAGGGTCAAATGACCCCCTCCCCAATTTTCTTAGATTATAAAAATGTAGCCAAACTAATCCTTGGGGCGGTGCTTCTTTGCCTGCCTGCTTGTATCCCTCACAATTATCCTATCTTAATAAATCTATTTCTTGCTTATCACTTTGTCTCTCACTGAATTCATTCTGCCCCGAGACACAAAGAACCTAAACTTCAGTAAGTCCAGACACCAGGTGAGTGATTTTAATTTTAAAAACTGTGAGTTCAAGTCCCAATGTGGCTTTTGGCTGGGTTTGAGTCCTGGCTGGTGGGTTCAAGTACCAAGATTCAAGTCATAAGTGTTGTCAGTTTCAGTTTGGTCATTGGGGAATTTGTCTGTCTAGCTCACTGGAGAAGTTCTACCTCCAGAAACTACTTTACAACTATGGTAAGGAAGTTGTAACAAATCTGTTACACTAATCTCTGCCTGGTAAGGAACATGATTTCCAGGAGCTTCAGCAAGCAACCTTGATCTAAGTCAGCCTTCTACCACCACCTCCCCAAACACATACTTAATAGTTCTGATGTTTTTCAGATTCCTGATAAATACTGGGGCATTTACTGTTCCTTGCAAAAAAAGGAGAAACTGTTCCCATGTATTGTTTTGTATTTCAGAACTGAGTAGCTTGAGAGAAAGAACACATACAGAAGTTTGAATTATATTTGGATTAAACTCCTGGGGCTTAATACATTCTGCAAGTAAAATCTAAAACAACAACAACAAAAAAACCCAAAATAAAAAAAAAATCTGTACTACCTTGAGACATTGAAGAATCAAAAGGTGTTTTTTTTTGTTGTTGTTGTTGTTGTTTTCCTTTTTACAGCCACACCTGCAGTGTTTGGAAGTTCCCAGGCTAGGGGTTGAATTGGAACTGCAGCTGACAGCCTTCACCATAGCCACAGCAATACCAAATCCTTAACCTACTGAGTGAGGCCAAGGATCAAACCCATATTCTCAAGGACACTATGTGGTTTCTTAACCCGCTGAGCCACAGTGGGAACTCCAGCACTTGTTTTTATACATGGGAGTTAACATACAGTTCAAATTCAGCACATAAACTTAGCCTTTCTGAAATTATTCTTACATACTCCTCCAATTGATATTCTGGTTAAACGGGCAGAAGAACTTTAAGCATATTTAAATTCTTCATTATAAAATGGCTCATTTTCTTTCCTCTCTATTAAATAATGCATATGGTTGGAGTTCTACCAGCTGCCTATAAGCAGCTGTGGTTTGAATTATAATTGGGAGCAAGTGCTGTGTAAAATCTGCTAAGTTGACCTCTCCCTGTCCTCTGGGTTCCTTGAAGATAAAACAAGGAAGACTTTATTTGAGCTTAGAAAACCCTCCAGGAAAATCTGCTTCCCCCCCCCAACCCCGGAAAAAAATAAAGGGGATCAAAATGTTTCCTGTGAAGCCTGAGCTAAATCAACAGATAGGCATTTTTTCAATGATGAATAAACTAGGATTACTTTGTCACCTCAGCCATTTTTAAAGAAGGGTGGATCAGAAAACACTCATCGACTGCTCTTTCATGAACAATTGGCTTGTATTATTTGGCTCAAACTCTAAGCAAGTCATTTAAGATCAAGAAGATAAATATATCTTCCAGGTAAATATACCAATGCTGGCCAAGAAGTTACCCAGTAGCATGTCAAAGCTTATACTATAACATGTCTCTACGCCTAGATTTAGTCATGCTTGCAGAGAGATTTACATGGACTAACTGTTCTGATTTAGGTTTACTAAAGCTTTAAAAATCCCTTTGCTCATGAATCTACAGCACCCACTCATTCATTCAACAAATATTTATTTAGTACCGACTTTGCCCAACACTGTTCTAGGTGTATTGGATTCTTTGGCTTCCCCAAATATCACCAACACAAGCTGCTGACAAGACCAAGCTGTGTTCACTGGTAAGAGGCATCACAAGCTTGATCAACTACAGCAATGCCTCTGACAAGGAAGGCCAGGTCGGGATTTCTTGAGCATTGGAAGTTTGATTTATGGCAGGTATTTCAACAGGAGGAGAAGGCTTGATTAGTATTGGGTAAAGATCATGAGAGAACAGTTTAGAATTGGTAGAAAGAGCAAGGTGAGGATTTGGGGGCAATGGATTCAAAAAAACTTCAGCAGCTAACTGTCCACTAGTGAACAGCATATGTCAACTTAAAGAACATCACTTTAGCATATTGCTTATTTTAAATTGAAGCTATTTGAGAAATGGCCAGTACAAAATAATACTCTGGGCCCCTTAGAAAGCAGGGGATAAACCTCTGTGTGAAAAGTACCCACATGGTACCAGAAGAGTAGAGAGCAACCATGACATCAAAGACAGGAAATTTAGGGCCAAGGAGGCTGTATAAACAAACCCTGTTACTTCACCATTTTATGACCCAAAGCCTAAATTCCCTTGTCTACTCCATTTTCACAAATTTACTGTTTCTTTGTCTCAAAAGTATAAAACTTCTTGCTCTAATCACTTTGAGTCTCATATTTTTGTGTAGCTCCTTCATGAATGTATATAATTGAATTTTTCTTACGTTATCCTGCCTTAAAAAAAAAAAAAAAAGTTTACAGGGGATCTCTCAGCCAAGAACCTAGAAATGTAGAGAAAAGAATTATTTTTCAGAGTTCCCGTTATGGTGCAGCCAAAATGAATCTGATTAGGAACCATGAGGTTGCGGGTTCGATCTCTGGCCTCTCTCAGTGGGTTAAGGACCTGGCATTGCTGTGAGCTGTGGTGTAGGTCAGAGACATGGCTCTGATCTGGTGTTGCTGTGGCTGTGGCATAGGCCAGCAGCTGTAGCTCTGATTAGACCCCTAGCCTGAGAACCTCCATATGCTGTGGGTGCGGCCCTAAACAAAAAAAAAAAAAAAACAAAAAAAAAAATTCATCCCTACTCGTTGATATGCATTTGGAATTAATATAATTAATAGGCAATGTATGTGCCTGGCAAGAGTTTCCTCAAACAGGAGGGTTATGCCAATGAGGACAATGCCATAGTGGGGTCGTGTTAGTACAGTCTGGGTTCTGTGTGTGGGAATAAGGATGGAAGTAGTAATTTCCAGGCATTTGGTATCCACCAGGGGACAAAATGACAAAATCTCTTACATTCATGGACTTTGCATTCTAGAAATTTCAATCACCTTCAGATTGTGAACAAAAATGAATAGTTTAAATTATGTGTCAGTTCCTGGTTTATTCTTTGAGAGTTCAAATTTAGAATTGGCCAGACACTATATTTTCATTAGGTTAAGGCACTCCTTCTTCATTAGGTTGCTCAAGAAGGCTTTTTGGATTGCTATAAATGGCCTTGGACTACGTATAATGGGGAGAATGTCCCCAAAAATTCCCTGTCGAGTGGGTGACATCAACTTGTAGACAGATGCCTATAAAAATAAGCTAGTAAGTGATGCCCAAGAGTTATTTATCTGAGAAAATTAGGATCTGTTCTAGCATGGCGTTCTACTTAGAAAAGTATTTACCTTACAATCTTTATGACTAAGCATGAAGAAACTGCTGCCGTGCCTGTATCTCCTCTTCCACTTTCCCACCCTGCTATGTTACTCCACAGGTGGTTTGAACACATAAAGGAGTTACAAAATTCAGAGCTTTTACAGCCTGGCGGATGGGGAGATAAATGAAATGACTAGCTAGCCAGCAGGCCTGGGCAACCAGAAGATGGGAGCTGAGTTTAATTGGAGAGTGTGTGCACACCCTGCCTCAGGGTATTCACGTAGCCCTGGGGAGAAAAAGATGCAAACCTGCCAAAGAAAGGTCTATAGTCCTGACTCTGCCTGCCTGTGACCAGCTTCTTAGCCCTCATTAAATGCATAAACATTCACAGGGCTTCCAACTCAGTGTACTGAGATCTCCCAGTAGGGTGGGAAGCCTGTCTTGGGAGATGGGAAGCCTCCATGTGCTCCCTGATGCACCAGGGATTTATCCATTCAGCCTCCCTCCTTTTCCAGAAATTTCCTCCGTGCAGGGAGATCTCAAAATATAAGGCAAGTAAAGGTATTATGGGCTTTGATTTTAAGGGCAAGTTAACACAGTAATCATTTCACTGGGGACAATCTTTAAATAAATAGAGAAAAAAAGACAAATCCACCTTTTTGGGTTGAAATTTGGGTCACTCTGCTATAATTAAGATATCTTTAATGCTTGTCCATTTTGTTTACTGTACTTCTTCCAAATGTCATTCTAATTTCAAAACTGTTTTTGTGTGCATGATAAAACCTAGAAATAAAAAGATCTGAGTTCATAAACTATTGAAACTGAAAAGAACCTGAATGCCCATATAGCTTTAACCTCTCATTTTCATATGAATGAACAAAGAGATGGTTCTATTTAATCCAAATGGCCAAGCATGTTAGAGGTGGAGCCAAAATCAAACCTAGATCTTTGCTAATGTGTACCTTTCTGCCTTTCCCAAGGAGTTTTTCTTCTAAGGAGACAGTGTGACAAAATAGATAGAACTATCTTCCTTTTAAAATTAATTTTACACATTAAAGTAATACATAGAAGTTGAAAACAATACCAAATCTGTAAGGTAAAATATTAAAACTCTAAGCTTCCCTTTCCTCACTCCCAGTTTATATTCTTGCAGCTTTCTTTTCATGCACATGTATATCATATACAATACATGTATACTTAACATAATTTGTGTTTGTTGTTACCAAAATGGAGTTATACTTTTGCAATTTGACTTTTTAAAAATAATATATCATGGCATGTTTCCATATACATATGTTGGAAATTACAATAACTCTGGCTTGGGTCGTCAGTGTCAGAGAGTGAGACACATGGACAAGGAGAAATCTCGACAAGGCTCTTTACTTCTGCAAAAGGGTGCGGGCACTCCAAAAAGTGTGCGTGCTGAACAAAGGACCCTCCTCTGTTTATCCCTAATGCAGGTGATTTACCTGTCCCCTTCCCATGGGTCAGGTCAGGGCGCACACTCTTCCCCATTGGGTAATTTGAAACACATTGTTACTGGGAGAAGAGGGAAAGGGGAGGGGTGGGGCTCATAGGAAGGCATTTCAGCAAAATGGAGTAACCAAGATTTCCTTTGATAGAAAAGACATTGTTACTTCCCACACATAGAACAATATTTCTTCACCTGTGGAGTGTTCCATGGTCAGTGAGCTATACTTATTTTCAATACTCCCTTATTTATGGATAGTTATTTTGTCATCAATTTGGGGCTAGTATAAAAGAATGTTTCAATGAATATGTTTCCTTTAAGGGGGTTGCTAATATTTCTATAGTAGAGATTCCTAAATATGAAATTTCTGGAACAAAGAGTTTTGCCATTGTAAATTTTGGCTTTAAATTTCGGTAGGCACTACCAAATTGCCATCAAAAGGAGTTCATGTTGTGGTGCAGAGGAAACAAATCTGATTAGTATCTACGAGGATTCGGGTTCAATCTCTGGCCTAGCTCAGTGGGTTGAGGATCCAGCTTTGCTGTGAGCTATGGTGTAGGCCATTAGCTGCAGCTCCAATTGGACCCCTAGCATGGGAACTTCGATATGCCGAGGGTGCAGCCCTAAAAAGCAAATAAAAAAGCTTATACCCAGCAGCAGCAAACGTGACAGATTTCTCCAACAATGCCAAGGATCGCATCTGCATTACTCTCTATTTACAGGAAACAACTTTCTGAACCTTAACACAAATTAAAATAGGGGAAGTTCCCATTGGGGCTCAGCAGTAACGAGCCCAACTAGTAACCATGAGGATGTGGGTTCTATCCCAGGCCTCTGCTCTCATTCAGTGGGTCAAAGGATCCAGCGTTCCTGTGACCTGCTATGTAGGTTGCAGATGTAGCTTGGATCTGGTGGTGCTGTGGCTGTGGTGTAGGCCTTGTAGCTTCCAGTTGGATCCCTAGCCTAGGAACTTCCATATGCCATGGGTGCAGCCCTAAAAAAAAAAAAAAAAGATTAAAATAGGTAAAATAGGTATAAAGTGAGGGGTTTATTGACACAAAACTTGAGAGGGACCAGAGTAGGACTGGCCTTAGGGAAGCCTATAATTGGGGATTTTAATGTCGCCAGAGTGCACTCATGTCCCTGCCACGTCCTTTGGCCTGTTGCACAAGCTTAGCCGGCTTCTCCAGGAGCCCTCCCCTCAGTTTCTAAGAAACAACACACTCTGAACTCATATCCTAAGAGTTCCACAAGCAAGCAGGAAAAGAGTCTTCTCTCTCCTAACTTCAGACTGAAAAACCCTAGGGAAGATTCTGATTGGCCCAGTTTACATAACTGCATGCCTCCCACTTGGACAATTGGATTATTGAGGTGGGGGGAGGGCAGTGCTGTGATGGGATCACCTGCCCACTCCTCTGATTGAGAAAAGCAGAGAAGAAAGTGTTGGACTGACTGATGTATATGTCAGTCTGTAGGTATATATTATGTATGTACATATATATATATATGCATGGGATATATGTGTTATATATATTGCCATGACTAAATTTTTTTTTGTTCGGATTTTGTTCTCAAATTTTTTTTTTTTTTTTTTTGCTTTTCAGGGCCGAACCCACAGCCTGTGGAGGTTCCCAGTCTAGGTGTCAAATCAGAGCTATAGCTTCTGGCCACAGTCACAGCCACAGCAATGTGGGATCTGAAGTGTGTCTGTGACCTACACCATAGCTCACGGCAATGCTGGATCCCCAACCCACTGAGCGACGCCAGGGCTTGAACCTGCATCCTCATGGATACTAGTCGTATTTGTCCACTGAGCCACAATGGGAGCTTCAGCCATGACTAAATTTAATGGATACTTATACCTGATCGAGATCATGATATGATTACTATATGTAAAATAATTTTAAAGTTGTTCAGATATTTAAAATGCTATGGACAACATCTCTTAGCCTAGAATGTCTATTCCCTGAAGATTTATTGGAACAAGAAAGCTGTTTTATTTATTAGAAAGCTGTTTTATTTATTTATTTGTTTGTTTTGCTGTGCCCTCAGCATGCAGAATTTCCTGGGCCACGGATCGAACTCCAGGAAGGTTTTTTATTATATCTGCACAGAACACATCTGAGCTATAAGGAAATATAAAATCCCAGTAATGGTAACATTCATCTTAGATGCCTTTTTGTGTTTGGCTTTATTTCAGTTTCTTCAATCTCGTCTGACAGAGTAGAAATCCAGGGTTTTACTACGTTGTTGTTCTGGTATAGTTAATCAAAATTAGGTAGAGTCTAATCACTCAGTAAAGACTCATAAAATAGGAAGATGGATGCACTGAGTCATGATGGTTACTTCTCTCTTGGACCCAAGTTTACTGACTATTCTGACAAGAATAGTTACTGACTCTGTTTATGGACTATTCTGACAGAGAAGTAGCTGGTTCTGTGAGGGAGGATCCCCTTTGGTTCTTACAGTCTATTTAAGTGGGAAAGCAGATAGGGCTGTGCAGGAGCTCTGAATACAGACTGGCTGGATTTAAATTCTGACTATGATACTAAATTTGTGACCTTGAGTGAAATAGTTAACCTGTGCCTCAGTTTCTCTATCTGTAAAATGGGAATAAAAACGCTATCTCCCCTATAAATATTGTGAGGACTGTATGGGCCAATGTGTGCAAAGTGCCAAGTACATAATAAGTAAGGAACTAATGCTTGTTATAATTATAATCAATTAAGGCAAGCTTAAGCCACAGTTTCTTTTAGGTATAAAACTGAGCTTTAATTTTTTTTAGCCATAGAGGTGTTGTCAAGATAAATGAGATGTTGTTTGTGAATTTCTATTATATACTATAATTTTTTTGGCCACGCCCAGCACATGTAGAAGTTCCCAGGTCAGGGATCGAATCTGTGCCACTGCAGTGACAATGCCAGATCCTTAACCCACTGAGCCACTAGGGAACTCTGATTATAAATTATTATAAAAAGAAATGCTGTTAACATTAATTTAAAACTGTATTGCATTGTTGTAAGACTTCCCATGCCATTCATTCCTCACCATGACCCTGTGATCCTATTTCCTAAAAAAATGGAGGCACAGAAAGCTTAAGTTCCTTGCCTAATATTACAAAAGGTGGGAAATGGTAGAACTTGAATTTGAATCCAGAGGTCTAATTCCAAAGTGTAAGGGCTTAATTGATCTCACCACGGTATCTCCACTGAAAGACACAGCTAAGAGTACAGTCATAAGCGAAGGCCTTCCAGTTATTTTTGCAGTTGCCTAGGTAACCTTCAGATGCTCTCATCCAGGGCAGGAGAAGGACAAAGGGTAGGAGAAGAGCAGTAGCTGGGTTGGCATTGTGGCCCTGCCTCTTACGCATTGTGTAACCTTGGGTCCGTTGTGTAAAACTCCACCCAGAAACTTGTAAGGATGTCCTCATAAATTCCCTAAATTGAGTATGGTGTACATTCCAAGATTCCTTTGCACAACACTGTACACTTTATAGGACTGAACTCAGAGTGCTGTGTTGGACGGTAGGCAGTGTGACCTTGGGTAGCAGAGGGGGACTACATAGAGCAGAGGAGCCAGGCATTCCAAGGCCATGGAGGGAAAGGAGGGACAATTCTGTCATTCTATTAAACTTATTTCATTAAATCCACTCAACAAGCCCATGAAGAGGACATTGTTGTTCTGAAATTACCAATGAAAGAACAGCTATCTCTAAAAACAAATGCAGTGTTTAGGATTGGAATGGCTTTAAATCCACACATGAATTTGGGAGAGGTTTGTTTGTTTGTTTGTTTGCCATAAGGCACCTAATACCTTGCCATAAACAACATTCTAAAATTGTTTTGCAAGTTAAATGAATTATGTGTGTCCAACAGGAAAAAGAACAGAAAGAAAATCTGTTACTTAAATAATTCACTGCTATCAGTGATGCAATACACATCTTGTCACATTTCCCTCAACATTTTGCCAGTCAGCTTCCCCACACTGTCACCCACACTCAGCACAATCACCCAAGTTCAATGCTTCTCACCAAGCCTCTTAAGGCCACTAGCCCATCTTAAAGCCCTGTCTCTTGTGTCCAGGGCTTCACATCTGCCTGCCATTCCAGCTCTTGGAACTCTTGGTAACCCTTGGAAGATTGATGCCGTGTACTTGGGTGACCAACAGCTAGCAAGGTGAGACCCTCCCTTCATCACTGTCTCCTCCAGTCCTTCCTCATCCCTCTTTAGTGAACCTAAGAAAAAACAATTATATTTTTCAAAAATCTCTTTCTCTGCCTGGTATCTACCAATATTCCACCCTTCTAATTTCAACATAAACATTTTTGAGTCTGTTCTAAGGAGGTGAACTACCTGTAGGCATTTATAACTATATTTGAAAATAAAAATGATAAATAGTATTTTGTCTTGTTTATTAAATACAGAGTTCCTATCTTAGTATGGTGGGTATTTTGTTTATTTTATTTTTAAATAGGTATCACAAAATCCAAGAGGCAGAGAGGGTGTATATGGGACAAATGCATTATTTTACCCTATGCCTGGTAACTAAGTTCTCTTCCCTAGAGGTTCTCAAAGTTTTCAATATCTCATATTAGTCCAAATGTGCTATATATATAAGTACAAAAGTATGTATTCTCACACTCAAAGAGAAGAGTGTGAAAAGCATCATTCTCTACCTTCAAAGGAAGATGGTCAAAGAATTTGTCCATACACTTTCAAACCATCTTCTGTATATAATCTGATTTTATTAAACAAGTTTAGTACAAAAAAGTACTCTTCTTCTTAATTTGTTTTACTTAATATATTTTGGAGATAATTCTAAATCAACTCATGTAGAATTTCCTTTGTTTTGTTGTGTTTTAGTTACATAGCATTATACTGTAATTATATAAACCAGCCTCTTACTGATGGGCAATTAAGTTGCTTCTAATCTTTTATTCTTAAAAATATTATCATTTCACACATGTATATATCTATGTGAAATAAATTACTCGAAGCAGAATTGCTGGATCAAAAGGTCTGTGCTTTTGAGATTTTAATATACACTGCAAAATTTTCCTGCCTAGAGGATTTTCTGAGTCATGCCCCCACAAGCAGTGTATGGTAGGAAAAGCATCATTCAGATGAAAAAACATTTTTCTCTGCAACTCAGTTCAAAGGATCTGAAATTGAAGTCATTATCTTCTTCCATAATGACAGTGGAGAAAAACACAAGATGATAAATTACCTTCATGTATTTTCCTGTCATAAGCAGAGCCTAGAGTTAGAACTAAGCAGAGAAATCATTGTAAGGAAGCACAGATGAGTAAACTTCCTTGTGCTGTTAGAAAACCTGCCCCTCACATTGGTACATCCAACGCATTACCAACTCCCACACTTCTTCCATGCTACCGGCTATGAGAGCAGCACCATCCATCAGTGCAAAAGATGGAATATACAATCACACATTGATCCATGCATTTAAGCGATGTCTATTTCATACCTGCCATATGCCTGGTGGTGCACACCCTCAGGGAGTTCAGAGTGAGGTGACGATATCTTAGCCCAAAGCCAAAGTCAAAGTCAAGTCAAATCTCAGCATGGATGATGGGAGCAGGACTCTGCTGTGGAAAGGAAAGGCATTATGTTCTTAGAAACCCAGCGATGTTGGCAAATAGAAGATGATTTTTTTGGTCTTTACAATCTTATACCACAATTGTTGAGCGTGTAGACTTTGGATTCAAATCTTGCTTCTGTATATCTCAATACATCGGTTTCCTTATATGTAAAATGCAAATAAAATGTACTAACTCTCTCATGAGTTAATGGTGAAGATTAAATAGAATAACATATACAAAATTCTTAGAATAATGATTTCCACTTATGAAAGTCACTAGTAAAATGCTTTTTAATATTATATTATTAACATTGTATTTGCTTATACCATTGTTAGTATAATATTAATCATTAAATAATATTATTTATATTGATTGATGATATTATTTAATATTATTACCCAATTTTTAATATTAGTTACCTATTGCTGAATAACACATTACCCCAAAACCTGGTGGTTTAAAACACCATTTATTATCTCAGCTTCCATAGGTCAGGAATCTGGGTATGGTTTAGCTGGTTGTTCTGCTTCAGGGTGTTTCTCAAGGCTGAAATTAAGGTATTAGCTGGAGTTACAGACATCTCAAGATTAAATGGGGATAAGATCCATTTCCAAACTCACTCATGTGCCTGTTGGCAGGATTTAGTTCCTTGTAATCTGTTGGTTGAAGGCTAGTTTTATTTCCTTAAAACATAGACATTTTCCAACATGGCAGCTTGCCTCATCAAAGTGAACAAGACAAGACAGCAAGAGAAAGAGAGCACCAGGCAAAAGTCTCAGTTTTTGTACTTTAATTTTAGAAGTAATAGTCCACCACTTCTGCCACATTCTGTTCATTAGAAAAAATTACTAGAGGAGTTCCCTTTGTGCCTCAGAGACCTGACATGGTCTCCATGAGGATGTTGGTTTGATATCTGACTTTGCTCAATGGGTTAAGGGCCCCATTGCTGCCAGCTGGGGCTTAGGTCATAGATGCAGCTCTGATCTGACTCTTAGTCCAGGAACTTCCATATGCTGCAGGTGCGGATGGAAAAAGGGAAAAAAAAAAAAAAAAGTGGAAAAAGTTACTAGGTCCAGCCCACACCTAATAGAAGTGAACACCAGAAGGGAGGTTCATTAGGAGTCATTTTAGAAGCAGCCTTCCACAGCAGTTCTTCCCCTGTGCCTTCATGGCTTGGGAGAGAAAGATAAAATAGAAATATTTACAAGCACTATTTGAGTGAAAGATCATACTGATTATTGATTAGATTATAGTTTGACATGAAGATAAATATCATGTTTACCTAAATTTCTTTATAGAAAAAATAAAGTTCAAGACAACAATAAAACAGAGCACATGTGAAACTGTTCCAGATATGTATGAAGACTATGATGTAGATGACAGCTTTGCTGTAAATGACAACCACAAAATTTCATAAGCAATTCCCATTCCGGAGAGCACCATGATTTGGTTAATTGCCAGCATGATGTGGGTGGATCATTCCTGAGAGAGAGAAGAAAACATTTTGTAAAAAGTTAAAAATGCTTTAAATCTGGATAAATAAATGGCAAAATGACTAAATCAACTTCAGTGACTACTTGGCACTCTCAATTTTTGAAAATCTGGTAAAGAGATAGCACCCATTAATTCAGTGGGGTGAAAGAATCAATCAATGGTTTTCATACAGTGAACCTCTGAAAAAAAATTCCCACTTTATTTCTTATGCCAAAACAAAATTTCAAATGGTTCTAACAGTTTAATGGAAATAAAATAAATAAATTTGCCAAGGGAAAAAGGTTTTTTATCTTTGGAGTAGAGAATATATTTCTGTTTACTAACCAAACTCAGAATTCAGAAAATAAAAGAATTGCAACTTTTAATATTTAAAAAATTTTAAATTCTGATTGGTCAAAAAAATGGCAAAATAAGGGCATAATGCTAAATGATACAGAATAAACTGGAACAAATATTTGCAACATATATTATTGCCATGTAGATAATTTCCTGTATATATAAACTCTTCAATAATCAATAAGAAATTGTCCAAAAAAGACCAAAGTATATTCCAAGATATCCACTGAAGCATTATTTAAAACACAAAATATTGAAAATGACTATAAATAAACTCTTAAATCAATGACACTCAGGAAAAAAAATTATAATGTGTTAAGTACAATGGAATGTTACTTGACCACTAAAATGAATGAGGTAAATCTCAATAAATAAGTAATGATCTCCATGACATATTTTTAACTTAAAAAAAAGTTAAGATGTTGTCTTGTTTATTGTTCTATAGAAAGCCCTGATAGTGGCTTCACTGACCCAGTATTTATTACTCATTCTGTAATGACTGAAATGACTGTGGGGAGGGTCAGAAAGAATAATTGTATCTTTGTTTGTAATTAAGTATAAGTTATGGGGTAACACACAGTTTACTAGTCCTGGATCCTAACCTGTGCTCATTTCAACACTTAAGATTTTTTTCTTTTATTTAAATATAGTTGATTTACAATTTTAAGTTTCAGGTATACAGCAAGGTGATTCAGATATATGTATATCTTTTCAGATTATTTTACATTCTAGGTTATTACAAAATATTGAATATAGTTACCTGTGCTATACAACAAATCCTTGTTGCTTATCTAAAAAAAAAAAAGTTAAGATGTAGAATAGTATGTAGACTATGACTTCATTTGTATTTTTTTTTAAAGTAGTTTTTTTTTTGGCTTTTCTAGTTATTTTCGACTCTTTATTTTTTTTATATTACTCAATGAATTTATTACATTTATGGTTGTACAATGATCATCACAACCCAATTTTATAGCATTTCTGTGACTTCATTTGTATTTAAAAAGTAATACAGTAGTTTCCATTGTGGCTCCCTGGAAACAAATCTGACTAGGAACCATGAGGTTGCAGGTTCAATCCCTGGCCTCGCTCAGTGGGTTAAGCATCCAGCTTTGCCGTGAGCTGTAGTGTACAGACATGGCTAGGATCTGATGTTGCTGTGGCTGTGGCTTAGCCTGGCAGCTGTAGCTCCTATTGGACCCCTAGCCTGGGAACCTCCGTATGCTGTGGGTGCAGCCCTAAAAAAAAAAAAAAAAAAAAAAAAAAAAAAAAAAAAGTAATACAAAGGGTACAGAAAAACTGGTATGTGCAGACCATTCTGGGATGATACACAGAAGCAGAAAACAATTATTTGCTTTTCACTGCATAATTTTACACTCTTTAAAAACTAATTGTATGCATTTTCTATTCAAAAAAATCATTTCAAAAAGTTTTTATTTATTTTATTTTTGGCAGACCATGCTGATGGCATGTGAAAGTTCCTAGGCCAGGGATTGAACCCATGCTACAGCAGCAACACAGGCCACTGCAGTGATAACACAGGACCCTTAACCAGCTGCACCATAAGAGAACTCTTCAAAAAGTTTTTATATGTGATAACCAAACACAATACCATGGGAAAGCCAATCCAATATCTAAATTGCTTAAGTTAGCCTGGGCACTTTTCAAAGGATGGCAATTCAGATACACAGTCTCACAGATAGCTCTGGTGGAATCTGGTGGTGAATTCTGAACCAGATTAAAGTAATTAAGCCAGAAAATTTGGTGGAGTTATTTAACTAATCCTACTATTAAACCTAGTTTTGTAACATTATTTTTTGATTAATACACTTGTTTTTTTCAATTAACATCTATTGCACACCCAGCAGATTTCAGGCAGAATACTAGAGGATAAAACAGACTGAAGGACAATGATGGTGGTGAACATTTACACTGGAGAAACCCGGCAGGCACTGTCATAGCCAAATGGTTGAAGTCAATATCACTGGTAAGAAGAACTTTCAGTATTCTGTACGTCCCCAATACAATGCACCAGGAAGCATACAACACCACTTCTGTGATAATATTTCTAAAAATGCATAGCCTCAGTCTAATCAAGAAAAGCTCAGACAAATCCAATTTGGAGGTCATTCTACCAAATAAAGAATCAGTATTTAAAAAAAAAAAAAAAGGGGTCAAAATCATGAAAGACAAACAGAAACTGTCACAGATTGAAGTACCTGAGGAGACATGATACCTAAACGCAGTGTGTGGACCCTGGATTGGATACTGGAACAGAAGCAAAACATGAAAGTGAAAAGCTGGGAAATTTCCAGTCAAGTCTGTAGGTGAGTTAGTAGTGTTGTATTTAGTAAGTAGCATTAATTTTCTGGCTTCAGCATTACAGAGGTATACAATGTATCCAATGTACTATGGTCGAAGATGTTATCATCTGATGAAACTGAGTGAAGGGTATGCAAGAACACTTTATACTATGTTTGAAACTTTCACGGAAATCTAAAATTTTTTCAAACTTAAAAAAACAAAGCAAAAAAAAAAAAAATAGAGAATGCCATTCTTCATCCTAGCCTTGGTCAACTCAGAACACTTTAAGAATTGTCAGAGCAACTTGGTTGTTTCTCCTGTGGGGAGAATTTGGCTTTGCTTTTTATGGCAAACAGGCTGAGCCCAATTTATGAAAAGAAATGTTTTTTGTTTGTTTGTTTTGGCTGTGCCCATAGCACGTGGTAATTCATTTCCTTATGTAATATTTGGTATATTAGACAGAGTGCTTTACCAACAACTACCAGAACATTGAGATACACTCCTAAGACAAAAAATTAATCTTGAGAGAAAAAAACGTAAATGTCTATTTTTTCCCTCTCTCCAGATTTCTCTGTCTCCCTTAAATGATAAGGGACTACAATCTCACTACAATCCCTGGCCTCTTGACAATGACATGAAACGGCCAGCTCTGGAGACTGAAGGATAGATTCATTGGCAGAGCAGACCCTCTCAGGAGGTATTGTCTAGGATAAAACACAGTATTAAAAAGTGACTCACTCTTTTTTTTTTTTGGCCTGGCCTGTGGCATGCAGAAGTTCCCAGGCCAGAGATAGAATCCTTGACATAGCAATGGCAAAGCCAGAGCCGTAACCCACTGAGTCACCAGGGAACTCCTTGGCTCATTCTTTTAGCATAGACTATGAGTCCTTCTAGGATCCAAGAGCTCCGAGAAAGAGGGGAAAAACATTGAAGACTATTTGTGATTTTGATTATATATTATCTCTTAGGGGAAAGAAAAATCCTCATGTGAAATGACTTAAGAATTAAATACAAAGCAACCTATTACAGTTCCACCTCAATTAAAAGGAATCTAACTCATCAGAAAGAACCCTTAATGAACACTTTTTTTTTTCCTTTCCATTTTCTTCTTATAGGAGAATCACAAGAGAATGAAATGCGAGAGTTAGGAGGAGAGAAAATGTGTGGAGATGGGGAGGGGCTTGCATAACACAAAGTATTTCACAAAGATCTTTCTGGATCTGCACCTGCCTGCACCAGGCTTCTGATCCCCTCTCCTACCACTCCCCTCTAGACCTGCCATGTCAAATCCCATTGGCCTCCTTGCTTTTCTTCAAACACCACCAAGAAGTTGCAGAAGCTCTCAGAATTTTGCATTGTAGGACTTCTGCTCTTCCTAACTCTTGCTGAATCATGCATTCTTCTTACTCACATGCTCCTCCCTCACTCAAGGTCTCTGCTCCAGTGATACCAGCTCTGAAGTCTTTCTTGAACATCTACTGTAAAATAGCCAGCTGACCGTCACCCATAACCCATCTTCTCCTTCCTCGGCTCCTTTTTTCTATATAGCTCTTCCCACCATACCATGCATCTAGGTGTATTTGTTGACAGTCTATCCCCCACCTCTCTAGAAAATCACCCCCGTGAGAGCAGGAACATTGTCTTTCACTGTTGTTTCTCGGGGCCTAGAAAATTTTGACATATAGTGTTTAGTCACTGTTTGTTGAATGAATGGATAGACATGGTTCCTTAGTTATCCCAATATCCTCTAACCTCTATAGTTCCTATACTTAGAAAAATCATGCTGCTCTACTATGGCAAATAGTGCATTTTCATCCATGTGATTGTTAGCCTATATGAGGATTATGTTCCCCTGTTGGACTCTAAAATTTCTTAAGGAAGAACCCATTCATCATTAGGGGCATGAACTTGAAAGAATTGAATAAATTTGACCTTATTGATTCAGTGCCTTACAGCATGGCAAGAATCAAAATCCCCTAAGTAAGAGTCAATCCATTTATCATACAGTTGTTCCCCTTATTTGTGGAGACATGTTCCAAAATCCCCAGCGGATGCCTGAAACCACTGTTAGTACGGAATCCTATATATATTACATTTTCTCCTATACTAACGGGTGGGTAGCATCTAGAGTGTAGATGTGCTGGACAAACTATAATTCACATCCCCAGCAGGACCCAGCAGGATGGCACAAGAGGACATGAGATTTCACAACAGCTGGGGGGCATGCACTTTGAAACTTATGGATTGTTTATTTCTGGAATTTTGTGCTTAATACTTTCAGAGCTTATTTGAAACTGTGAAAAAAGAAACTTGAGATAAGGGGGGGACTACTGTATTTTGTTTACTAAGGCAAAAAAATGAAATATGTTATACCTTAGAAATGTTTCCAAAAGGGGACAAATAAAAGGGAATGTTGTTGAGCCCTCATTTCACTACAAAATCCAATTACCTAGTATAATGCCTTTTTTGAAGATTCTGACTTGGCTAAGATAAAGGCTTATTGGAAAAAAAAGAAATGAATCTTACTTTCATTAGGTCAGGGAAATGAAACAAAACACACAAATGACTGCCTAGCACATTAGGGATATTCAGTCGAAAATAAGATCCAACTCCTCTGGGTGCAGAAAGAAACATTACTTCATTTGGCATGGTAGTGTATATGCAATATGGTTTTTAGTTTCCTATAAAATTTGTGACTGTACTTCCACTGACTTATATTAGTCCTGGTCTCCAAAAATTCAGCATGAGTATGATAGGTCCTATCACTAGCTACTTGAATAAGGCCTTAGTGAGCCCCAAATGAACAGAGCAAGTAGAGGCAGACCAGGGCTTACAGAAGCTCAGCAGAGAAAAGTCTGGATAGGCAGATGATGCTTAGTGGAGTCTGACAGAAGGACAAAGGAAGCTACCTGGGGTTTGTAGCATCAGAAGTCCAGATGGAGATGGATGTTTCAGGGCTTATTGCTGAGATAAGCAGAGCATGGAAGCAAGCTTAGATTTAGCATTCAAGAACAGGACTTTTGTCTCTGGGAGGATTGTTTCAAACTTTAAACTTTAGTCACAGAGAAAATGAATCTGTGCCTTGCTAATCCCAGGTATGGAGGAATAAGGCAGTTGGGAATTGGTTATAAAGAGTAGCAAAGCAAGAGCCAGTTTCCTAGTAATTGCACCTAAAATCAAATTTGACTTGATGACTCATGGCTTGTAACTGAGAAGAGTAATTGATCTCAGTGGATAGAAGTGTGTTAAGAGGTGGATGGTGTGGAGCTGGGTGTCCATCCTTCCAGAAGAGAGCAGAGAAATGCAAGACTGGTCTGAGGGTCTTCCTTCCTCATTCTTAGGCACCTTTCTGATCACAGGGACTATTTTAGGTTTTGAGGCACTTCATTTATCTCATATACCAAGGAATTTTGTGACTGTGTATATCTGGGAGGAAAAAAATGGGACAAGAGCCTAGACATTGGAGTTCTCTTTGCATTTAGTATCTTCATTTTTAATGGGTTAAACATTGGCACCAACATGAAGAACCCACTAACTCGGGAAATGAAAGATTTGAGGTGGAATTATTTTAATAGACTGTGCATTTAGGTAATTATCCAAGGCTCTGCTTTACTTAAGCATTGCCCACACAGACTATGTAATGTCATCTGCTATGAGAAAACTGTCCCTTCTCCCACAGCAGGGTGATTGCAGAGTTCTGGAAATAAACTCTGTATCAATGTGAGGGGAGAGGAAGAAAAAGGAAAGCAGACATTGAGATCAGAGGCAAAAATAAGATTGTAGGAATGCAATTTTAATGCTTTTTTTTTAAATAAGGGAACTATAATAGGAATATAGTTATCTGCAGGTGTTAATATATTTCTGACTCAGGAGTAATTAAAGTATGAGTGCTAGAAATTAAATTAAAGTATGAGTGCAAGAATCAAGAACTATAATAGGGGTAAATGTAAAGGAAAATCTGAAAAAAAAAAAGAAAGAAAGAAAGAAAAGAAAAAGAATCCAGAAAAGAAAACAAAGGAGACAAGTCAGGAAGATTCCAGGAGAATGGATTGAGGGGCCAAGACCAAGACCAAGTGGATGGATGAGGATGAGGATGCTAGAACTATTCTTTGTCCCTATCCCTACCCCCTCCACTGCACTTGCAGCATATGGAAGTTCCTATGGAAGCAACACAACTGGAGCTGCAGCTGAGGGCTGTGCTACAGCTACAGCAACATGGAATCTGAACCACACCTGCAACCTATGCTGCAGCTTTTGGCAATGCCACATCCTTAACCCAGTGAGCAAGGCCAGGGATCAGACCCTCATTTTCACAGAGACATCATCAGTGCCTTAACTCACTGAGCCACAACAGGAACTCCATGCTAGAATTATTTTAAACCAGTGAGTGAGCAGACTGCCCAGAGTATGACTGAGCTTAGATCATACAGAACATGACTTGATAAACTGTGGGTGAAACAAACCAGGGATTGGTGGTACTCAGAAGCCCGTCAACACTGCAGCATCCCTCAGTCGTGTGGGAAACAGTGTTGGGGTCCTGGGTCAGACTGGATCACAGTTGAGAGTAGATATTTTGCACCTATGTAATGATATAAAGACCTAATAAACAGCTATTTTCTGCTCAAAATTATAAGCAAGGAGAATTTACTGCAAATCTTTCCAATTGTTTCCTTTTGTCATTTGTATGACCTGGATATTTTCCTGTCTTTTTCAAAGCACATTAAGGAAATAAGACAGAAGTAATTAACCATAGAAAATTCTGCCATGTTTGCAAGCTCCTTGAGACAAAATGCATGTTTTATTGATTTGTTTTATACTCAGATGTCTCCTTCAGTGCCACGTATAAAGGGGAACTTAAAAATTACTAATTGACTTTTAGTTGAGGAAACAGAAATTGTGTTGTGTCCAAGCCGTGGTGTTCTCAGGCTTAGTTATGAGAGTCAATTCCTGACTCCCAGTTAAAGCTGCTGTATCCACACTCTTCCTGAATTCATGGATTATTACAATTACATTAAAATATTTCTATTTTTTTTTTTTTTGTCTTTTGTTGTTGTTGTTGTTGCTATTTCTTTGGCCACTCCCGTGGCATATGGAGGTTCCCAGGCTAGGGGTTGAATCGGAGCTGTAGCCACCGGCCTACGCCAGAGCCACAGCAATGGGGGATCCGAGCCGTGTCTGCAACCTACACCACAGCTCACGGCAACGCCGGATCGTTAACCCACTGAGCAAGGGCAGGGACCGAACCCGTAACCTCATGGTTCCTAGTCGGATTCGTTAACCACTGCGCCACGACGGGAACTCCCATTAAAATATTTCTTATTGCAGTTTTCAATGAATAGATTAGTTTTAGGAATTTGAGCTATTTTACGATAAAGTTTTCTTCTTAGCTTTTCTTATTCACATTAAGAAAGAGAACTAAATCCTACTGCTTAAATAAATAATTTTTAAAAGTACATTTCCAAAACCTAAGAAATTTGTTTTTGTAGTTTTCCTCCTTCCATCATAGGCAGAATGTTCTGATTATTTTGTTAGTCTTGTCTTGGCACCACCAGCTCCCAAACTCTTAGACTCATCTCTTTCAATAAAATACTTATTCTCTGATAGTTTCCATTAACTTAACAAAGAAATTTACTGATAATCACCACATAATTTTTTTCCTCTTTTTTTTTTAATACCATCTTTTCTCTTTCCCTAAATTGGTCTTTGGTGCATCAGTCATTATTATTATTATTTTTTTTTTTTTGGTCTTTTTTCCATTTCTTGGGCCACTCCCACGGAATATGGAGGTTCCCAGGCTAGGGGTCTAATCGGAGCTGTAGCTGCCAGCCTACGCCAGAGCCATAGCAACTTGGGATCCAGCCGTGTCTGCGACCTACACCACAGCTCACGGCAATGCTGGATCCTTAACCCACTGAGCTAGAGCAGGGATCGAACCCACAACCTCATGGTTCCTAGTCAGATTCGTTAACCACTGCGCCACAATAGGAACTCCTAGTCATTATTTTTAACTGTTATTTTACAAAAACAAATCTTGCTTTTCTCCAAAGAGCTGACATACTAAAATATATCCATTAATTTCCTGATTCATGGAGCTGTGTTTTATTTCCTGTTTCTTTACAAGGGTGAACATGTTTTGAAATAGTAGCCCCTTAAAATCTCTTTAAAAGGTAATAGGAGTCACTTGTATTTTTCTTTGATTTGCATCTGACTCATTAAGCTCACTGGTTCTTTATAAAAATCCCTCTGTTGATCAAGTTATTAGTATCCTAATTGAACAACTATAAATTTCCATTAAAAAATAAATTTATCTTAGAAAAAAGGAAATTAGATGTAATGTTTAAAATTATCTTTGCAAATGAACCATAAAAATGTGAGAAAAAGAAATGGTGAATCATGGCTGCCTGTTCTTACAAAATAATTTATGTGAAACATAAAAATATTGGCTTAAATCCAGTGGATTCCCAACACTCTGAGATTGTTCTCATTTAACATTCGTTAGTTCCCAAACCCTTACAATCTAATTTATACTTTGTCTGGAATTTTGAGTAAAATATGAATTAGATAGATAGAGCTTAAGTTGGATATCCAGATAGACACATCTTAAGTACTTGGAATAAATTAATATTGATTTTTGACATAAAAGTAAAATAGTACACGATAAAAATTATGAATTTTCATGAGTTTACTTATAATTAAGTAGTTACAAATAAGAAACAGTTTTGAGACAGTTCTACTACTAATTGATGGAATTTTAATCCATTTTCTGTTGAAATTGTGTATGGGTATTAATATCATGAAAGATGAGAGCTTTTTTCAAGTTGATGTTATAGTTGTTTCCAGGTGGGCTCTGGGAGCAGCTTTGGAGCTCCGTCTAAAGCCTTTCTCTGTCTTACAAGCTATGTGGCTTTAAATATGGTGCCTAATCTTTCTGTGATTCAGCTTTCTTATTTTTAAAATGGGACGACAATAGTGTTACCTCATTGGGTCATTGAGGGTATTAAGATGAGTCAGTAATTGGCCTGCATGTCTGATGTATAATGATGACTTGGTAAGTGATTGGAGAAGTGGCACCGCCTCTTCATAACCAGCAGACCTTCATGTCACAGATCCTAAAAAATATCCAACCCACGGAAAATGCCCTTCATGTTTCACTCCCTTGAAAAACCATCAGGAGCTTTTTGCAGAACTTCAGTGTCATACTGCTCTTTGTTCTTTTAAATGAACACTGGATTTGCTATATTTTCAGATGTTATGTTTCTAGTTTTCATTTTCAAAGTTTGTTTATTTGTAAGCACAAGACCCTTCCTCTCCTGGCAATCATGAATCAGTTCCCAAAAAGCAATTCCTGTAATAAATATGTGTGTTGATTATAAGGAGGGGGATTGGACCTGTGGATATGAGGGTATAAGAAAGCCTGCAGTTCTCAAGAATTAAGGACCAGGGTAGAATGATTCCTAAGTCCTGACTGATGGGGTCTCTCCTCCTTCTTGCCTGAAGTATTATTCATCTCATAAACAGCAAAGTTTTGATTTTTAAAATTTATCTATGATCTTTTTTCCTTCCCATATCTTTAGCTACACACACACAAAAAAATTTTTTTTTCATAAAGGATTTTCTTTCTTTCTTTCTTCCTTTTTTTTTTTTTTTTAATTTGTTTTTTAGGGCCACACCTGCAGCATGTGGAGGTTCCCAGGCTAGAGATGAAATCAGAACTGCACCTGCCTGGCTATGCCACAGCCACAACAACCCCAGATGCGAGCCCCATCTGCAACCTACACTACAACCCACAGCAACCCTGGATCCTTAACCCACTGAGCGAGGCCAGAGATGAAACCTTCGTCCTCATGGATGCTAGTTGGGCTTATTACCACTGAGCCACAATGGGAATTCCACATAAAGGATTTTCTTAGTTTATAACATTTGAAAACTTAATAAAAACTTTTTCTAAATTCAAAGAAAGCTCTAGATATAAGTAGATTTTTTCCCCCTGGTTATTCATTCTCTACTTCTGTAATTAAATGGGAGCAGAGAAGAGCTTTAGTTAACTCTGAACTTGAAATTCCCCTTTCCAGAAGGAGAAGTGGGTTAAGTTAGAGGCTCAACCACTAGGTTTAGCATGGGGGAGAAAAATCCAAAGAACAGGTGATACTTGAAGCATAACTTTTATTTTTCCCTTAGATAACAAGGAAAGAAGACATAAATATTTCATCGCACCAACTTCAATGACAAAAATCCCTTTTGGAAATGGACTAACTGCTCCCAGAATTAAGCATCTGTAGGGGCAGGAAACAGGAAGAAGAGATTTTTCCTTTTTGTTGGTTTTTTTTTTTTTTTTCCATCAAAGAAATGAGTTTGCTCAAAGGCTTTCTCGGCCTAGAGTTCAGAGTCATACTGAGACAATCTCTCCAGTGCTCCAGTGGAGGCAGCAGTCAGGAAGCAGCTGCTTCACACAAATGTTGATTCTGGAGCTCTTGGCCCAAGTATTCTCTGGGTCTCAGTCAATATTGAGTAATAAAGAAAAAAATGTCTTGACATTCTCAGTTCCCAAACCCTTAATAAGTAAATGTCAACACATCTCAAATGACATCTGATATGTAACCCCTAAAAATGGCCTTTTTGGATTCACAGACATGCTCTTTCTGGAAATTAAAATACATCATCATGTATTTCTAAACATGTAGCATGGTCTGGAGAACAGACATCACTTTACTGTTAGACCAGGCCTTCAGAACAGCTTCGGCCATGGGAAAAATTAAATTTAAGCATACAATTACAGTCTGTCAGTCATGCTAAGACTTGGGATAAACCAAATTCATATTTAGAAAACTAAAGATATTCTAACCTCATCCTTGGAACCACTGACTGAGAACAAATAACAAACTATTATTGCTATAGCCAGAAAAATAGTCTGTCTGCTAACATTAGCCTATGGATTCAAATGAGGTCATTATATTATTATTTATTATTATTATTATTTAGCTCAATGACATCATTCAAATTCTAAGGGTCCCTCTCCCTCCCTTTTACCTGTGAGAGTTCTCAGGAATCATCTCTGTGGGCTCATGCATCAGTCTGGACCCATCATCTCCATGGTGAATAGCAGACCAGGCCTCAGGATGCTCTACTTAAGCAGATGCCACTTGCATCTTCACAGTGTCCTTCGGACCATTTCTCTCCTGCCTGCTGTCACTTACCACAAACCATCATTTGATGGTTGTTTGGATAAAGAGGAGGCAGCCTCTTCCTCTCTGGATTAGCTCAAAACAGTTGGTCAGGAGAGATGTGTTTGACCCGTGCAGTGAGAGCTCACTTATTTAAATATAAGCCTTCCACCCCATGGTTTGAGGAAACTTTCATGTTATCTGGAATGTGGGTGGGTTGCAGTGACAGCTCCACACTGAATCTAGACCTTCTCCCTTTTGGCTCTTCTTACCATGAATCTATCCTTTCAGGGGGCCATATGGTTCCTTCCTATAATTTGCCTTCTGCCATTCCCCCCTCTTCCTAGTTCAGGTACAAATACACATCCCAGTGTTAGTCAAGGTTCTCATTCTTCTCACAGGTTGTTCCCCAGCCATTGTAAAGTCAGTCAATGTGATTCCAAAACAGAGAGAAGAAGGTGTAACCTTATCCCATACCCAAAATAAATATAGGGATTCTCAATCCCCTGGACTTGATTCTGAAATGCTGGGTTCTAACCTTAGGACCACCACATAGTAGAGGTGTAACTTTGGAAAATTACTTAACCTTGCTGCACTTCAGTTTTCTCATTTGCAACATTAGACTTAATCTAAAGGGAAGCTCTCTATAGAAAAGCTCTCAGTTTAAGGCATTTTATATGTGACTGGAGTCTTCACTTGACGTGTCACTCGGTTCAGGAGTAACACGGATGTGTCTGAGGAACTTGGCATCTAGGCCAACTAAAATCTGTTTGCAAGAGGGCTGAGGAGTCTTCCAAGAGAGACTCCATGTTAGTTGGAGGATTCAAATACAGGAGTTCCCATTGCTGCTCATCTGGTTGAGAACCTGACATAGTCTCTGTGAGGAAGTAGGTTCTATTCTACAGATGTGGCTCAGATCCAGCATTGCTGTGGCTGTGGTGCAGCTGCAGTTCAGATTTGACCCCTGACCTGGGAACTTCCATATGCTGCAGGTGTGGCCATAAAAAGGAAAAAATGAAAAGAAATAGATACTAGGTACTTGGCTCAGTAAGGAAATTTTTGTCCTCAGAAAGAAGGGTTTTATATGAGAAAAAGAATATGTGTGTGTGTGTATATATATGACTGGGTCACTTTGATATACAGCAGAAATTGTAAGAACATTATAAATAAACTATACTTAAATTTTTTTTTTAAATCCAATCATCTGTTGATGGACATTTGGGTTGTTTCCATGTATTGGCTGTTGTGAGTAGTGCTGCAATGAACATGCGGGTGCATGTGTCTTTTTCAAGGAAAGTTTTGTCCAGATATACGCCCAAGAATGTGATTGCTGGGTCATATGGTAGTTCTATGTATATTTGTCTAAGTTACCTCCATACTGCTCTCATAGTGGTTGTACAAGCTTACATTCCCACCAACAGCGCAGGAGGTTCCCTTTTCTCCACGCCCCCTCCAGCATTTGTTATTTGTAGACTTATTGATGATGGCCATTCTGACTGGTGTAAGGTGGTATCTCATGGTAGTTTTGATTTGCATTTCTCTAATAATCAGTGATGTTGAGCATTTTTTTCATGTGCTTGTTGGTCATCTGTATATCTTCCAAAAAAAGAAAGGAAAGAAAATTTTCTTCATTCAATATCATGACATTATCTCTTTAAGCTCCACTTTCTGGGCTCAGGTCTCCCTAAATACCTAGTAAGGAAGCTTGAGTTTCTTCTTGACCAGGGACAAGCTTTCAAAAGCTACTAAAATTTGTGTTGTTTCCATTAAGGTGACTCTACATGTACCATAGGTGGTAAAACCTGGGAAAATTGATTACATATATACATATATCCAGATATATTTCTATATCTTAGAAATGCATGTTAAATATATTCTACGGGGAGTTCCCATTGTGGCTTAGCAGAAACAAATCCGACTACTTACCATGAGGTTGAGAATTTGATCCTTGGCCTCATGCAGTGGGTTAAGGATCCGGCACTGCTGTGAGCTCTGGTGTAGGTCACAGACAGAGCTCAGATCTGCGCTTGCTGTGGCTGTGGCGTAGAACAGCATATATGTAGCTCTGATTCAACCCCTAGCCTGGGAACCTCTATACATGGCAGGTGTGGCCCTAAAAAGCTGAATGAATGAATGAATGAATAAATATATTCTACACTTGCTACCATAACAAATAGAGAAAGTAAACATTTCCTAAGAAATTAAACTGTGTCCTTCATTCCTTTATACAATTTTTGCTGATATTTGATGAAAATTATAGTTTCCATTTCTCTATCTTTGATCTATAAAAGTACAGAAGAATACTAGGTTTAGTTGGTCACCAGAAAATAGTTTGGGCAATTACAATTAACAATGAATTGGGAGCTGATTATAAACTAGGATGAATCACTAGTAATGTTTACGTCTTAGTGAATTAACAGGAAAAACTATAAACAAATCTCAAAAGAGACTGATGAATAAGGTTTTAAGGACATTACTACTCCTGCCTTCAACTTTAATCAACATGACTAGTAATCATGAGGATGTGGGTTTGAACTCTTCCGTGGGTTAAGGATCCGGCGTTGTCATGAGCTGCAGTGTAGGTTGCAGGTGCAGCTTGGATTTGGTCTTACTGTGGCTGTGGTATAAGCTGGCAGCTGTAGGTCCAGTTTGACCTCTAGCCTGTGAGCTTACATAAAGTTTGTGGCCCAAAACAGACAAAACAAAACAAAACAAAGAAAAAAAGAAAGAAAAGGTGATCATGACATACACAGAAGGAAGACAGTGTGAAGATAAAGGGAGAAGATGGCCATCTACAAGGCAAGGAGAGAAGCCACAGAAGGAAACTAACCCTGCTGAAATCTTGATGTGGGACTTCTGGCCTCCAGAATTGTGAAGAAATAAATTTCTCTTATTTAAGTCACTCAATCTATGGTATTTTTTTGTTTTCTTTTTCTCTTCTTTCTTTCTTTCTTTCTTTCTTTCTTTCTTTCTTTCTTTCGTTCGTTCGTTCGTTCTTTCTTTCTTTCTTTCTTTCTCTCTTTCTGTCTTTTTAGGGCTGTACCCATGGAATATGGAGGTTCCCAGGTTGGGGTGGAATTGGAGCTGTAGTCACTGACCTATGCCACAGACACAGCAATGACTGATCTGAGCAATGTCTGTGACCTATACCACAGCTCAGGGCAACACTGGATCCTAAACCCACTGAAGGAAGCCCAGGATTGAACCTGCGTCCTCATGGATACTAGTCAGATTTGTTTCCACTGAGTCACAACGAGAACTGTTTTGCTTTTAGTCTTTTGTCTTTTTAGGGCTGCACCTGAGGCATATGGAGATTCCCAGGCTAAGGGTTGAATTTGAGCTACAGCTGCTGGCCTATGCCACAACCACAGCAACATAGGATCTGAGCTGCGTCTGCAACTGGCACCACAGCAACGCCAGATCCCCGACCCACTGGGCGATGACAGGGATAGGATCTGGGTCCTCATGGATATTAGTCGGGTTCATTAACCACTGATCCATGACGGGAACTCCTTTGGTATTTGTTGCGACTGCACTAGAAAATGAATACAAAAACCTTCCCCAAAAGTTTATATAAAGGAGGGCGAACTATGACTCTTTCTCTTGGATCCATGAAGTTTCTTCTATTCTGATTGTGCTTATAATTTTCTAAGTATCTTCATGTCTATCATCTCCTGTGTGCCTCACAACAACTCCACTTAATGGATGGAGACTTTGAGGCTGCAGGGAAAGCCAAGACTTGCTCAATGACTAAATCAGCACCAAGCTTTTTGATTCGGTTGCAGGAGCAGCAGATATAGTTGATCAAGATGCGTAGACCAGTACTCCACCTTCACTGATGAGTGAGAGAGGATTAAGTGACCAGGTGACCTGTGAAGGCCAGCCCAACAGAAACAGCCTGTCAGGGCCTGACCCCAGGCCTTCAGGCTTGATCCTGTTACGTTCCCACTGCCCCAGGAGAGAAAGGCATGCATTTCCTCTGTAGCCTCCAAATGATTCCTAGCTTCCTTCCTCTCTTTCCTTCCTTCCTCCTTGCCAAAAAGATGACAACTCTCAGAACTACAAGGAAGACAACCCATTAGGCATATATTTTAGAACTTTTAAAAGAAATATTTAATACCACAAAGACTTATTTTTGTTTTCTTTAACTTGTGTTCCTAATGAGAAAGAAAGGATCAATCAGTATGTGACAAAAACAAAACTAAGTAAGGATAACATCCCCCCCCCCCACTTCCTGAAACACACACACACAAACACACACATATACTATTGTGCCTTTTTTAAGGAGAGAATGGATTGCTCTACATAAAAATGGTTATCTAAAAAGGCAGGCTTGTAATGGAGTTGAAGGTGTGCAGAGATGTGATTAAAACACAGAGAATTTGGGGTGAGGAAAGAAAATCTAATAAGGGATTTTAAGAAGTCTAGTTTATAATAGACTGTAAACTGCACTGTGTAATTTTCATTTGGATGTCTTCAAGAACTTTTCACAGAGGATTACATTATTTTCAATGATTTTAGAGCTGTAATTGTCTTTCTTTTCTCCTTTCTTCTTTTCTTCTTTCTTTTTTTTTTCTTTCTTTCCTCCTTCTACATATATTATCAAACTAGTACAGGTCTTAAAATGGGCCAAGTGAAGTGGAGTAATTCAAATATTTGAATCACTATTATTTCCCTTGGGTTCACTGAGGAGTGAATGAGAGTAAGAACTTGAGCATGAAAGCTATCTTCTACAGAGTCTTTTGGATCAGCTAATACTTCTTAACGAGTCACTCCTAGGATGAAAAAGAAGTACTAGTCTCTCTCTCTTTTACCATATATCACTCCGTCACTCCATCCATCCATCTGTCTGCATTCATATCTGTCTATGTATTCTATTGAGATGTTTCCTTTCATTGATTTTTGGTTTACAAAATTTTCCCACATGGAAGTTGAAAAAGAAAAACTATCCATAATTACAATAAGATAGTGTGAAAATCAGAGCTCCTGTTTATAGCTCAGCCTTTCTCACTTGCTGATAAGTGACTCATTGTCTCTCACCTACATGAAATAGAGCCAAGGAGTGAAGGAGCTAAGGATGACACAATCTTTAACCAGAGAGGGGGAAAAAAAAAAAAAGCTTTAAAAAACAGTTCCCAATTATCCTAAATGTTCTGTCAGAATCTTCTCTTAGTCTTTATAATATTGTCAGTTCCCATTTATATAATGAAAACATCTAGGAAGCAATCAAATCCAGCCAGGTATTCTTAGAGAGGACACAGAGGGTCTCAGGTGAAAGGATGCTTCTGAAGACACTTCAGCAAGTCCCCAGCTAATCGTCTGAGAATCTCTTAGAGAATTGGTGGCTGTTTACATGAGATGTAAGAGGATTCCAGGTGACCTCCAGAGACTCTGCTAAGATTCCAAGTGACTTTCATCAGTTATGGAGTCCAGCAAGAAGGCCATAGCCTAGAGTTAGAATGTGTCCCCAAGATAATGCTTACTCTGTGACCAACCCAGGACTGCAATGTCAGTGGGTCTTACAAAGTGCAAAAAGGACCTCAAGGGAAAAGCCCCTGAAGAGAAGTCAGAATTTTCCAGCCAGCATGGCTCTTAGATTAAACCATTTTCCTGTTATGCAGCTGTGACCTCTGAGCACAGAGAGAGAAGCTTACCTTCCAGCAAGGTCATTTGTTCCAACTAGCCCAAGAGCCCTGGGCACCTGTTCTTTCTTTATTTAGTAATAGTCCACTTTGCAATCTACTTACTATTTTCAACTGTCTCCTCTATTTTTATCCCTGTCATGAGCTGTATACCCTGGCTCATGTGCTACCTCCGTCCTGACCATTTCAGACACTCCACCCTTCTGCAAACATGCCTCCATCAATAAATGCAAATATTTTAATAGAATGACTAGTTGTCCTTGACTGAATTCTCCTCTTATTTAGACCATGTGGCTACCCCTGAACTCCTCCCTGGCTTGACTTAATCATGTGAAGTTCTTTCCTGAGCACTTTCCTCAGACACACCCCTCTTTGGAGAATATTTTTTATAAAATAATTCCCAGTTCATTGTCTATCTCTACCCTAAAAGGCATCCTCTTCTGGGTATCTAAGGGTTTTTTGGGCTTTTTTGTTTTTGTTTTTGTTTTTTGGAAGTATCTAATTAAAATGCAAAATGTCCTGAAAAAATATGAAGCCTTATTAGCAAACATATTAATCAGCAAACAGTGAGACAAGAGTCTATGAATTCTTGATGCCAAATAAAAGGCTAATGACATTCATATCAGCTCATAGTTCTCTCCTGAACTTCAGACCCATATACACAACCATACTGACAAGGAGGTATTTCCTCCTAGATGTTGGCTATATGCTTTATACTCTACATATTCCAAGCCTGCCTCTTTTTTCTCCGCCAAGTCTTCCAATATTCCTTCTTGCTCTTATGGAAGTTATATCTTCCATTTTTTATATTTCATTTTGGATATAGGTAATGAACATATAAACATGTAAATACATTGTGTCAGATGGTGAGAAGCACCAAGAAAGAAGCTTATGGTGGCAGGGACAGGGGAAAGAGGAACTGTCAGGGGCAAAAGACCTCACTGCCATATGGCATTTTAAGCAAAGCACTGAAGAACTTAAAAGATAAGTGGATGTTGGGAAAAGAGAGTGTTTCATGCAAAGGAAAAAACAACTGCAAATGCCCTGAGAAAATGGGTGGAAGCAAAGAGGAGTGGGGAGGTCAGGTACTGGCCTTGGGGATCAATTATTACATAACATTAGTGATCATGGCCAATAATATAAGGTAAAAGAAAGGAATATAAGGCCTAAGAACTGAAAGGTAAAAAATAACTCATTAGAACGCATAAGGTTTAAGAATAACTGCAGAATATAAGATCAATGTTTTCCTTTACCCTATGGGTTGGCACATTTTGCTATAAATAAATTAGTAAATATTTTCACCTTTGCAGGCCTTAAGGTTAACATGCCATTGTGGCATGAAAGCAGTCACAGACAGTTTGTAAATGAATGGACCAGGCCACATTCCAATAAAACCTTACTTACAAAATAGGTAGTATGACAAATTTGGATCCTGAGTTATAGTTTGCCGACCTCTGCTCTACATCAACAACTACCAACCAGAAAAGGGTGTAGAAAATGAAATATTTTTCACAATATTAACAAAAAGATAAAATACCTGAGAATTAATTTAAATGATACAGTGAAATACCTTTACAGAGAATATTTTCAAATGTTCTTGAGAACATTAAAAAGATGTAGGAGTTCCCATCATGGCTCAGTGGAAAAACATCTGAGTAACATCTGTGAGGATTCAGGTTCGATCCCTGGCCTCGCTCAGTGGGTTAAGGATCCGGCCTTGCCATGAGCTGTGGTATAGGTCACAGTCACGGCTTGGATCTCAAATTGCTGTGGCTGTGGTACAGGCCGGGAGCTGCGGCTCTGATTCGACCCCTAGCCTGGTAACCTCCCCATGCCACAGGTGCAGTCCTAAAAAGACAGGAAAAAAAGACAAAAAAAGAAAAAAAAATGTGAATAAGTGTAGAAATATACCATGTTCAAAAATGGACAGCTTTTATAGTAAAAATGTAACTATTCCTCCAGAAAATCTCTGAATTTATTATAATACAAATAAAAACCTTAGCAACATTTTTCAGAAATGTGTGAACACTTATTCTAGAATTACTACAAAATCCACAGATAACTCAGTAAGGCAAGAGATGTACTATTTCTACTAGATATTAAAGGTACAAAGGCTTATCAGTAAAAAGTAAATGATATGGTAGAAAATAAACAAACCAATGGAAGTGAAAATAGAGCTAATATACACTGGAATATATTAAATATATTGCATAGATATTTAATTTTATATGTATATAAACTTCATGATGAAAAGCATGTCTAAATCAATGGGGAAAAATTCATGGGAAATCTCAGTACATACAGAAAAATAAACTGGATCTTTATGTAAAATATATGGATGAATATTAGATTAAAGACATAAATGTAAAATAGTATGAAGTCAACATAGCAAATATAGGGGAGATATTTTATGCCTTGGAGAAAAATATGTACTTAAACAAGACATACAAGATATGCTTATCAAATTGAGAAATTTGACTATATCAAAATTAGGGACTTCTCTATTACAAAGAATACTATGGGCAAAGTTAACATGACGGAATGCCAGATGATACCAGTAATATCTAAAACTGCCAAAAGATTAATATCTTAAAAATAGGCACCTCTTGCAAGTCAAAAGAAAAAGAAAATAGGAGTTCCCAATGTAGCTCAGCAGAAATGAATCCATGAGGATGCATGTTTTATCCCTGGTCTCAATCAGTGGGTTAAGGATCCAGCATTGCTGTGAGCTGTGGTGTAGGTCGCAGATGTGGCTCAGATCCTGCACTGCCGGCTGTGGCATAGGCCAGCTAGAGCCCTGGTTCGACCCCTAGCCTGGGAATCTCCATATGCTGTTGGTGTGGCCCTAAAAAGACCAAAAAATAAATAAATAAAATAAAAGAGAAAATAAAAAAAATAGAAAAGTACTAGAGTAAGAATCATGCAAAAAACGAAACTGAGTGACTAAAATAAATCCTCAAATTCATCAGTAAACGAAGAAATGAAGATTAAACAATGAGACATCACCTTAGAGCTATTTAGTTAGAAAAATTTTAAAAATCTGGAAGCTGTCCAATACTGCTGAGACTGTATGTAAACTGGAAGCCTTTTGCATTACTGATGAGCAAAAGATTCGAGTTGCCCAGAAGAACAATCCAACAGTACTTATTGCAACCCACCATGCAAAAAGCCCAGAGTTCCAGCAGTCCCACTCTTGGCTAATAAATCTCATAGAAATGCTCTCAATGTCCATTATGTGACATTTGCAAGGATATTCATTGCATTATTTGTTTCCTAGGTTAGAGGCAATTTAGTTGTCTGCAACAAAATTCCATATATGCACATTTAAAACTCTTATAAATGTTATGTTTTAGAAGGATACAGACATTTCCAAAAATTACCAGAGAAGAACATGTGCTTGGGGGTCAGAAAAAATGTGGTTTAAAGAAACAGGGACAAGAAAGGTCTTGATTGCACTGAAAATGAAGGGGCTTCAGAAATTGGGGCGGGTGTGTGCATGTGATCCACTCTTCACATGAGGTCGAATGTGAGAAAATGTGCAGACTTTTATGTTACAACAAAGAATTATTATAAATTGTAAGTAAGAATTGTATAGAAAAGTGGTTATGCAAAATGTTAATGTAGAAAAAAGTAAAGGTTGATGATATGTCTGAGTGATAGAAGTATGTGAAAAAATTTTTCCTTTATTGTTATATGTTGTTAGTGTTAATGAGACTTTTCTTTTAAAAAATAAACATCAGGAGTTCGCTTTGTGGCTCAGTGGATTAAGAACCCATTGTAGTCTCTGTAAGGACGTGGGTTTGATCCCTGGCCTTGTTCAGTGAGTTGAGGATCCAGCATTGCTGCAAGCTGCTGCATAGATTGCAGATGTGGCTCAGAACCAGTGTTGCTGTGGCTGTGGTGTAGGCCTCAGCTACAGCTTTAATTCAACCCCTAGCCTAAGAACTTCCATATGCCACAGGGGCACCATAAAAAATTTTTAAAAAATTAAAAAATAAACGTCATATGAGAAACAACTTAACACTGATATTTTTAGGAGTGCTGAAAGCTTTCACAAGGCAGTGGATAAGCAAAATTGATAGTCTGAGTGAAATGATTGCTTAGCTATTTAATGAACTTTCTTACATGTTTTGCTTTATATACTTATCATGGTAGTTATTTCTGATATGTCATAATAATTTTATTTCACTCATTTATTTACCCAAGTTTTATTCAGTTTTGAGTGCTGAGCATGGTAACCCCACTAATGAGCCCTGGGACTGAGGAAGGCCCTGGGGCTCTGCTTCCACACCCAAATCCATAGAGCCTGCAATGTGAAGGTTGAAGATATTTTGTGCAGCCCCTACTCCCACACACCAAGAATTGCAAGCCCCTGGCCTTAGTTTTTCTTGATAAACCTCAAAACATAAGTGGACTCACTCAAGTCTGCCAAGGCTCATTTTTCTTGTTAAACTCACACCAAATGGTCTTGCTTATCCTTAGCCTTCTAGGAACTTTTGCCTCACTCTCTGTCACATTTTTTTCTTTCTTACTTTCCTTTTCTTCTGACTAAACTCAGTTCCTGTAACATAAAATCTCTGTTCACCACAAGGCAATGATGTCCTGCTTTTAGAACGCCAGCCCTGTTAGCAGCAAAGTAATGTTTTCTTGTGGGGGCTGCACTTAGATAGTCTTGAGTTCAGGACCTTTCTAAAGTTTAAGCTCTGGGGTTCAGTTGTGCATGTGGTAGCATCATGCAAGCATCAGGCACAATATCATAAAACTCTGGAGTTCACTTTTAGGACCAATAGATTTAGGACTCCTTAGTCTTTAGTACATCTGCTGTTCTTTGGAGTTCCTGCCATGGCTCAGCAGTTAACAAATCTGACTAGCATCCATGAGGACATAGGTTTGATCCCTGGCTTTGCTCAGTGGGTTAGGGATCTGGTGTTGCCGTGATCTGTGGTGTAGGCCGGCAGCTACAGCTCCAATTCAACCCCTAACCTGGGAACCTCCATATGACTCGGGTGTGGACCTAAAAAAGTATACTGGTCGTTTTTGGCTTTCAAGTCTTAAAGAAGAATAGATGTTGTTTTCCTTTTATTTATTTATTTTTTAATTTTATTGAAGTATAGTTGACTTATACAATGTTGTATTAGTTTCAGGTGTACAGCAAAGTGAATCAGTTATTTTTATATACATATTCTTTTTCCCCCATATAGGTTATTACCAATGATTAAGTAGATTTCCCTGTGCTATAGAATAGGTTCTTATTAATTATCTATTTTATAAAGTAGTATATATATGTTATTCCAATCTTCTTAATTCTTTCCTCCCCTCCACAGTTTCCCCTATGGTAACTCTTAAGAATGGTTTTGAAATCTGTGAGTTTGTTTCTGTTCTATAAACAAGGTCTGTTGTATAATTTTTATTAGGAGTCCACATACAAGTGATATCATTTGTCTTTCTCTGTCTGGCTTATTTCACAAAGTATGGTAATCTCTAGGTACATCCATGTTGCTGCAAATGGCATTATTTCATTCTTTTTTTATGACTGAGTAATATTCTAATATGTACCACATCTTTACCCATTCCTCTGTGGAAATTTAGGTTGCTTCCATGTCTTTGTGATTGTAAATAGTACTGCAATGAACATTGGGGTGAATATATGTTTTTAAATTATGGTTTTCTCCAGATTGATGCCCAGGAATGGGATTGCTGTTTGTTTTTTGTTTTTTTTTTTTTGTTTTTTTTTTTTTGTCTTTTTTTTTTGCCTTTTCTAGGGCCGCTCCTGTGGCATATGGAGGTTCCCAGGCTAGGGGTCCAATCAGAGCTGTAGCCACCGGCCTATGCCAGAGCCACAGCAACACAGGATCCGAGCTGCGTCTACGACCTACACACAGCTCACGGCAACGTCGGATCGTTAACCCACTGAGCAAGAGCCGGGGTGGAACCCGCAAACTCATGGTTCCTAGTCGGATTCGTTAACCACTGCACAACAACAGGAACTCCAGGTTGCTGTTTTTTAAAAGGGAGATAAAATGAATCTCAGACCCATTGCTTCCTTCACTCCTTTACTCTCCTCCTTTCTAAACAATGGGTGTGAAGCCAGATGCCTGAGTTGGAATACTGTCTGTGTCCCCTTGAGCAAGCTACTTAGACTTTCTGTGTCTCAGTTTCCTCATTTGCAAATAGGGAAAATACCAGTAATAATCTCATAAACTTGATTGAGGAATAATTGAAAAGCTTATCATGGTTACTACATGCCAAACCCTGAAGGTTTCATGCCAGTGTTGCCATGAGGAATAAGACAGACATAATCTTTTTCCTTATGTTACATCTGGCTTACTGAGTCATTGATCTATTATTTAGCATCAAAGTCCCAACGACTAAGGGGCAAAAGTCCTAGATCAGCATTCCAAACACTAGGACTCTATGCCTTCAACCACCACTTCCACTCTATTAACTGGCACTAGGGCTTTCAGAGATCCTTGTCTCTAATCTCTCATATCTCTTTTCTCAACTTCCTCACCTGCAGATGTTCTTGACTCTCCCAGCCATCTGTTCCAATATTCCCACCCTCTAGAAGTGCAAACCCCAGAATACAAGAAAGAGAATACCAGGCAGGAAGTTTTGAGTTCAGTTGTAAATAGAGCCAAAACAATATCCTTATAAGCCCCTGCAATGGTAAGGTAACAATGTTATTAGAATCTTCTTTACTGGATTTTTGTTAACATATAAATGAGAAAGAGATTAAATACGGTAGCATCCGGGATAGTTGTATAAGAAGTTACAAAACTAAATTTGGCTCTTGAATTCCCGTTGTGGCGCAGTGGTTAATGAATCCAACTAGGAACCATGAGGTTGTGGGTTCAATCCCTGGCCTTGCTTAGTGGGTTAAGCATCCGGCGTTGCCCTGAGCTGTGGTGTAGGTTGCAGACGCGGCTCGGATCCCGTGTTGCTGTGGCTCTGGTGTAGGCCGTTGGCTACAGTTCCAATTAGACCCCTAGCCTGGGAACCTCCATATGCTGCGGGAGCAGCTGAAGAAATGGCAAAAAGACAAATAAAAATAAAAATAAAAAATCTAAATTTGACTCAAGAAAAGATGAAAGACAATTTGTCCGTAATGTATGGCCTATGCAAGAATCCACCTGGTTTATATGCATCCAGGTGTAAATCTGGTACCAAATGATAAAACTATGGAATATTATAACACAAATGATAAGAAGCCAGCCTCATCACAGGTGAGGTGCAGAAAAGAAAACAGGTTATTTGAAGGAAGACTGAATAGTTCAAGTGCAGACTTGATTGCTGCAAAAGTTGACATAGTCGCTTCTAGATCTGGGAAAATAAAGTTCTAAGGCATGCTATTAAGAGTTCAACCCAAATGGACCTTGCCTATGTGCTGCTCACCAACCCTTAAAAACTAAACAGAACAGATGAGAGTGGATGAGAGTATTATGTGTATATAAAATAATAATGAAACAGATGTAATGTGAATGATAGAATTATGTGTACATAAACTAAGTAATGAAACAGCGATAAACCAAAGTATTTATAGTTTGGTTTCAAGACTTTATAGTTAGGAACTTGGATCTCCTGGTGAGTCATATTTCTATAATATAATATAATATAATATAATATAATATAATACAATATAATACAATATAATATGATATGATATAATATATTTACAAATGTGTTTAAACTTTATCCACCTTTGATGTATTTAAAGATAAGATTTGCCTTTTACCTTCTAAGTTTGTAGCAAAAAATCCCAACCATCGGCTGCCATTTGCCACCAGATGTTGAAGAGGATAAAACATGGGATGCAGAGAAGGAGTAGAGAAGATCCAGATAGACTGAGAGGTTGGCCTGTCCTTAGAGGAGAAAGACTCAGGTCTTGAGTTTAGAAATTTATTTATTTATTTATTTATTTTTAGGGCTGCACCCACGGCATATGGAAGTTCCCAGGTTAGGTGTTGAAACAGAGCTGCAGCTGCCAGCCCATGCTACAGCCACAGGAATACTGAATCCCAGCCACATCTGCTACCACATCAGAGCTCACAGCAACGCTGGATCCCTGACTCACTGAACGAGGCCAGGGATAGAACCTGCATCCTCATGGATACTAGTCAGATTCGTTTCTGCTGAGCCACAACAGGAACTCTTAGAAATTTATTTCTAATATTTCAGGTTCCGAAATAAATGTTCTCTAAAAGATAAAAATATTTAATATCATCTGCTAGGTCTATAAGTCCGGTGAGATGGGAGAAAACTCAAATTGTGTACCAGCAAAAAAAAAAAAACAAAAACAAAAACAAAAGAGGCACAGTCCTGCCTGAACCAATATCACTAATGTAGCTTAATTGTACAGAGAGAGCAAGGATTTGTGTCTGGAAATACTAAATATAGATTTTTTGTATGATTGGATTCCAGTTTTTTAAAATCTCTTTTCACTTAAAAATATCAAGTCTATGGAGTTCCTGTTGTGGCTCAGTGGGTTAAGAATCCAGCTAGTATCCATGAGGAAGTAGGTTTGATCCCTGGCCTTGCTCAGTGGGTTAAGGATCTGGCGTTGCCCCAAGCTGCAGTGTTGGTTGCAGATGCAGCTCTGATCTGGCATTGTTGCATCTGCGGGGTAGGCCAGCAGCTGCAGCTCCAATTCAACTCCTAGCCTGGGAGCTTTCATATGCTGCAAATGTGACCCTAAAAAGAAATTGTGTGTGTGTGTGTGTGTGTGTGTGTGTGTGTGTAATGTATTATATGTATAATAAAATACGTATAGTTTATATCTCATTTTCTGACTTTTTTTCTTTTTCTTGGTGTTCTTCCAGCATCTCTTGAACAATGTCTGTGCCCCCCAAGATACATACTACCAACAAAAAGCAGCTGATATCCCCCATCCTTCAGCTCAACCTGATTTGCTGAAAATGCATCACCAGAGGAATTTTCTAAAGGGGGCTAGAAAGAGAGAGATGGAACTCTGGAAGATCAGATCTGAGTCTTCATAGCTGAAAACTGTGTAGATAAAGCATTCACTCTTTAGAATCATTTACTACCCTGGAAGACAGCAAGAATTGAGCAAAGACACAAGCATCTTTGTTGAACATATTTTATTTAACCAGTAATTTTGCAGTCATTAAAATAGCAACAAATAATCAGTGATTTTGTAAGCTTCCATCAACCCCCAGGACAATATCATAATTCTTAATTATCTCAGAATACATTGACATTTATAAGAAAACGTGTCCACCTAAATAAAACTCTTTACTGGGCAGATATGTATTTCACAATAGCAAGGTCAAACACTAATGAAAGCTCCAGAGTATCAAAATGACCTTTTGGAGTGTGCCAGTGTTGACAAAATCAAGGAATGCTTGCAAACCTAGAAAGGATAAGAAAATAAGAAACTCCAAGAGTTCATACTATATATTAAAGTCAACCAACCCGGACTTGACTGTACCATGATGAAATTCCTATGCATCAGAGATCATACCTTTTAAAAAGTGTTATGGTTAATTTGGGGGTGATCTGAAATTGTTTTATGATATTCTTAAGAATCACCATAGACCAGTAATTATCTCAACTAGTTATTTCACAAATACACATCAAAACTATTCAATATTAAATTTCTCTGAATTATTTAAATATGTTGAGGCCATTTCCAGTATTTGCCTAGAAGTCGTGAAATGTAAGTCATGAAATGTATGTGTACATTTGCATATTTTCATGCATGTGTGTATATATGTGTATATATATGAACATAGTATGTATATACAAATATTGATATACGTATATTAATGTATACATATATTTATGTGTGCATTATATGTGTATGTGCATATTTAATGTTTAAACCATCTTTAACTACAAAAACAACCAAAAAGTCAAATCCAAAGTTTGTTTAGGGTAAAGTTATATCCAGACTCCCAAGCCCTAAAGCATAGTAGAAAGATCACGCATCAGAATAATTGTGTCCACAGTGCTTGCAGTTGTATTAAGGCAAAGTGGAACAAGAATTTTCCCTGTTGACTGTGTTAGATGCCTTTCCTTATGGCAACTCTTCTTCCAGGAAATAGTCTCCTAGCTCATTATTTAGATTTGCCACCTAAGAGAGTTGTGTTCACCCCTCCAAGTGTCTGATTGCATTTCTTCTAGCAATTTAACTGCAGTGTCATTATTACACGATTCTTCATAAAGCCAAAGATCGAACATGGTTTACCGTCTACAGTAATTCTATTCTATGGGTAGCATGATAAAAGAGATCCAAATGTGCTAATAATATATCTGTGAAGAGAATGGTAGTAGAAAAAAAATAAAAATAAAGAAAAAAAAAGGAAAATGGTAGAAGCTTTTGGCTTTCTCTGAGTCCTTCTGAAAGGATGTGGTTTTTAATGAGAGAGCCATTGTACAACGAAACTCTAATTTTAATTCAGAGTGCGCCATTCAATGTTCTACATCTCTACTGCTTTTGTTGGCGTGTAATTCCTAAGGAAATTTCCAAGTGAAGGACATCCTTCACCTTTGCCACCTTTGTCTCTGGAAAATGCTCAGAATACCCTTAGCTCCTTTTGACAACTCACAGCTTATACTGCCATGAAGCAAAAGGCATGAAAGAGGACTAAGGTGCCAGTGTTTGGGGAGCAAAGAATGGTTTTAAAGAAGCTGTGATGGAAAAGAATAGGGTAGATCTAGGGTGCAATAGTTAACAAATCTTTGAAAAAATATAGACGACACCACAAAAGTAGTTCTCCTGTTTTAGTGTTAAAAATGAAGGACATTTCTTAGCACTTATAGATGGCAGCCAGCCTTTAGTACTTTTGCATTTCTGGTGAGCCATTTCTTTATTCACAGCATTTGCAACCCCATTGTCATTATCAAGATTTTCTTTTTAAAAATATTTCCGTATCTGCTCCCTTCTTCATAGGGATAACCTTGGCCGTCACTTCCCACAGGAATTCTTTCTGGTTCCATCATCTCCCAACTATATTTCTCTACTGAAAAGTGTAATAGGAAATTCAAACTCAGGGCACACAGATCCAAGCCCCCCACAGTCCATAAAACCTGTTTTATCCTCCTGTGTTCCCTGCCTTAGTGAATGACTCCACAGCAGGCAGTGGCCCAAGATAGAAACAAGGATGTCACTGTTGGGTTAAGGATCCGGCGTTGCTGTGAGCTGTGGTGTAGGCCAGTGGCTGCGGCTCTGATTCGACCCCTAGCCTGGGAACCTCCATATGCCGCGGGAGCGGCCCTAGAAAAGGCAAAAAGACAAAAAAAAAAAAAAAGGATGTCACTGTTTGTTCTACATTTCTGTTCCCAACATCAATTTGATCACAGAGTTTCTCAGTCAAGTCTGCCCACTTCTCACTGTCCCCACCCCAATCTTCTGATTCACATCAGGATGATATCACCATCATTTCTTACTTGCTTAATGACAGTCTCCCATCAGGTTTCCTATTATTGGTTCCCTTATATCCATCCTCTACCCCCCTGTTGCCAGTCATCTTTCTTATATGTGAATCTAGTCAACTAGTCTTCAGTTTTAAACCTCTTGCTAATCTCCATTTCTTCAGGATAGAAGCCAACATCTTATCACGATTTACAAAATACTTCATGATCTCTTACCATTTACAGGTTCTTTCCTTTCCTGAGATAGATATTATCATCCTTAATATAGAGATAATCTAAGTAAGTCTCGTTGATATTGGATTCTGATTTGGGTTATACAGCCAAGAACTGATGGTGTTAGAGCTGAATTCACATTGTGAGTCTGAATAACGACTTTAGAAATTTAATTCAGTTTGAATTTACTTTCCCGCTAAAGATCATGCATTCTAGGGTTCCATTTAACATACATCTGATCTCCTAAACAGAACAACATGGGTTAATTTCACTAGCATGTTACTTGCATATCCTATAATGTTATACCACCCTTACCTGTGGTCTTAGTTGGATTCTCCTGAAAACAGAGCCTGATGAAGGACTTGTGTGTAGGCAACTTATTTGGGAGATAAGCCCAGGCAGCAGGAGTGGGAAGGACCATGAGGCACAGAGGAAGACTAGTCAATAGAAAGAAGTGTGTATTAATCTCAATGCTGTGGCAAAAGGGCTCAATTTTCCCAGGAGAATGTACTGGATACCTCCTAGAATTACTATCTGATGTACGAAAGATGTAAGGAATTTTCTGTTAGCTTCTGGCTCCATCGGTTGCCCTCAAGAGTGTTAACTGCGCTAAATTTCTGAGTCATAGCATATGTAACAACCAAGAAACACTCTGCCAGCACCTGGGCTCTACGGAGCCCCAGAGCAGGAAGCAGAGACAAGCAGCACACAAGGGTCAAGGGCTTCTCCCTCCCTTCTCTGAGTTGAAGTCTGTGTAGTCCTATCTACAAGAGCAAGAGCTGAAATTAGAGATGGTGACAGTCAGGATGAATTTGGGCACCAGAGGCATCTAAGACACATATTGCAAGGAAAATAAATAATTAAGAAATAGAATGCTATTCTATTGTCATTTTCAGACTCACACAAATTTCAAGCAATAAGTTATAGGTTAGCAGAGATACAGTTTTCACTCATTTTTCTCTGCAGAACACAAAGACAATTGAATTACGTGTAGGTGGTTCTATTAAGTGACTCATGTGTTGCAAACAAGTACCAGGTGCTTAGTTGCAAAGCTAGGGCTAATCAATAAATAATTCTTTCTGGAAAGGAGACAGAATTCTCTATTTCCATAATAGTCCATTTATAGATATGTTAAATATTAAAAACTCTGGGGCAAGAATTAATCGTACATAAAATGATTTTAGCCATATTTCAGAGCTTTGGAAATCATATGCCTTATATTTTTGCCACTTTATTCTATGTTGATTTTAAAGCTTCTTTGCTTATTTATGTTTTAGGGCACAGGAAAGATGTCAGGGTAACCTGTAATTTTCAAAAATGAAATCCTTCATATATTTTTGGAACATGAATTCTTTTTATCTACTTCATCTCATTCTAAAATCTATTTTAATATATCCATAGACTAAAAATAAAGATTAGATATAATTAAAGTATTAACAATTATTATTGCCTTGGGATTAAATTCAAGGATTTTTTATTTTCTTCTTTGTTTTTTTTTTTTGGAATTTTCCAAATTTTCTGTAGTTCTTACATGTTATCTTTGTAATAAGAAACAATCCTACACTAAACATCATTTTTTAAAATTCAAATTCAAAAGAAAACACTTTGGTAACCATTTTTGTGACCCAAGATGGTTTTCATAAAAAATTCTTACAACGTAGGTCATGCATGGAGAGAATTTTCTAACACAATGAAAAAGAAACCATCACTTGATTTTATCTTAAATTAACTTCTTTCCAGGGATATTAATGCCTTAGTTTTAAAGGCCGTGCATGTAGAGTCCAAGAGGAACTGAACTTCATGTACAGTTCTTACAAGATAGAGTCCAGGTAGAAGTGTGGCAAGAATTACGAAATTCCACTGACCTTACTTTTGACTACAGGCAGGCAAACATACTACTTGTCATTTCGTGTCTAGACTAGTGATGACCTCCTATTTTCTGGATAGATTTATGCCTTATGTTCCTGTTAGGAATATTCTATTCCACAATTTCTCCTCCTGTACAGATGGAAAATTCCAGAAAGGGACCAGAAACACCTTACATAAGAGGGTTAGTGAGTTCATCAATCATTAACCACTGCAATCTCACCAAACCAGCTAAAAAGAGACTGAGGCTGATAGCCAGAGCTGATAATTCCATCAAATCCAAGGTGGATCTTTATGTAGTAAACCCTGGGTCATTTCCCAGGCCTTCCTCCTTTTCCAGAAACTGCTGGCATTGGTCAGCTGTTATTGCACCTGTAGAGCTGCAGCTCTTTGCTGTCATGCTCTTCCCCAGCACTGGTTGCAGAGTAGAACTCAGTTTTCCTGGGCCCTCTGTGCCATGTTGATTTCCGTGTCAACCATGCAGGCCCTTTTTGTTCATCAGGGCTTGGGACAGGGTGAGGCCATGGGGAGAATTGGTTGTTTTCTGTTTGTTTGTTTTTGCTCTGTTTGTTTTGGTTTTAATATTGAAAAGATTGGGGGAGTTCCCATTGTGGCACAGTAGAAACAATCTGACTAGGAACCATGAGGTTTCAGGTTTGGTCCCTGGCCTGGTTCAGTGAGTTAAGGATCTGGTGTTGCTCTGAGCTGTGGTGTAGGCCAGCAGCTGTAGCTCGGATTCAGCCACTAGCCTGGAAACTTTCCAGATGCCCTAAAAAAGAAAAAGAAAAGAAAAAAAAGTCTCCAGACATTACCAAATGTCTTCTTGGGAGGGGGGAGGGCAAGATCACTTCTGATTGAGACTATAAATTGCTTCTCTAGAAAAAAAAAACAATTAATTTGTAATTATATGCTTATATGAATGATTATAAATATTGTCTCTTCCACTAGACTGTAAATTGTACAGAGGCAGGGATCACTTCTATGCTAAAATCTGCCCAGCTTCTGTTGCTGGCACATAGTAGCTATTCATTAAATATACATTGAATGAATTAATTAATAAATTATTTGGCAAGTTTTATGAGCTATTACAATAATTCTAAAAATCCCAGGGTTAATCATTATCAGGAGAAAAATGGTTATTCCGGCTATGCAACAAAATATTTACAAAGTCTAACAATATCTAAAAGCCATGACATTTTGGAGGATATGTCATGATTTTTTCTCAAAATTTACAGACAAAAACTTGAAACTTAGATGTATAAGATTTTTATATTATTTCAAAAGTTGATTTAAACTTTAATCTTCACTCTATTTCTCAAAAAAAAAAACTATTTCTGAATATTTTTGGGTGTGAGAGTACATTTATTAATACTGATGTCAGATTGATAGCTCAGTACTCAAGGCATTTTATTTCTTAAATTTAATATAATTTTAAAACATTTTGATTACAAAATTAATTTGACTCAGTCTAAAAAATACAGAATTCAAATTATATAAAATAAAAGCTCCTAACTTTTCCCCAAACCAGTGATCTCCCCTGATTGCTTGAGAACGAATATATTTTGTTGTTGTTGTTGTTTTTGTCTGAAAAATATTTTTACTTAAATGATATGGTACTATACTTAGTTTTCTGCAACTAGATCTTTCTTAACAATATTTCCAGAATCCACATAGGCTTACCTCATTCTTTTTACCTGATGCTTACTGGTTTACTGTATGGACTTAATGTAGTTTTAACAGCAATAAAATCAAGCATTCAGATAGTAATAAAGTTTATTTCCCCCATGCACATCTACCACCTATCCCTTGCTTCTGTTTAGTTTGCAGCATTCATTGCCTTAGAAGAGTGCTAACACACCCCAAAGACCCAGTTAGTCCATTTCTTAACTTTTAAACTTCTAAGTAAGCTTTGGAAAATCATGGTTAAAAACAAAAGTCTCCGTCTTGCTTTTTTTTTTTTTTTGAGATTTTATTTTATTTTTTTTTATTTTCCCACTGTACAGCAAAGGGATCAGGTTATCCTTACATGTATACATTGCAATTACAGTTTTTCTCCCAGCCTTTCTTCTGTTGCAACATGAGTATCTAGACAAAGTTCTCAATGCTATTCAGCAGGATCTCCTTGTAAATCTATTCTAAGTTGTGTCTGATAAGCCCAAGCTCCCGATCCCTCCCACTCCCTCCCCCTCCCATCAGGCAGCCACAAGTCTCTTCTCCAAGTCCATGATTTTCTTTTCTGAGGAGGTGTTCATTTGTGCTGGATATTAGATTCCAGTTATAAGTGATATCATATGGTATTTGTCTTTGTCTTTCTGGCTCATTTCACTCAGTATGAGTCTCTAGTTCCATCCATGTTGCTGCAAATGGCATTAAGTCATTCTTTTTTATGGCTGAGTAGTATTCCATTGTGTATATATACCACATCTTCCGAATCCAATCATCTGTCGATGGACATTTGGCTTGTTTCCATGTCCTGGCTATTGTGAATAGTGCTGCAATGAACATGCGGGTGCACGTGTCTCTTTTCAGCAGAGTTTTGTCCGGATATATGCCCAAGAGTGGGATTGCGGGGCCATATGGAAGTTCTATGTATAGATTTCTAAGGTATCTCCAAACTGTTCTCCATAGAAGATGTAAAGAAATGGAAAGATAGTCCATGTTCCTGGATTGGGAAAAGCAATATTGTAAAAATGGCCATACTACCCAAAGCAATCTACAGATTCAATGCAATCCCTATCCAATTACCCATGACATATTTCACAGAACTAGAACAAACAATCCAAACATTTCTATGGAACCACAAAAGACCCAGTATCACCAAAGCAATCCTGAGAAACAAAAACCAAGCAGGAGACATAACGCTCCCAGACTTCAAGAAATACTACAAAGCCACAGTCATCAAAACAATGTGGTACTGGTATCAAAACAGACAGACAGACCATTGGAACAGAATAGAGAACCTGGAAATAAACCCTGACACCTATGGTCAATTAATCTTTGACAAGGGAGGCAAGAACATAAAATGGGAAAAAGAAAGTCTATTCAGCAAGCATTGCTGGGAAACCTGGACAGCAGCATGCAAAGCAATGAAACTAGAACACACCCTCACACCATGCACAAAAATAAACTCCAAATGGCTGAAAGACTTAAATATACGACAGGACACCATCAAACTCCTAGAAGAAAACATAGGCAAAACACCCTCTGACATCAACATCATGAATATTTTCTCAGGTCAGTCTCCCAAAGCAATAGAAATTAGAGCAAAAATAAACCCATGGGACCTCATCAAACTGACAAGCTTTTGCACAGCAAAGGAAACCAAAAAGAAAACAAAAAGACAACTTTCAGAATGGGAGAAAATAGTTTCAAATGATGCAACCGACAAGGGCTTAATCTCTAGAATATATAAACAACTTATACAACCCAACAGCAAAAACGCCAATCAATCAATGGAAAAATGGGCAAAAGACCTGAATAGACATTTTTTTTTTTTTTTTAAGGGCCACACCCTTGGCATATGGAAGTTCCCAGGCTAGGGTTCAAATTGGATCTACAGCTGCTGGCCTATGCTACAGCCACAGCCGTAAGGGTTCCTAGACACATTTGCAACCTACACCCCAGCTTATAGCAACACCATATCCTTAACTCACTGAGCAAGGCCAGGGATTGAACCCCAATGCTTATGGATACTAGTTGGATTCACTTCCGTTGAGCCACAAAAGGAACTCTCAAAAGTCTTAAAGATTTTTTTTTCCCTATTGACAAAAGATTGGGTTTTTCTGTGTTTTTTGGGTTTTTTTTTTTTTTTTTTTTTTTTTTTGGTTTTTAGGTTTTTAGGGCTGAAGCATATGGAGGTTCCCAGGTTAGGAGTCGAACTGGAGTTACAGCTGCCAGCCTACACCACAGCCACAGCAACATCAGATCCGAGCCCCATCTTCAACCTATACCACAGCTCATGGCAATGCAGGATCCTTAACCCACTGAGTGAGGCCAGGGATCAAACCCACAACCTCATGGTTCCTAGTCAGATTCGTTTCTGCTACACTACGATGGGAACTCCAACCGGTTGTTTTTGTGTTTGCTTTTGTGTTTAGTTTTAATACTCATAAAATTTGTACAGAGCTGAGGGGGGGGGAAACCATAAGAGTAACTTGGAAAGAGAATAACTGAAGAAGCAGTTCCTCCTCTCCCCCCCTCCCCTATTCCCACCAGAGCACCAGTTAACATTGCCAGTGCTGGGAATGGAAGGGATCAGAAGGTCAGGTGTCCATGTGGGCTTTTGGGAAAAGAACAGTTTGACCAGCTGCTATTAAACTGATGGAGGGAAGGAGGTGCCAATGATTTATTACCTCATAAGAAATTACTACAATACTTGAGTGGCTTAAAACAAAATCAATTATTTTCTTCTATCATAATTTCTGCAAGTCAGAAATTCAAGAAAGGTTTGGCTGGTGGGTCCTGGCTCAGGATCCTCCCGTTCAGCTGAAGTCAGACAGTGGCTTGAGCAGAATAGTCCTTGTGGCAGCTGGGGCTGGCTAGGCACCTCCTTCTCACGTAGTCTCGGGGCCTCCACTTTGGTCTGTTCTCCATATGTGCTAGTTTGGGCTCTGTCATACCAGAGTGGCCTCAGGTCAGCCAGACTCCTGTCATGCCAGCTCAGAGCTCCCAATGCAGAGGTCCCAAGAGGATGAGGTGGAGAGCATGATTTTTTTAAGACCTAGCTCAGAAGTTGCATAGCATAAATTCCACTACACTCTACTCTTTGAGGTGGTCACCAAGCCCTGCCCAGGTTCAAGGGGAAAGGACCTCTCCATGAGAGGAATGTCAGAGTCTCACTGTAAGAAAAGCCTGTGAGTTGGGAGATATGCCTTTGGCTATCTTTTGCAAAACAATCTGCCTCAGGGAAGAACAATAGAACCACAGACCTTCAGATAAGTTGTGGGTTATCTGAGTGTGGAAAGAACTCATTCCCCACTTCCTGTCTGGGACCTTGACAGGCAGTAGGCCACTCACAGCTCACTTCCCTATCATGGCAAATGCAGTAGCAGTTGGGTAAAGATGACAAGTGTAGTTCCAAGAAGGGAGGGGCCCTGAGGCAGCCCCTTTAGGCCTTCTGCAGCCTGTAGTGGGGAGGGAGAAGAGCTGAATTTTCCTGTGCTCCTCAAAGATGAGAAAATATGCTAAGAGAGAGAGCATGGACATAAGAGTGTGTCGACCCAGAAAAAAAAAAAAATACAACCTGAAAGTTGAGAGTTAAGTGTTTTATTTGGGGTGAAATTAGGACTTAAGATGACATCTCAGGTAGCCCTGAGAAACTGCTCCAAAGAGGCAAGAGGGAAGCTAGGATATAAGAGTTTCTGCAACAAAGGGAGGGTAGTAGGAACAAAAGGTTTACAGATAACTAGATTTACAGAAAAAGATTTACAGAAAACCAGTTTCTAAGGTTCTGGGCTTATGGAATCACTCCTTTGATATGCAGCTCAGCTGAGGGTCAGTCTTGTTTCTTTCCTGAGTTCCCTCAGGGCTCACTGGCCCACCTTTAGGAGTGGCTGTTCTCATAGTCTTTTGTTTTGTCCACTAACTGCAGCCCAGGAGGCAGTATTTCAGACCTATCTGAAGAAGAAAAGGGAAATATCAAGATATAAGTCATAAAGGTGAAGGGGGAGGTGCACGCAGCTATGCCCACAGGATTTTGCTGCTGATCTTGTGAGGGTTGCTGCTAGTCACAGACATTAGTCATCATTGATGGAATTTAGTGTTTTTCTAGAAATGAGGAGATGCAAGAATTGGGCTCATAATATCTTCTCCTAAAAATATCTAAGTATCTGAAGACCTGTTCCACCAGTTTTCCCAGAGCACCAAGGGCTTCACTCCTGGTCTCCACCCGGAACTTCACTCAGAGGGTGCTGTGGGTTGGCAGCTGCAATGGTTCATATTTAACTCCATGTAGAGGCTGATGGAAGTGCCAAACTTCAGTTCACAAGAGCCCACATAGTATGAAGGTAATGCCCAAAAGATGTTACCCAAGAACAAACTTGGTGAACACACAGGCAGCTAGCAAGCAAGGTCTTTATTATAGGAGAGCAAACAGCTCCCAGGACAGCCGGTGGCGGGAGAAAAGTCCCCTTCTCTATTGTCTTATAGGAGTTATTATCTCTTAAAGATGAGGGGGTACCAACGTGGGGTCCAGAAAGATGTGGTTTTCTCCCATTGGCTTTGCCCTGTTACCTATATCAGTCCTCATCCAATAGGGGTCTCAGGGGTGGAAATGTCCTATAAGTGTCATGGTTTCTTTGACCTTTTCTTCCCATAAACTGAGTCACAGGGTTTTAGGGATTAATGTCCACCTGGGCATAGGTACACTCCCTATAGTAAACGAGGCCTGTGGGGATGTTACTCCCTGGAGCCCTTAAGCCACAAATGTTTATCAATAGCCATATTGAAAAATGCATCAAAGCCTATGCTCCTACACTGACTACCTGAGTTATTATTCTGCTTCAAAGGGACATCTTTTGTTTGTTTGTTAGGGCTGCAAGTGTGACATATAGAAGTTCCCAGGCTAGGGCTTGAATCAGAGCTGCCGCTGCTGGCCTATGCCACAGCCACAGCAATGGGATCCAAGCTGAGTCTGCAACTTACACTACAGCTCATAGCAATGGTGGATCCCTAACCCACTGAGTAATGCCAGGGATTGAACCCACATCCTCATGGATACTAGTTGGATTCATTTCTGCTGTACCACAATGGGAACTCTCTGAAGGGACATCTTGATTGTGAAGAGAGAATGGCTTTCTCCATAGGAAAGTCATGCTACCCTTGAACTTGAAGCAGATAGGGTTGCAGCCATCTGGGGAAGGTTGGAGTTGGGGGTAGGGACAGTAAGACAGAGATGAATTCCAAGAAGCAGGTTTGGCAGGTGTCCATGCCTTGAAAATGGTATCACACCCTTCAGTAGATGCCAGTGTTCCAGACACCAAGCCATGGTTCCCCCACCCCAAGCCTAAAGCTCTCTTGGTACCTGGAAATTTACCTGGCATTCCAGGTGGATGGAAAGAGGAAGAAGGTCATGAATTGACCAAGTTTGTCTGGAGTGATTAGATTAAGTTTTCTTCCCTCAGACAAATGGGAACTCAACATATAATCTTTATCTTGAATTACAGAAAAATAAAGAAACTTACCAGTCTTGTTTTCACATCTGAGGCTTTGACTTTGCAACAATCATATGAACTTTATAACAATTCCCTCACCAATAGATATTTGAAAATATTTCTAAAGTTTCACTGAAAAAAATAATGCTGCAATGACAATTTATACATGCTTACTTACACAAGTGTCTATTTCTCTAGGAAAGTTGCCTAGAAGTAAAAATTCAAATAATTCTTTGTGTTTTCAACAAAGAGCTATCCCACCCAACCATTTGCTTAGAACAACCTTTATCATATTACAAGAATGTGAGTCTCTTGAAGGTGGAAGTTTTGTGTGTTCTGTGCTTTTTGCACAAACAACAATTATTTGTTGAACAACAATTTACATTTTTGTATCAAATAACTATTCTCTTTTCAAAATGTTTATCTTTGATATAATCTTATGAGTCACTTTTTTTTTTTCAAGACAGTTTCCTGTTTCCTGAATAAAATAAATGCCAGAAGCAGGCTTATGAACCAGCTAAGGCAGTTTCAGTAGGAATTTTGGGTGGGAAGGAGGGCAGGTATTCCTTCTCCAGACCACCAGTTCAATCCCCAATGAAGCTGCAATTTTACAGCATGATTGCTCGCAGTCTTGAGGAGGTTTGGTTTTCTAATAAATGTTCTCAGTAGGTAACATATCTGCCTCCCCTCATTCCATCACTATCACTAAATTTCGCAGTAGTTGTCACTTAAAATTTAAGTAGGGATTGGCAATACAGCAGGGCTAGTACCCAGGAGACAGGTTGGGTAGGGGGAGGGATGGACTGAGGATATGAGATTAGCACATGCACGCTGAGGTATGTGGAATGGTTGGCCAGTGGGGACCTGCTGTATATCACAGAGAACTCTACCCAATATTCTGTGATAGCCTATATAGGAAAAGAATCTGAAAGTGAATGGAAGTGTGTATTTCTATAACTGAATCACTTTGTATATGGCAGAAATTATCACAACATTGTTAATCAATTGTACTGAAAACTTTTAAAAATGAAAAAAACATGGGGATTGGTAGAAACAAATGCTATCTTTTTATGTATGTATGTATGTATGTATTTTGCTTTTTAGGGCTGCACCCATGGCATATGGAGGTTCCCAGGCTAGGGGTCAAATCAGAGCTACAGCTGCTGCCCTATACCGCAACCACAGAGACACAGGATCCAAGCTGCATCTGAGACCTACACCACAGTTTACAGCAACACCAGATCCTTAATTTGAGGTCAGGGATCAAACCTGAATCCTCATGGATACTAGTCAGATTTATGTCCTCTGTGCCTTGACAGGAATTCCACCACCTTTTTTTTTTAATTTTCTATTTTTTTTATTAAAGTATAGTTAATTTACAGTGTTGTGCCAATCTGCTGTACAGCAAAGTGACCCAGTCATACATACATATATATATATATATATATATATATATATATATATTCTTTTTCTCAGATTATCTTCTATGATGCTCTATCCCAAGAGATTGGATATAGTTCCCTGTGCTATACAGTAGGATCTCATTACTCATACATTCTCAATATAATAGTTGATACATTTTAATGGAGTAAGGAGGCCAGAAGGGAAGAACAGACACCAGGATTTAATCTCCCTTAACTTCCTTTTGCCTAGGGCCCAGCTTGCCTGAAATTAGAGTTGGCAGAATTCAGATTTGCTGAACTTCAGTTATTTGATGGTTAGATCTCATCTGTGAACATTATGGATTATCTGCTTCTCAGGTTTTAGTTTGCAAGTCTCTCAATCCAGGTGAAGTAAATCCATTGGATAAGTGTCTACCTAATTCTACTTGATATAGAAAGCCTGCTACATAATTAGAAGTCAGTAAGAGTTAAGTAATACCAGGATATTGTCATTGAAATATTGTTTTCACTTTTTTTTTTTCCTTAGGGCCACATATGGAAGTTCCTGGGCTAGGAGTCAAATCAGAGCTGCAGCTGAGGTGTACACCACAGCCACAGAAACACCAGATCCAAGCTTCATCTGCGACCTCTGCCGCAGCTTGCAGTAACAATGGATACTTTAACCCACTGAAGCAAGGCCAGAGAGCAAACCCACATCCTCATGGACACCAGTCGAATTCTTAACCCATTGAGCCACAATGGGAACTCCAGTTTTAACTTCTTTTTTAATTCAGGCCAGCTCAGGTGAGTAGAACAGTATTTATTCTCTTAGTCATGGTGAAAACTGAATTTTAAAAATGCTAACAAATGACTAACAAGCCAAGGAAAATGCAGACCCGGACTTTTAAGAGATAATAAAAATCAAGATAATTTTTTTCAGTGAGTTTGAGGTTTAAACTTTGAACTACGTATAATTATGGAATAGATAGACCTGGGGGAAAAAAACAGATGGGAAGGAAAATAACATTGCAGAAGTATTCTTAAAGCTCTTCTTGAGACTTTTAGCATTATAAAATGTATTGTGTTCTTTTTCTCTAAATCAATAGATATAGCAAAGGCCACACAGATATTCTCAGAAGGAAAAAAAATGCAAGACTGATGAAAGAAATGAAAAGGAAATTTGTATGAAAACTTACATTGTTTTTCATTCTTATTTCACTTTGTCAATTAACTGATCAATATCGGATGAGTATCTTTAAGTGCTGCCTGCAGACTAGCAATTTAATTTTTTTTTTTTCTGGGTTTTGAGTATATGGGTGTTTCTAATGAGGTAGGCTCTTAAGATTTCAAAAGAGTATTAATAATACAAGAATTTAACAGATTAAAAGGACCTAGATAAAGCCTTCTGTTCACAGGGCTCCTCTTGGACAATCCCCAGGTGTCAGTTTAGAAGCCATTCAAGAGCTATTGGATGTCAATGTGTTTTGAGCACTCACTGTGTGACTTGAAATTTCCATATGCCAACACATTTAATTCTCCTACAACTTTATGACTTGGCCACCCATATTAACCCCATGTTAGAGTCGAGAAAGTTGAGGCAAAACGTGCTAAAGTCACATGTCCTTGGCTGTTAGGTTGTAGGTATGGAATTATAATACAGGTAGCCTGGCTTCAAAGCTCAATGGTGAAGAGCCTTGAAAACCAGACTACCTGGGTTTAAATCTTGGCGCTCTGTGATTGTGGGCAAATCCTTAAGCTCTCAGTAGCTGTTGGCTCAGGAATAACGTTAGTACCTGCTTCACAGATTTGTTGTAAAGATTAAATATTAGAAGAAGAGAGTTTCAACTATGCCTGGTTTTTGGAAACAATTTAATGAGGCATCTAACTCAGAGATGTACTCTTGAATGAAGAAGGCAATACACTAACATAAAATAAATTTTTAAATGACTGAAGGTCTATTAAGATTCAAAGGAAAATCATAGGCTAATAAATGAAAGAAAAGAATGACATCTTACATAAGAGGCATATTTTTCACAACTTAGCTCTAAGTAGAATTTTGCATATTTGACAAACATTATTCTCTACTCCACCTTGTGCTTTGGAATCAGAACTGATGATGTCAGAAAAAGCTGCTTATATGTCTCAAATTATTACCTCTGACATCAGCTCCCCAAAGTGGCTGAACCACCATAGCCTGGCCATATCCCCAGAGACTCTGTTACTTCAAAACTAAAGGGAGAGACTAAGGAATTTGTACTTGGCATTCTACTGTGTTGCCTTTTTTTTTTTTTTTTTAATCTGAGAGTCCCTGATTTAAGAGAGCAGGACACCACTTAGCTGCATTATACCTCCAGTTCCTCCCCTATTTTTCTAGGAATGTGAGGAAAAAATCGGGTCATGGCAGCAATCACCCTGCTTCTGACTCTGTCCTGGGCTTTACTTGTATTTTTGCTCTTCTGTTCATGGATTTCCCAACCAACTCAGCCCCTTCTGCTGAAGATTAATAATATCAAAGATTTTTTAAAAAGTAGTAGAAACCTCGTGTTTAATTTTAGTGTTAATTACAACTGTGGTTGAGATTCTCAACAAAAAACAAAAGAGAGAGAGAGAAATGTTTTGGTAAACACGGTAGTTTTTAAAGTAACTAAAGCAGGTAAATGATTCATTTCCACTAAACAATGAAAATCCTACGCCCTCAGACACCAGCTGATTTTTTTTTTCTTATATTAATTATTTTCTCTTCACAGAACACTGTGAGGTTGGCATTATTTCACCATTTTGTGGATTAGGAAACTGACGTTCATAACTTACTCAAGGTCCTGGCCAGTAAAGGCAGAGCATAGGTGCAGATCCAGATTTCTGAGTCCACGTTCAGAGCTATTTCCCCTTCACTAGGCTAACAGAGGGTCATTCTTCTCTTCTGTGGTGAAAAATACATTATACTAGGTTTTTTTTCCTAGTGCATTATCAATTTTTAATAACATTTTTTTATAATCTTACTTTTCAATAGGCAGTCAAAGCCTTTTTGGTTGGAGTTACTCCACTGCCCCCACAATGAGTAGGCAGTGAAAATTGGCAGCACAGTCCAGAGTCTGATTTAGTCAAACATCAATCCACTTGTAAAAGTCCTTGGGAAAGAAAAAAAATGTCTTTAACACTTTGCCAAGCAGTGGAGAGGAGGCTGGCTTGAAGGTTATACGAGCTTTCTTCCCACAGTTCAGAACATTCTACTTCACAGCTTCAAACGTCACTACATAATTTTTCTTCTCTTGTTTGATGGCTTTTAATACATATGGAAATGACATTTTCCCTACAAAATGCAGAGAACAGCTGGGTAGACCTCCGGGGCCCTCAGTTGCTTGTGATCCTTCATTCTGAGTTAAATACCCTCTTACCTGACTATTGATGCTGTCACCAAAAAGGGGAACATCTGTAGTTTTTGACCAGCTCTCAACAGCTACTGCTCCCCAAATTTGTTCCAATCCTTCTGCCTCAGCTCATCCATGGAGTCTCTTGGCTGAGCTGGCTGAGAAATATCCTTAACATATATGACTAAGCACTTCTGAGCCATTTAATAAAATCTAGATGGGATGAGGTGGTTTGGTGACCAGGGTCAGTTTCCAGCTTCATTCTCTTTTCCATTTTCATTCCTTCATTTATTCACTCAGTTATTTATTCTGTACAGGCTTTCTACAGGGATTTGTGTGCCAAGTACTCTGATAAGCCCTAAGAATGATTAAGTATCTCCTGACCACCCTCAAGAAGCTGATCAAGATGTGATTTACACAAGCAACCTGACAGATCAGTAATAGTGCCTGTGCAGGGCACCATGGGAGCACAGATGGTTGCAGGGCAAGGAAAAGCTTCCTGGGGGAGTACCACTTAATTCACTTTGGTAAGAGGTGTGTGAGGAATTGGATTGAGGTGAAAAAAACTAGTAGGATGGGAGTTGATGTGGGACATTCTAAACAATGTGGATGTTATGACCAAAGCTTTTGAAGAAGAAAATTCTGTGTGTGTGTGTGTCCATGAGTGTGGGGGTGAAAGTGAGTGTGTGGATAAGTATGTGTGAGTGTGTGTGGATGTGTGTGTCAGCTAGTTACTGATGTCAGTTCATTGTATCATCAGGGAGCAGAACAGAAAAGTACAGAAGGGAATTACACATTCATAGCTGTCATTTACTTCTATTCACTGTTCAGAAACCCTAAGGTGAATAAAGATCTACCAACTTCCAAAGCCCAAAATTAAAGACCAACACTCCTCAGAATCCTTGACAACCCTTCCCTAGAGGCTTTGTCTTTTAGCTTGAGTTTCTTAAGCTGTGAAATGAAAGTTGGGAATCTGGAGTGATCAAGCACAAAGGCTCTGAGATCAACTACCTGGATCTGAATCCTGATTCCAATTGGGAATTCTAACCTAAGGCCAATTATTTAACGTTCTGGAGGGATGGAGAGCTGAGTGGTGGACCATTACTGATGTCATCAACCAGAGGGCACTAGGTATTTACTGGGCCAGCCCTGCAACCATGTAGCCTCTTCTTTTTCAAGACCTCCATGCTGCTTCCATGTATAGAACATTTAGAAGCTATAAATCAAAGGTTATGTTCCTTGAATCTGAGCATAGTGCTTTGTGCATTGTAATTATTCAGAAATGTGTATAGATATGTGTTATGGATAGAATTGTGTCCCCCCAAAGGATATGTTGAAGTCCTAATCTCACAATATGGCCTTATTAGGAAATAGGATCTTCATACAGGTAATTAAGTTTAAATGAGATCTTTAAGATGGGCCCTGATCAAATATGACTGGTGTTTTTATAAATGGGTGAAATTTGGGTTTTGTTTTGGGGTTTTTTTGGTTTGGTTTGGTTTGGGTTTTTTTTGTCTTTTTAGGACCACACCTGAGGCATATAGAGTTTCCCAAGCTAGGGGTTGAATCAGAGCTACAACCACTGGCCTACAGCATAGCCATAGAAACATCAGATCCCAGCCATGTCTGTTACCTACACCATGGCTCACAGCAATACGGGATCCTTAACCCATTGAGCAAGACCTGTGCCCTCATGGATACTAGTCAGATTTGTTTTCACTGAGCCATGACAGGAACTCCCAAAAGTCTCTGTGAAATTTGTCACAGGGATGGATGGATAGGAAAGATGGTGCGAAGACACACAGGGAGAATGTCATGTGAAGACAGAAGATTGAGTAATTCATTTACCAACGAGGGATGCTAAAGATTACTGGCAAACCTCCTGAAGCCAGAAAGAAGCAAGGAAGGATTCTCCCTTCCAGGTTTCAGGGGAGCGTGTCCCTGCTGATGTCTTGATTTTGGACTTCCAGCCTCCAGAACGGTGAGACCACACATTCATTGTTTTCAACCACTCAGCTTGTGGTAATTTATTACCAGAGCCCTGGGAGACGAATAGGGCATGAGGCAGCTTCTTTTATTTAGTGAGTTCTTAAGAATGATCAAATGCCAACACTTCATTATTTGCTCAAAATATTTTTAATCATAGGGAAAAAGTGTGGAAAGGAAGAGTCAAAATATATCAATTTTTTACAGACTACAAGAGCCCAGCAAATGCAATAGATAGCAACATGTTTGCCTGTGCTTACTCTCCAGTAGCAGTCATAGAAGTGCTGATGTAAATTTGGCTAAGTAGCTGTTGCTACTGGAATGTGATGAAAACAAAAACAAAGCTGGATTACACAAAGGATCGAAAGAAATCCTCCAGCTTTTCCAAGGGAGAAAGTCCATAAGTACCCCAATGGTTAAGGGATTGTTTTAAATTTATGTGATTGTTATTGTGGAACGTCCTAATCATGTAGGACGTTCCAGGGTTCTAGAATCCTATGTGTGGCTATCTGTTGAGCTAACAGAAATGCAGTAGTTCAAAATGAAGCACCCAATACCTAAAGCTAGTGGTTTTTTTCTTAATAGCATTTGTATGCTATTAACACTTTTAAGATCTCTGAAATCAACTCAAAACTCATTAAATATTTCTACCTTCCAAAGAGACATAAAATCTGAGACTTAAGCGTTCTCAAGTCACATCAAGATATACGTCACTTAAAATACACTCAAAATGTTGTTTCACCTATCCCCAAATTAACCGGTTTTCCAATGACTGTATCAAGGTTTGTTGATTCATACACTCACTTCTTCATAATACCAAGGATTATGACGTATCGGTTTCTTTTTAAGAAGGAGTATTTCTTTTTTAAAAAGGAAATATTATTGTTTAAATATTGGTTAAGATGAGATTTCAGACTTCTTGAAAAGTATCTCAGGGTCAGAGTTTCTTTATTTCTTGACATTTAAGTGTGGAAACAAATTTTAGCGTTATACAGAATAGAGCCTCCATTTAAAATTCTCTTTAAAAAAGGGGGCAGTTCCCGTCATGGCACAGTGGAAACAAATCCTTCTAGGAACCGTGAAGTTGAGGGTTCGATCCCTGGCCTTGCTCAGTGGGTTAAGGATTTGGCATTGCCGTGAGTTGTGGTGTAGGTTGCAGACACTGCTTGGATTCTGCATTGCTGTGGCTATGGTGCAGGCCAGCAGCTGTAGCTCTGATTGGACCCCTAGCCTGGGAAACTCCACAGGCTGTGGGTGCAACCCTAAAAAGCAAAAAAAAAAATTTTTAATAAAATAAAATTCTTTTTAAAAAATAAAATATTATTTTATTTTTTGAATTATATAAAACAATGTAAGGAATAATTATCTAAGGGGTTAAATAAAATGCCAAACAAAACCTGGTTTATGTTTTAATCCTAATTAAAAAACAAACGAACAGGTGTTGGGGGAGGCATGGACTAGGGGTTTGGGTTTGGGATGTGTACACTGAAGTATATGGAATGATTGACCAACGGGTACCTGCTGTACAGCACAGGGAACTCTACCCAATATTCTGTGATAAAATGTGTGGGAAAAGAATCTGAGAGAGAACTGATATGGGTCTATGAATGACTGAATCACTTTGTTGTACAGCAGAAAATATCACAAGCTTGCAAATCAATTATACTTCATACATAAAACTTTAGAAAAAAAATTTTTAAGTGGCAGACTGTTTATAATTGTCCCAATCCAGAGTCCCCTTTGGTTCCCCTGGGATTTGTCACTATTTGGTAAAAGACTTTTCATTTTCTGTTCTATTCTCACCTAAAAACTCTCCTGTCTTTTATTGGTCACTATCACCTTTGACTCCAAATCCTTTGTCCACTAACATATTTGCCTTAAGAGTCTTAGAGGAAGTTTTTGTTGTGCCTCAGTAGTTAAGGAATCCGACTAGGAACCATGAGGGTTCCATCTCTGGCCTTGCTCAGTGAGTTAAGGATCCAGCATTGCTGTAGCTCTGGTATAGGCTGGCGGCTACAGCTCTGATTAGACCCCTAGCCTGGGAACCTCCATATGCCGCAGGTGTGGCCCTAGACCAAAAAAAAAAAAAAAAAAAAAAAACCGGGTGTCAGACATGGCAAAAATCAGGAAAATATTCGGTAAATTTTTATTCAGTAAATTTTTAATAAGTAGTAATGAAATCTTCTTGATCCAAAATTTCCCTCTTCACTGAAACAGCTGTTCTTAGAAGATCTTGTCTAAGTACTGCATGCTAACTGATTAGATTACACCACAAAGACCTACTGTATAGCACAGGGTAATCTACTCAGTACTGTGTAATAACCCATATGGGAAAATAATCTGAGTAAGAGTGGATACTTGTACATGGATAACTTATTTACTTTACTGTACGCCTGAAATTAACACAACTTTGTAAGTCAACAGTATTCAAATAAAATTAAAAAAAAAAAGATCTTTTAAAGTAACTGCGGTTATGTGCTGGTGCTGGGCCCTGTGTTTTCTTATAGCTCTACTAAATATTACAGTGATGCAGAGGAAAGTTGTGTAGTTGCTTTCACTTTCTTCTTAAGAGCTAATTTGCAGTTCTTCCTTCTGTGCTAAATACCTTTCAAGGGATGTTGCAAGAGCTCTGAGCGAGTTTCTACCCAACAAGAAATCAGTTTGCTGATTTTCACTTGTTTCTCAAAGGATGGTAAATTTCCCTGAGAAACACCTCCAATTTGTGCCCTAACATTAGAGAGAGAACATTTTCAAAGTCACTGACTTGATTTTTTTAAAGGCCATCAGGTGGGTTTTAATCTTCATGACTTTTTGTTGTCTATTTTTTGTTTTTGTTTTGTTTTGTTTTTTGTTTTTTAGGGCTGCATCTGTGGCATATTCTGCATCTGGGTCAAATCAGAGCTGTAGCTGCTGGCTACACCACTGGCACAGCAACACGGAATCTGAGCTGAGTGTGTGACCTATACCACAGTTCATAGCAATACCAGATCCTTAGACCACTGAGAGACGTCAGAGATGGAACCTTTGTCCCCATGGACACCAGTGGGGTTTGTTACCAGTGAGCCATGACAGGAAATCCCCAGTCTCCATAACTTTTAAAATCAATTAACTGCAAGTAACTCACATGTGTTCAGTTCTGGGACTGTTTCCACATTCATTAAAATTAATTCTTCCTTTAGGTCATGTTACTACTTGCTTTGTTCCTGCTGAAACTACCATTTTAGACTCAATGGGTTTTCTTTCACTTTATTTTCGAAAACTTGGCTATGAAAGAATTGCCTGCTCTGCCCCCAGCATTGAGATTCCATGAGACATATATGACATGTTGCTCACATTCATCTACCCAAGTCAGGATTAAGCTGAAATCTGAAAAATGTTGGTTTCCCCCAGAAGAAGACCTAACAATCACAGGCTCAGAGAGACTGCCTGCACATGTGGGTAAACTTGACTAAAAATTGTAATAATTTTTTTTTACCACTTATCCTTCTTTTATAAGTACCTCTACATTCAAGCCCTTTAGAGACTGACCATAAGGACAAAAATTAGCAAACAAATGAATACTGATTTTTACCCAACCCATGTTAGTATTTAATTATCAAACAAACAAATACTGATTTTTCAAACAAATGAATAGATTTTTACCTAATCCATGTTAATTTAAGAGAACCAAAAATTGTCCTGCTGTATTATGACAGAGGTGAAGTAAACTGATTTTTTAACTCTCCTGAGACATTTTAAATAATGGTTCTATTTAAATATAACTCGCATACCATAAAACTCACCCTTTAAAAGTGTACAATTCAATGGTTTTTAGTATAGTCAAATGATTGTGCCATCACCACTATCTAATTTTAGAACATTTTATCCCCCCCAAGAAGAAACCCTGTACTCCTTAGCAGTTACTCCCCATTCCTCCATCCCCTAAGACCTTAGCAACCACATATATTCTCTCTGTCTCCATAGATTTACCTCTTCTGGACAGTCCATATAAATGCAGCCATACAGTATGTGGTCTTTGGCTTTTTTCACTTAGTATCCTGTTTTCCTCAGTATCAATACTTCATTCCTCTTTATTCCTGAATTGAACTGAGAAGACCAAGCTCAATAGCCCCAGAAAAACTATTTGTTAGATGTTTATTGTCTAGAGAAGACTTTTCACATTTGCCTGATGGGATTTGCTCTATTTCTGGGTTATGACCCAGAACTTGATAAATGTAATCTCACTTCTGGCCAAGTCATGACTGGAAACAGAGACATGGACCAACTGGATAACCTGATGAGTGTTCAATAAAGGGACCTATAGAGAGTATGCATGGGATGTGGAATCTCCATGGGGTAGTGTCATATGCCAGAGCCAGGAGGAGCAAGGGGCTCTTGCCCTGCCTGGCCTGAAGGACAAGGATGTGAAGCAGTGATGGGATGCCAGGGAGGGAGCTGCGTGGAGAGGACCACCTGGAAGGTGCTAGGTGGCTGGAGAAGAGAGAGAACCAGAGAGGGCCAGGAAGATGGGGTGCTGGCAGTGCTACTCCCTGACTGACTTTGGGACTTGCCATGGATCCCTGTGTCCAGAGAGAAAGATCTGCAGAGGGAACAAGATGTGAAGAACAAGACCGAGCATCAAGTGTGTGGTTCATTCCTCCCCAGCAATGCCTCTAGAACTTCACTAAAGATACAGACACCATGAAATGCTTGCCAAGAGTGTCTTTTGGCTTTTGCTTTTTCATGAGAGAAGAGGATTGAACAGAGAGAGCATGTTTGATTGTAGGAATATAAAGGGAGGAGGGAAAGAGAAAATAAAAATCCACAAAAATCAGAGTTCCTGCTATGGCACAGTGGGTTAAGAATCCGATTGCAGCGGCTCAGGTTGCTGAGGAGTGCAAGTTCAATTCCCTGCCCAGCACAATGGGTTAAAGATCCGGAATTGTTGCAGTGCAGCATAGGTCCCAGATGTGCCTCAGATTCTGTCCCTGGCCCAGAAACTTCCATATGCCACAGGTGCGGCCATTAAAAATATACCTATAGAAATATATATATATATACACACCACACACACACGTTTTTAATATATATATATATATATGGAAAAAGGAAAAAGGTCCTAAGTGGTATGAAGTGGGAACCTGGGTACATTTATATCCAAGAATAGAGAGCCAATTATTTTTAGATGATAAGAGGAAGGCTTATTATGATCTCCACAAAAGGAACTCTTTGATGCTTCTTTACTTTAACCAAATTTAAAATGCATATATTATTATTTCTTATTCAATATCACTAGATTTTCCTTTTGGATAGTTATTCCTTTAAATATTGCGATAATGTTGCCTTTTTCTCCCTTTCATTGCAAATGTACAGTACCACAACTATATTAGATTTTAAGTCAATTTTTGCTTGCTATTTTGGAAAATCAAATTTTTAGAATTTTTGTTAAAATGTACATCATGATTCCAAGTAACAGACTTCAAAACAACCTTTTTTAATATACGTGTGTGAACTGAGGATTATTCTTGTTAACAGTTGGATCAAAGAGGCTTGCCAGAAGAAAAGGATCAACTCTTTTCTCAAATGTTTGCATGAAACTGAGACTCTATGATGCTTCCTGCCCATCAGGTGTAGAGTTACCAAATAGTAAAGCTAGGACTCCAGAGTATCTAGCTTGTTTGTTTATTCATTCATTCATTCATTTACGCACTAAATAAAGGTTTATTAGTACCTACCGCATGTCAGGAACAGTTCTATTGGAACTCTAACAGTAACATAACAGAAAAGGGAAACAAGGAAAAATTCTGTCCTTCTGTGGCTTATACCATAATGGGTCATCTTTCTTCCACTGCAGACACCTCCACTAAAAGGACCATGAATAAGAAAATCAGTGAGAAAGCAGATGGAGATACATGAAACCCTAATGACTTCAACTAAATTAACCAAAAACTTACGGGAGTCCCCATCATGGCTCAGTGGAAAGGAAGCCGACTAGTACCCATGAGGATGCGGGTTTGATCTCTGGTTTTGCTCAGTGGGTTAAGGATCTGGCATTGCCATGAGCTGTGGTGTAGGTCACAGTTGCAGCTTGGATCCAGTTACCATGGCTGTGGCACAAGCTGGCAACTGCAGCTCAGATTCGACCCCTAGTCTGGAAACTTCCATATGCTGTGAGTGTGGCCCTAAAAAGCAAAAAAATTAATTAATTAACCAAATAGTTAATAATTTTTTTCTGAGAGAGCAAATCAATAATAATTTACTTTTTTCTTCGTTCAAAGTATATTAATTTTTAAAATTGTTTCTCATAAATAAATAAAAAATAAATAAAATTGATTGTTTCCCTTTGTTCTTTTAAAAATAAGGCATAGTTATTTAATATGAATGAGCAGAATGCCTGAGTCAAGATATTCCTCTGAGTCTTAGCTTACCAGCACATAGTATTTGCAGTAAGATCATGGAGGAGGATATACTATTTAGCTATACTGTTTAAAACTCTGGGAGTTCCCATCGTGGCTCAGTGGTTTAGGAACCATGAGTTTGCGGGTTCCATTCCTGGCCTCGCTCAGTGGGTTAAGGATCCAGCGTTGCCAGTGAGCTGTGGTGTAGGTTGCAGACGCGGCTCGGATCCTGCATTGCTGTGGCTGTGGTGTAGGACGGCCACTACAGCTCCAATTCAACCCCAAGCCTGGGAATCTCCATATGCCATGGGAGCGGCCCTAGAAATGGCAAAAAGACAAAAAAAAAAAAAAAAAAAAAAAAAATTAAATTAAATTAAAATAAAATAAAATGATGTATTCTCTGAGTGCCTTTTTGTGAAGTATTTCTGTGGCCATAGGGACACCTGGTATAACTTTTTGCTTTGAAAACTTTCCAGGACAGATCATAGGCAGTGATAATGTATGGCCTAGAACTTGGGCACTCTACTACTACTGATGGGTATATTGGAACGGAAGGAGGACTGTTCGCTGTGGGGATGTGAGGGTAGGGGTGGGAGATGGCGGTGGGGTGGGAGGTGGTACTGTTCCCTGTTTGTGGTACCTCTGTTATCCACCTTTCTATCTTTTGTGGGGCATCCCACAGAAGTCTTAGTAAGAAGAAATCTTAGTAAGAAGACTTTGTCCCTACTCTGCCTCTTACTCAGTAATAAGTAACATATCTGAACTTCAGGGTCTTAGAGAAATAACTTCAACTTTCTCTTGTGTGGCTCCTCAATAAAGCTTCACTATGAGAGCTAATACTTATGAAAAAAAATGCCTGACAGATATTCAATTCTTCGGTTATTCTGAACTTTTTCTTTGAACTAAAACAGGCAGTCAATGTAAAAACCACCATCTCTTGAGGATTTATTCCATGTCACTGTTCTAAGACATTTACTTTGACATTGTGTGTTTATAGCCATGTCTTTTGTAGCTATTATTTATCTTCATTTTATGGACAAGGCATTGCTAGTAGGTAAACGAGTGATTACTCTGACCTCATTTTGGAATCAGATATCAGTATATCTGATCCCCAAGTGAGTGACCTTTATCATCATAGTAAAGTGTCCCTTAACAGAAAACTATATGCTTAAATTGAATTTTTTTTTTTTTTTTTTGTCTTTTATCTTTGTAGGGACGCACCCACGGCATATGGAGTTTCTCGAATTGGAGCTGTAGCTGCCAGACACAGCCACAGCCACAGCCATGCCAGATCCGAGCCACATCTGCAACCTGCACCACAGCTCACAGCAACGCTGGATCCTTAACCCACCAAGTGAGGCCAAGGATCGAACTCGAAACCTCTTGATTCCTAGTCAGATTCATTTCTGCTGCGCCACCTTTACTTTTCTTTAAATACACAAAACTGGCAATGCTGATGATGCTTGTTACATTAATGAGGACACATCAGAAATTATTCCTAGATCTCTTGGTCAAAAAAGGCTGAGATACTTCTGAATAACTGTTTTTGTTTTATCTCAAGGACGCCAAATTGCATGTAATTGATCCCATTTTCTTCTTGGTTTGGGCCACTGGGAAACACATAGACAACAGCTGCCAACCTTTAGCAACTATACATACGCATTTGTGTAGGCCAATTTATCATAGATTTATTATTTTCCTGCCCATGATTTTCTTTTGCCCTTATTTATCTTTGTTACTTTTCATTTTTATGTATTTTTTAAACCTACTCAAATTCTTAGTTGAAAAATAAAAAGCAGAGCATATTAAGTAACTAAATACAGTATATTCAATGTGATTCTAATTAATGTATTTGGCAAGAATATGTTAAGTGCTTATTATATTACCAGAACTATTCTAGGGACTGTATATTTACTGAAAACCTCCAAAACAAAAAGAGTAGCATACCTATATATTATTCTGATAATTTTTTATCCTACTCATTCTGCCATTCAAGGAGTATCTACTCAAAAATATAAAACTAAGACTCACAGAAACATACTGACTCTAATATTATACTTGATTTTATTACTACACACAATGGCCTTTTATTTTTTAACTATATTGAATATTGTCAATTTGAACAGTTTAATGAATGAGGCATGCAGATCAGTTAGAATGAAAACACATTCATGAATGCAGCTACAATAGAGCAAAGCACCAAATGGAGTTTCTTCAACATCTTTAGAGACATTAATCAATCCTCGAAGCTATTTTTTCTCATCTGAGTAATATGCCAGCAGCTCTAGGCCAGAGAAAGGAAATGAATTATGTTTTATTTTCATTAGACACAAAATGAAATGAAATAACAGGACCCAAATGCAAGTCAAGTTTGCCTGTTATGACTAGTAATCTAATTCCACAGAGAAAAGAAGAGACAAACTAAAACATCAGTCAGGATTACCCATAACAGATATCTTTAATTCAATTTTGTTATCCTTAGAGTGTATCTCACTCACTGAGTGCTCTGGCCACTTTTAAGAAGGTGAATTAATTATTAATCAATTTCTATAAAGCTTCTTGTCAGCTTTTTCTTCCCAATCCAAGAGTAATGGAGTCACAGAGCAAGGTAAAATTAAAGTTTCAACTGATTTCAATTATTGACTGTTTTTCAGTGAAATTGGGAACTTAGGGTTAGTTTTCCCATCTAGCTTAAATTTTCTACAAAAGAGAGGATAAATGTTTTAAACTTTTGATTCTTTATTTATAAAACATGTATTTTTATGTTTTTTAGAACACCAGTTATTATTCACTATTTTCCTATGAATAGAGAGCCCTCCAATTAATAGGCTAATTGATTATTCATAATTACTCCAGAGAAGATTGACACTTAATTTTGTCAAGGTGAAACAAAGTTCCTAAAAGGTTTCAAGTAAAAACAATGGAAACTAGAGGCTAATATTGTAATTGTTGATCTGTGAGCATATTTCAACCATTTTTAAAGTGTTCCGACTATGTCTCTGGCTGCCTGGTATAATTATTTTAAAATAAGATAAACTACATATTTATATTAAGAAGAAACCTGAGACATGCTTACATGAGTAACTCAATTAAAAATCTTCCTACCGTTGTACAGAATTCTGAGTAAAAGTCATCAAATGTTAAATTATTGACCCTACTTAGGTTCTATTCGAAGTAGAATTAACCTTTCAAACCAAAGAATTTCTTTGTGTAAATCATTTATGGAACTCTTTCTGATGCAAACAAAAATTATAAGTATTATAACCATAGTGAATACATGTGCCCTTTAGAATGTTTTCTGTTGTGAGTCACTGACAACACTTCCCAGGCAGGCTTAAATGGTAATAGGTGGATGATCGACTCACAGAATGGGGGCCTTCAGGGGCTGGTGGCTTCAGCAATTCCATTCCATTTTCCTGTTCTCCTTCAGCTGTGTCTTCCTCTAGAATTTAGCTTTCTCTTCAGATGGACTCCTCTCAAGGAGGCAAAATAGTTTACATATCCCAATTGTTGCATTGGTGTACCACAACATCCTGGAAAAGATCATTTATGCGAGTTACTCTCTCTGAAACCCCTCCTCAACAAAAACTCTAATTTCATTGGTTTGAATTGGGCCTCATGGCCATCGGAGAATCAATCCCTGTGGCCACAGAAACGCCATGCCCTGATTGGCTTGTGCCTGAATTCTTTAGCCAATCACAGTGGCCAGAGGGGCAGGACTGCCCTGACTGTCTTGGACCAATCACGGCTCCCACTGGACATGGTCAAGTGGAACCCCACCCAGACCAGAAGGTGCTACACCTGGCAGGAGAGGAGTAGATGTCAGGGGGACGGCTACGTGACCACTTCAGTTGCTAAACTTTTGGCGTTCTTTTGTTCAACTGTATTCACAGGAAAAGGGTGGGATCATAGTGTGCAACCCAAGCATATACAAAAGCAGCTAAAAATAATTTCTGCGGATAGAACCTTGAAAACTATGTTGAGTCCTGACTTCCCATTTCCGAGATTTTAGTGAAGTTTCAAACATTGAAATATGCTTAAATTCCAGATCAAAGTTAACGTGGCTTTTTGTAGTATTTTCTCACTGTGTTCAAGAAACTGCTTTCAAGAGTTTAGGCAGCTAGCTCTTAAACTGTCATTCCAGAAAAATCATCAGGTACAAGGATTCTCACCTCCTTAACAGCTTCCTGTGAGGCAGCTGCTTCTCAGTGATGTCACTGTGTGAGAATCCAAGGGCAAAGAAGCAGCTAAGCGAGCTGGAACCTTCTCACTGTCATAGTCAAGTAATACATCCTTGTTCCAGACACAGAGGCAAACAGACCTGCTAAACCAGCAACTGCTTTCTTCCCAGAAAATAGAAACAGGTATGTTGATGAATGCATCCAAACAAAGCAGCAAGTCCAGCCTCTGAGTCCATAGGGGCAAATCATTTCTGTTACAGAACCAGAGTCAGCAGTACCACTAGTTTTATCACTGAACTTTCCTTTTTTTTAATGACTGTTAGAAGAGGCAAGAGCAGTATCTAAGCTTCTAGTGAAGGGATTCTAGTACCTCTCCTGCAAGGAAAGTGATGTCTTAACCTAGCCAAAATGGCAAATTTAGAAACTTAGGAATGGGAGTAATCATTACCAACTTAGGATAAATTATTCTTTTAATATAATAAAATTCAAGAGTTGTCATTGTGGCTCAGTGGGTTAAGAACCACATTGTATCCTTGAGGATACAGGTTCAATCCCTGGCCTCACGTGGTGGATTAAGGATCCAGCATTGCCACAAGCTGAAGTGAAGATCACAGATGTGGCTCAGATCCAGTGTTGCGGTGGCTGTGGCTCCACCTGCAGCTCCAATTTGACCTCCAGCCTGGGAACTTCCATATGCCACAGGTGCAGCCATAAAAAGAAAAAAAAAAATCAAATTCACAGTGTTTTCCATTTGAATCTTTTCATTTTAAGTCGCTGTAAATTGAATCTCTAATAAATCCTGTCAGCTTCAAAGAAAAGCATCATACCCAACTAATCAAACTCCTTTCAGTCCTCGAGTGACAAGTCTGTTAGTGCCAAGAGCAAGTCAGAGAAGTAATCTGTCTTGACTTAAGCAAAGCTGTAGACTTTGTCCTACTTGGCATATACTTAATAGTCTGCTTTCTAAAGTTCCTCAGACTGGAGCATGGAATCTGCCCATCCATTCAGTCAGTCAGTTAACCAGCATTCTATGGTGCATTTACTGAATGCAGGGCATGGTGCTTGTCCCTGTCCAAGTTTCCAACTTCACTGCCAGCAGCACCAAATGAAGGTTGCAAGAGAAAGGTGTGACAAATGGGAGAAATTAGGGGCAGGAGAGAGGGAAGAAGGAAAGGGGAGAGAGAAAAAAAGAGGTGAGAGAGGAGAATGAAAGGGGGATTTATCCATCACTGGCCAATTAATGCTTCTAACTAGCTTCTTTCCTGGCTGTGGTCTTCTTTAGTGGGAATGGAGGGGAGAAAAGGGAGAAAAAGGCAGAGGCAAAATAAGGAGAGAAAACTCTGCTCAAGGGCTCTCCACCACCCTCACTCAGTCAGCCTCAAGGCCATCCCTCATTCTCACACCATCCACGTCTATCTCTGTATTCAGTGGCATCTCTAGTGCAGCTTCCCTCATCCCAGACTGTCAGGAGACAAATCCGGTGCTTCGACACTACCAGGTATGAAGCAGAAGATATGTTCCTGCCTCCATAAGATGTGACACTGAATAAATATTTTGGTGGCAATTAGGCTCTCAATGACTATATATAGGAGTTCTGTAGAATTATGTATTGAATTCCTTCACTCAGTCATGGAGCCTGTACCATTGTCAGTGACTAGTCTAGGGGATGAGGGGTGATGGTAAAAAAGGTCCCTCTCATGGAGTTTACATATCAGCAGAGGCACACACATAATGTACAGACATTAACAAGTATCAGGTGGTAGATTTTTTGAGCTACACAACGAATTAAAAGGGGATAACGGAATAGAATGACTAGGTGGCTAATTCACACTGGGTGTCAGAGAAGATCCATAGTTAAGGTAAGTCTACTAGGCAGGTGTTCCAAGTGCCATTTTTCTGAATGCCTGAAGGACAGGAAGGAGCCAACCTTGTTAAAGTCAGAGAACATCTAGGTGAGAAAACGACTGGTGCAATGTCCTAAGGTGAGAGCAAATCTGATTTATTCAAGCATCTCAAGGAAGACAAGAGGGTGAGGGGAGAGTAGTGTGAGATGAGGTCTGAGAGGGAGCAGAGGGTGCAGCAAATTTTCCCGGGGTAGGATACAAGAGCACACTGACCTTGCATGTGCCAGCATTATCAGCGCATATTGCAAATCAATTACATGTTAAAGAAATTTGTGGACTTTCCTCGGTCCAAACCATAATAATAAAGGTTATTTCCATGAGAAAATGCTTTTTTAAATTCCAAGTAAGACACTCGCACAATCTCTTCAGACATGATCCATTTGCAACCTGGATAAGGATCTTCCTCTAACGTGGCTTGGGCATTGTCCCAGTATTGCATCACTGTTTACCTTTATCCTTGAGGTCACATTGGGAAAGTAGACAATTACAGACTATTTCAATCTTCTAGGCCTCAAGGAGAATCTGTTTTGGGGGGTTTTATTTGTCTTTTTAATTTATTTATTTATTTTAGTAATACACCCATGGCACATGGAGGTTCCCAGGCTAGGGGTCAAATCAGAGCTGTAGCCACCAGCCTACGCCAAAGCCACAGCAATGCCAGATCCGAGCCTCGTCTACAACCTACACCACAGGTTACAGCAACGCCAGATCCTTAACCCACTGAGCAAGGCCAGGGATCCTCATCATTCCTAGTTGGATTTGTTTTCACTGTGCCACAACAGGAACTCCTCCTCAGTTTTAATTAAGGCAACTTTCACTTCAAAATTCTTTTGTAAAACTTTTTGACATAAAAAACAATGGTGATAAATCATCACCTTTTAAAAACTATGTTAGTAAGCAAAATATGAAATGTGATTATATATTAAGTTACTTGTGAAAATTATTCTCTGAGGTTCAGTTATTTGATTTTGAGAAATAGGTCCTATTTTCTAAGACAAGAGATCACTCTTGTATATGTCATAGGCCACATCAAGTAATTTGAAACAAGTTGGGACTTAAATATATAAATGTAAAATGGTGTTCAAAAAACTAAGACTAGCTGATGCACAAAAGATTTGTTTTTGTTCAATCAGGTTACTCAGACAGAAAATGGTAATATTTTTATCATTATTTGTAATTGCATTGGATTGAATCCTTAATGTAAATTATTTTCCAGTGAGCACTGTGATGTAAGATTCCACAGACCCACAAATTGAATTAAATAACTTGATCAAGTAATTTAAGAAAATTATTATATGATTTTACAGTTATGGATATTTATCACACATAATATTGCTGTAACACTTTCTAGAATGTGTATATTATGAAAAACTTTGAACATTCCAAAAAGTAGAGAAAATAGTTTGGTGAGCACCCATAGAAACACCATCCAGCTTCAATAAATATTGGCATTTTGTCCATTTTGTTTTATTATCCTACCCATATTCTGACAACATATTTAAGAGCTGAAAAAAAAAATTTTTTTTTTTGTCTTTTTAGGGCCACTCCCACGGCATATGGAACTTCCCAGGATAGGTGTCGAATTGGAGCTGCAGCTGCAGGCTTATGCCACAGCCACAGCATTGCCAGATCTGAGATGAGTCTGCAACCTACACCCCAGCTTACAGCAGTGCCAGATGCTTAACCCACTTAGGAGGGCCAGGGTTGAAACCCGCATCCTCACAGATACTAGTCAGGTTCGTTACTGCTGAGCCACAGCTGGAATGTCAAGAGCTAAAAAAATTACATGCAATAAACTGCTACTTATTTGAAGTTAACTACAAGTTCACTGTCTTTCCTAACACTATATTTTTTAATAATTTTCTTATTTTTAATCACAAGTATTAGATTCAGATTTCTTAAGTGGAATTATAGGATATGGGAGTTCCCATCTTGATTCAGTAGTAACAACCTGACTACTAGCCATGAGGATGGATGTTAGATTGCTGGCCTTGCTCAGTGGGTTAAGGATCTGGCGTTGCTGTGGCAGTGGTGTAGGCCAGCAGCTGCAGCTACAATTTGACCCCTAGCCTGGGAACTGCCATATATGCCTGGAGTGCAGCCCTTAAAAAAAAAAAAAAGTAGGATATAGTAACTCCTAGACATACTTTTTCATGACATCACACCTCTCAGTGCTTTGTGGGAATTCAAAAAGAGGTAAATACTAATGGTTTTGATGTTTCCAGCTATTCTGTTTCAGAACCATGGTAGTAAGGGGAGAGGTTGGCAAGAGAGCAAAGGAGTGAGCTAATAGCTGAAAAGGACAAAACAGGAACCTTTTTACTGCTTGATGATATTGGATAAGTTTAGATGGAATAATGTTAATGGGAGAGCAATCTCAGGATGTAGGAAACTCCATAAAAGATTGAAAATTTCTTTGTATGCTTCTGCCTAATGAATAACCTTAGATGTGCTTCCCTTACTGTAGAAACCAGTCTTAAAATCTCCATCCCTACAGCCTTTATATTACATAAGATTTCTATTATCTCCCCCATGTATTTCTCTGGTGACCTGTTCCCAACTCTCGCAACTCCAGCACATTTTCTACACTCTCTGCCTTCAGTCAGTGAAATGTTTTGAAAATTCAGTGATGAACACCTCGACATTCTCCAGCGGTTCCTCATTGACTTCATGGTGAGGCTGTCTCTTTAACATGACTTAGGAGAATGTTGCAAGCTTACCTCTTTGGCATCATAAATTTAACTTGTTACTTGAATTGGAAAGACTGTCCAAAGTGTCCCTTCTGAGTGAAAACTGACTACACACCATCTATTTATTCTTCAAATTATCTTCTAACTCAGGGACCTGATACTTCTACAATTTGAAATGCTCCTCCTCTGCTCCCATAACACTGCACGTTATGTGGTAAAGCTTGTTAATACCCTCATTTCCAACTAGACAAAAACTCAAGGGGGCAGGGACCATGCTACATTCATCACTGCATCCTCAGTGCATATCCTATTGCTTAGCATATTACTAAGTGTTCAGTGAAGGTTTGTCGTCAAAATGGGCAAGTGAATGAATGAACAATACATAATTCTGCTCTTTTTGGTAAAATAATTCTTCCTCCTCCAAAAGGAAATAAATACCTTCTAAAAATTAAAAAGAAAAAATTATTCATTTCTCTTTTTTTTTTTTTTTTTTTTTTTTGTCTTTTTGCCATTTCTTCAGCTGCTCCCGCGGCACATGGAGGTTCCCAGGCTAGGTGTTGAATCCGAGCTGTAGCTGCCGGCCTACGCCAGAGCCACAGCAATGCAGGATCCGAGCTGTGTCTGCAACCTGCACCACAGCTCATGGCAACGCCGGATCCTTAACCCACTGAACAAGGCCAGGAATCAAACCCGCAACCTCGTGGTTCCTAGTTGGATTTGTTAACCACTGCACCACGACAGGAACTCCATTTGTCATTTATTTTTAATAAAAGTTGGCATAGAAAGTTACTTCTAGTCAAAGTTACTTCTAGAGCTCTTTTCTCAATATATATTAATATTCTTAATTTCTTCTAATCTACTTTTTAAAATAGATATATTCCACATTTATAATCTTAAAATATTGTAATTCATTGCACAAAGCCCACATTGACTCTATGCCTCAATGGGATTTCACTAGCACATTATTGCCATAAGCTCAGTAGAAATCCTCTACCTTCCAGGTCAGTGTATTCTCAGTACTATCAGTACTGTCGGGTTACTGTATCAGTAACCTGAACAGCTTTAGCATCTCTGAGAGACTCCTAAGAGAATGAATAAGAGGAAGTCAAGACTATTTTTCTCTCTCAAGAAACCAAGCAGACTTTCCCCAGAAACTGAGAAGGACACACTATTTAGATTTTTGATGGAATTTATTGATTCCTTGGTGTTATAGTGTCTCTTGCAACTTTAAACCATTTGTATTCTATAACTGCCTCACATTCTTTCAGGAACAGATGGGTGTAAATTTAAAATAAATAAAAAAAACAGTTTAATCTATATGTAATAGCTACAGAGTTGTCAACACATCTCACATAATATGTTGGTTATTTGTTTCACATATATGAGCTTAAATTGATAAATTTTATTACTTACAGGATGAATCCATTGCTTTATTTATAACATTTTTAAACCTTATTACCCTAAATAGAGAATATGACTGACTGCTTTATTTAAGTAGCTCTGATTTTAATGCAATGCATAATAGAGAAAAAAACAAAATAGAGAAAAGATGAAAAAATAGGCCCTTTTTATGTTCCTGGGGAATATATAATCCTTTCAAATACATTAAGAATAATTTGTCTAAAATGTTGTAATTCAAACTACAATTTATTTTTACTTTCAGATCTTTATTATCATTTTCTTGGAGTTCCCATCGTGGCGCAGTGGTTAATGAATCCGACTAGGAACCGTGAGGTTGCGGGTTCCATACCTGGCCTTGTTCAGTGGGTTAAGGATCTTGTGTTGCCATGAGCTGTGGTGTAGGTCGCAGATGCGGCTCGGATCCCACATTGCTGTGGCTCTGGCGTAGGCCGGCAGCTGCAGCTTGGATACAACCCCTAGACTGGGAACTTCCATATGCCACAGGAGCAGCCCTAGAAAAGGCAAAAAGACAAAAGAAAAAAAGAAAAAGAAAAGCTACTACATGCCAGCCACTGTGCCAAGTGATTTCTCATGATATCTCACATGATCTTTATAACATGACGTGGAAGGTGTTATTAGCACTTTTTTTTTTTTTTTTTTTTTTTTTTACAGATGGGCAGCTAAAACTCATGGGAAATGAATAAGTTGCTTACTGTTACACAAACAGAATGGAAAATGTTTATGACGCAGCCTGACACATGGTAGGCATTCAGTAAATGCTTGCTGAACGTGAAAATACACTGCCTTTGAAGACAAATTATGTTTCTTTTCAGCACTCTTAGATCCTACCTCACTAAATGAGTAAACATAAGGCTTAGCAAGCATTCTGGCTCATTTATGTATTTCTTTTTTGTAAATAACCTGTTATTTTATCTGAACAGGTTACTAAAATGTCTGCCATTTAAAAAAAAACTCTTTAGGAGTTTCCGTCATGGCACAGCAGAAATGAATCTGACTAGGATATATGAGGACATGAATCTGACTTTGATCCCTGGTCTTGCTCAGTGGGTTAAGGATCTGGTGTTGCCATGAGCTGTGGTGTAGGTGGCAGACGAGGCTCAGTTCTGGTGTTGTTGTGGCTGTGGTGTAGGCCAGCAGCTACAGCTCCGATTTGACCACTAGTCTGTGAACCTCCATATGCTGAGGGTATGGCTCTTAAATAGCAAAAACAAAACAAAACAAAAAACTCTTTAAGCATGTGTGAGGCCATTCTTCTCAAATTATATTGTGTTATTAGCCCAATACGACTCTTTCCTTTATTGTTTCATTGAGGTATCTAAGAGAAATTGTTTCATCCAAAGTACTTTGTGATTCTTCCAGTCAATCTCGAAAACCATCTCCTATGTTTAATCAATGCTTACATGCTCTAACACTGAAATTTGGGATTTGCAAATGACAAATTGCCTTAAGGTCAATCTTCATGTTTTAGCAATCTTTTTCCACCCAGCTTCTAGCACAGCTCCTAGCATATCATAGATATTCAATAAATATCAGATAAATGAAATGATGGATGAACAGTTTCTAAATTGAATGTCATGAGCATACTAAACAAGTAATTCCTCCCTGAAATGTTTCTTTGGGATAGATTCAATATGGCTGGTTAGAACAATGTTCAAACTCTATTACTTTTTTGCTGTGGGAATTTGATCTGCTCATATAACACCCCTAAGCCTAGGTTTTTTCCTTTTTAAAATGGTAGCAGTGAATTCTATTCACAGACTAAACCATGAAGTTACAGATTAATTCCTGAAGTTCCTACATGTTCTGGGTTAAATCATGCCCCTTTCCTCCCAGAATATTCATGTGTTTAAGTCCTAACCCCTATTGCCTCAAAATGTGACCTTACTTGGAGGTAAGGTCTTCACAGAGGTGATCAAATTAAAATGAGGTTATTAGCATGGGCCCAATCCAAAATGACTGATGTCCTTATAAAAAGGAATTTGACCCACACGTACACACATATACACATACACACACGGAGAACATCACGTGAAGGCAGGGATTGAAGCAATGCTTCTACACAATAAGGAACACCAAAGATTGCCAGCAAACCCCCAGAAGCTGGGAGCGAGGCATGGCCCAGATTCTTCCCCATAGCCCTAAGTACGCAACTTTGCTAATACCTTGATTTTGGACTCCAGCCTCCAGGGCAACGAGACAATATATTTGCTGGTTTAAGCCACTCGATGTGTGGTATTTTTCTATGGCAGCCGTAGGAAATGAAAACAATGCCTGACTGTGATGATTTCCTATGTAAGAAGTTAAAGTCATCTTCTGGGAGGGAGGAGTTGATATAGAGATGAAAGCTTGAGAAATGAGATAATTGCATCATTCATTCTACCTGAATGACTGAACTTTTCCCATGTGTCAGCTTGTGCTTATCACCAGGGATACAACCATGGGTAAGACCTTCATGGCCACCACCTTACAAAGCCGAATGTCCAGGAAAGGTCTGATAATACTCCAGGGGAAAATAGATATTGGAGGCAACTTGGGATGAATAAACCAATTATCAGAAAGTACAGAGTGGTCTTTTATGATTTGGATTTTGTCTGCTTCTTTGACCTCAATTTCAATCTCCAACACCCATTCCTTCCCCACTGTTACAATTGTGTGCGTGTGTGTGTGTGTGCACACACACACGTGCACACACACACACACAATGCTTCAGTCATACCCACTTTCATTTTCCACAGATTCCTGTATTTTTTATTTCGTGACTTTACACATTCCATTCTCTCTGCATGAAAGTCCCCAACTCCCCATTATTTACCTAGTAGGCTCTCAGGTTTTCCTGGAGTCTAAACTCAAGCATCATCTTCACATTGTTTAGCCTTTCCTGACCACAGTCCATGTCAGAAGTACCTCCCTGGCTTGCATAGTCCCAGATATTCCTTACCACAGTGGACTGTAACTGGCTTTGGTCTTCTTAGAGAACAGAGACTCTTTGTCTTTCATTTCTCACCCTCATGCTGAGCACAGTTTTTAGAACACAGTAGATGCAAGTTTCTCAAGTCAAATGCATAATTAATTAATGTAGAGAAATGCCATGTGCAAAGCTATTCAGCAACTTATAAACACACAGCAAAATGGCCCCAAAGCTGATTTTGGGTGTCATTAGTATCTGCTGCTTGGCTGTGTGTCACTGTCCTTCAGGACAATGCTTCCACCCACCATCCTTCACATCCTTATCCACCATGAAGGTACCATCCTCTACCAGCCAGCTTACCATCAGATGCTAAATGTGTGCCTCCAGCCTTCCCCACTCAGAAGGAAAGTCTTTGGAATGTTGGCCTTTATCTTCGGAAAAGTTGTCAAACACAATCCTAAAAGCCATGTAGTATTTTTCAACTGCACAACTTTTACTTTAGCCATGTCTTTAAATGTATAACATGTAGGCTCTGAAAACGTAATAGAGCTTGGAGCCCTCTACAGCGACCCATCAATCTCTTTGAAAATAAATATGTTAAAATACAAGAAAAATGAAGGTATTGGAAAAGTTTCAATTTTTATTCAACCATATTATTTCTTTTTTTTTTTTTTTGTCGTTTTGCTATTTCTAGGGCCGCACCCGTGGCATATGGAGGTTCCCAGGTTAGGGGTCTAATTGGAGCTGTAGTCACCGACCTACGCCAGAGCCACAGCAACTCAGGATCCGAGCCATGTCTGCAACCTACACCACAGTTCACGGCAACGCCGGATCGTTAACCCACTGAGCAAGGGCAGGGATCGAACCTGCAACCTCATGGTTCCTAGTCGGATTCGTTAACCACTGCGCCATTACAGGAACTCCAACCATATATTTCTAATGGTGTGTATAGATGAACAAGTACTACTTAGTGATTTATAAGAATTAATAATGATAAATCCTAATTTTTACTCTGCCTCTCATTGGATCGTGACTTGGTTTTAATCTCTCACACATTTACATTTCTCCTGCTTATAAAATAGAAATGATTTAGGTGTATCTATTACAATGCATGTTCATTTTTCTGTAAAATTGCACTCTAAAAATAAAAGATCTTATGGGAAAAGTAAGATTGGGAAAGATGGTTCAAAAGCTATGGAACTTTGAGTTCCTTCTGTGGCACAACAGGATGGCAGCATCTTGGGACGCTGGGACACAGATTTGATCCCCAGAGGGTTAAGGATCCAGTGTTGAAGCTACAACTTAAGCTGCAGCAACTGGAGCTTAGATCTGAACTCCGTATACCCAGGGATTGGCAAAAAAAAAAAAAAAAAAAAAAAAGAAAAAAAAGCTATGGAACTTTTGTAAACAAAGCACCAATAAGAAGAGTTAACAGCCCTAATAGAAATATGACTCCAGTTACAACTCTATTGGTATTTATGCCCTTTGCAGTGTTAACCTCTGGTGCTTGAGGTTCCCCTATAAGGTAGAGATCCTGGCAGTAGGCCATACTATTAGACCATATAGTGAAAATTTAAAATTTAACCCATGTGACATTTTCCATTCTTTTAATGTAAGGGAAATGTCTTTGCATCTTCTTCATCTAAACTCAGTTTCCCCAGGAAGCTTAACCTAGAAAGCTTAGTGGTTATTGAAGCCACTAAACCAATATCTACCTGCAGTTTTGGAGATCTCCAATTCTTCCTAAGATCTCCACAGAGCACTAGGCTTTCCCTTTTATTGCAGTAAAACCTGTCCCAGACGAGTTCAAAACATAAACCTGATGAGAAAAATCATATAAGTTCCAATCCATAACTGACAGAGTATATAGATGTTATTCTCCTACTTATCAAGAGTGAGTGTGGTAATTAATACAAAGGAGTCTATTTTGAAGTAGAACGGATTGTAGTTCTAAAACCTTATTTAATTGATGAATAAAATAATCAGCTGTTGCCTCATGAGATCATGTCAGGAAATTGCAACTCCATGGGACAAATGCATTATGTAGCAATATCCAGTATGTCTTTGGAGCCTTGCAAATAGCAGTCCTTGCCATCACTTCCACTTTTACATTTAAAGGAAATGTGTTGTTAGTTATGGTAACTTCTACCCTGGCTACCTTCCCAGAAAGTTGTGTGCTAAATATATCCAGGCAAAAACAATGAAAACTTTGTCAAATGTTGCTCCTGGAGTTCTTTGGAGCTTTTCAATGAATACCTGACAAAGGAGGACATAATTCTAAATTCTTTGGCTGAAAATTCTTCCATTGTGGTTTATCATTTTATTTCCCTCTGGAATGAGGACTTTCATTACTATTGGAAAAGGACTTTGCTGAATTCTGCACAAATATAAATCACCTCTTTCTAAGGCTACCAACTTGACTCAAAAACCGTTGGAATAGGAGTTCCCCTTGTGGCTCAGTGGTTAACGAATCTGACTAGGAACCATGAGGTTGCAGGTTCGATCCCTGCCCTTGCTCAGTGGGTTAAGGATCTGACGTTGCCGTGAACTGTGGTGTAGGTTGCAGACACGGCTCGGATCTAGCATTGCTGTGGCTCTGGCATAGACCAGCGGCTACAACTCCATTTAGACCCCTAGCCTGGGAAACTCCAAAGGCTGCAGGTACAGCCCTGAAAAGGACAACAAAAAAAAAGACAAAAAAAAAAAATGGTGGGACACCACAGTATATCATGCAATACATAACTTATTTCATAACTTGTAAGAACAAGAAGCAATTATGATAACCCTGGTAAAGTAAGAGGGTAATAATGTATTCTTTCTGGTTTGTATATTGAAACTGTGAACAAAGCTATTAGGTATTTGCACAGTTAGTGAATGTCAGAGAAGATGGATGCTTATCTTATTTCAATTCATCTTAACTGTGAGTTGCATAAACCATGTGAATCACCCAGAAAGACATTCTGAATGAGAGGAGCAGTGGGCAAGGACAAAAACTGAAGAAGCAATAGTTTGAGAGGCAGGAAAAAAAAAAAAAAGCTCAAGCACAAAAATAAGAGAGAATGAGAAAAAGAGGATGATGACCAGAAGAGATGATTTTCATGACAGTTAAGAGTTTCTGTGAGACATAATTTGGCAACACTGTCAAATACTACAAAGGGGCCAGGAAAGATGAGAGCTGAACACCTACATTTAGGCAAAAATAAGAATTCTAATATTGGAGATTATGGTCAGGGTGGAACACCAGATTTGCAGATTCCTGATAGGATTTAATCTTAGTTAGTGACAAAGTCCAGCTTGTGAGTCTGACTACGAGCAACTGAGGAGGAGGGAAGGTCAAGATCTTTGGAGATGAGGAAGTCAAGGGACTGACTGCAGGTCAGGTTTCACATGGGTCCTCCACATGACCAAGGCAGTCACTGATATATTGGCAGGACACAAGGTACAGAAGAAGTAAGTTTCAAAACCTTTTATAATTGGGAAGTGAGCATTTTACCAATAGGAGTACTTATACTAAAGACAATGAAGTTTTACATAAAGAAGGAAAGGCAGCTGGGTTTAGACACAGCAACCAGGATTTAAGAGAATACTGACTCCACTTTTTAACCACAAAGTTCATGAGGTCACCATGATACACAGTTTTGGGATTGGTCTGAAAAACAAAATAAATAAAGATAGGTCATAAATAGACCACACAGATCAGTACAAGATGAGATGAGGAAGAAGTCAAATGAGTATCAATTATCTGGGAGATTGATCAAGAACTAATTAAGGGTCTACTACTCCTAAGACACTAAGGGTAACTGAGGGCACACAGATAAAATCTTGTCTCTGCCTTCATGAAATCTATAGTACAATGAAGGCAGACTTTATCAAAGACCCTAATACACATAAAATTATAGCCTGGTAAGAGCCAGGAAAGAGCATTGCAAGAAGCTGGGACAGCAGGTCACAGGGGATTGGTCTAGTCTGGGAGGACAGGTTTTCCAGAGAAAGGAATGATCCAGCTGAGCTAGAAAGCTCTGGGGAGAGGCTGGGGCATGAACAGTGGGGCTGAAGAGGGCAGAGAAGGCAGCACGTGCAAAGGCCGTGGTAGCAGGACCAGAGAAGAGGGGGGGCACAGTGCACATGTGCCCCGGAAAGAGCAGTTTGAGCCAATCCTGCCAAGCCTTAAAGATCACATGAGAGAGTTTGCTCCTTACTTAAGGGCATGTTTTGCTCCTATGACAGGAATTCTCAAACTATCCTCCCAAGGCAGATAAGAGGTCTAAACACAACCTACTTTTCTGTGGACAGATCCTTTGATCTGTCAGATCAGAAGAAGAAGGTATCCTTTGTTCAATCAACGCCGTTGTGGTCTTAACAGTTGACGGTTACTTCTTCAAAAGGACTGTAACATCCTGCCTGGTGACCTTATGTCTACGAACGAATCCCGCAGGTTAAAATGTCATTGAAGAGTTTTTTTAAGTAACCCTCCGACCCCTGCCGCCCCTACATTGCTTCCCATCTCCTTCCATCTTTGGTGAGACAGTCTTTCCAGCTCTTGCAGGTGGGGAATGAATTAGCAGATAACAGAAATGTAAGACACTTTTGATAGAGCACTTTCAAGAAAATTGTGTAAAGATCAGATTGATGTAGGTAAATAAAGAAATGGAGGTGGTAAGCGAAACAGCTATTTCTAAAAATATCACGCGAAAGGAAGAGAGAGAGACTAAAAGAAGACTGGAAGGGAAATGAGGCTAAAGGAAACATATTTGTTTGCTAGCTTTATAAAACAACTCTGAAGAAATAATTTCAGATGCAACACAAATGTAGAAAGAATGGTAAAATAAGCTATCATAATTCATTCAAACTAAAAAATTATCAATAACTATATTGCTACATTTGCTGTGTTTTTCCTTTCTCTTGCTCTCTTTTATGAATTGTTTTATGGCCAAACTCAGACATTGTGTTGTTTAATCCCTGTATTCTTCACTATGCCTCACTGAAAATATGTATTTTTCCTTTATAAATATAATGCCATAATTATATCCAATAAAATTATCAGTAACTTCTTGTTATATCTCATACCCTATTTGTATTCACATTTTTCCTATTGTTGCCAAAAAATGTCCTTCTACAATTACTTTCTCGGAGTAAGCATCCAAACAAGTTCCAAGTAGTGCATTTGATTGTTGTGTCTCCTTTTAAGTTTTGCACGTTGTAAATCAGCCCTTCCCCATTTTTTTTCATGCTTCAGATCTCTTGATAAAATCAGTTGGTTCCTTTACTCTCATATTTTTATAGATGAAAGTTATCTCTAAAGTGTTAATGGATATTTTTTTTTAATATTGAGGAAGATTTGAGTAAGTCACACATGGAGTAAAAGGAGTTGGTGATGAGGAAGAGGCTGAAGGTAAAGAGAAGTCAGAATAATTATTGGTGCAAAATTACAAAGTGGAATATCAAAGTTAGCTATTGCCTGACAGTGAAATTTTCTTCTTCCGAGACAAGATACGGAAGTAAGAATGAGAAAAATATTAGTAAATTTTGAAGTGGTGACAGAAGCAATATTCAATATATTGATTAATCTATTTGACCTGTGGTCATAAATGCTATGGAAGAGACATAGGCAAACAACCCATGTATGTATCAATTACATATCAATCCTAAGTGATTAAAGTTGATGTTTGTGCCTAGAAACCTTTATTTTCTCATTGAAGTAGAACGTAAGGTTGCCAGATCCAAAGGAGGGATTAGGTCATGGTAGAAATTTTGTAAGTTAAATATTTGGAATGACTATGGTAGTGGATGAGAAAGAATGTCACACAAGGATGAGGCAGAGTTTCTATCAAAGTCAAAGGCCTCGAAAAAGTAGTTAAGGGTCCTGAAGATACTTGATTGATTATTGATGTACAAAGTGAGTAGTATTAATACTTATGAAAACATGTAATCAACAAAGAAGTATGACTTGCATGTTGGCAAATCTTAGTGATGTAATTTTTTAAAATTAGTTAGTAGAGTTCCTGTTGTGACTCAGTGGGTTAAGAACCTGACATAGTGTCTGTGAGGATGCGGGTTTGATCCCTGGCCTTGTTCAGTGGATGAAGGATCTGTTGTTGCTACAAGCTTCAAGGTGGTAGGTGTTACTTGGATCTGGTGTTGCTGTGGCTGTGATGTAGTCTGGCAGCTGCAGCTCTAATTCGACCCTGGCCTGGGAACTTCCACAGGTGCAGCTGTAAAAATTTAAATAATTAATTCAATTAATAACTGAGGAGAAAAGACAAAGCAAAAATAAAGAAACATGAACAGTTGGTAGAGGATGACAAAAATATGGGTACTTATTATAATATTTTTGGGGCTTTTCTATATTTCTCACTATTAAAAAATAATTGACAAATGAAAGCTGGATTACTAGATATATAAGGTTGATCTTACAAGCTGCTTCAATCAAAATAATTATGTTTACCATACACTCATAATAAAAATAAAAGTAATTAAAGTTGGAAATTAGACATAAAATCACTGTTTATCTATTTCTAGTCCCAGTTTTAAATGGATTTTCATTTGAGAAGGAGTCACCATAGTCAAGCATGTCTAAGTTTTTAATTTAAGAAAATATATTTAGGAGTTCCCGTCATGGCTCAGTGGTTAATGAATCTGACTGGGAACTGTGAGGTTGCGGGTTCAATCCCTGGCCTCACTCAGTGGGTTAAGGATCCGGCGTTGCCATGAGCTGTGGCGTAGGCTGGCAGCTACAGCTCCAATTAGACCCCTAGCTTGGGAAACTCCATATACCATGAGGCCCTAGAAAAGGCCAAAAGACACACACACAAAAAAAGAAAATATATTTAAAGTTTCATATTATTCTATAAGTTTTTTGTTTGTTTTTGTCTTTTTAGGGCTGCACCCATGGCATATGGAGGTTCCCACGCTAGGGGTCCAATTGGAGTTGTAGCTGCCAGCCTACAACAAAGCCACAGCAACACAACATCTGAGCCGCATTTGTGACTTACACCACAGCTCATGGCAACACTAGATCCTTAACCCACTGATCAAGGCCAGGGATCAGACCCAAGTCCTCATGGATGCTAGTCAGATTTGTTTCTGCTGAGCCATGATGGGAACTCCTTTTATATAAATTTTATAACCATACAATATTTACATATTACTTGAGGTTGCTTCTAGATTCATACTATTACAAATAATGATGGATGAATATCTTGTTTATTTTATGAAAATATAGATATATTTTTGGATATTTATGAATCAAAGGATATGAAAATTACCAACATCTTTCATAACAGATTGAAAGGTCTTGCTTCATAAGTCCCAATCCTCTCTAAAAGAATTCAGTTCCTACCACCAATGTCTGAAAATGTCTATTTCACCTCACCTATTTGGCAATACTAATAGCTAATGGATAGTAAAATTTCTACACCAAAAATTATACTTAAAAAACAATAAGGACAACATTTACTAAATACTTCTCTAAAAGTCCAGCTAAACACTTTATAAACAATCCTAAGATACAAGTCTTGTTTATGTCACAAACTTAAAGAGAAACTGAATTATAAACACTTTCTGCAGCTCAATACCAAAAAAACCAAACAACCCCATCAAAAAATGGGCAGAATATCTAAACAGACAATTCTCCAAAGAAGACATACCGATAGCCAAAAAACACATAAAAAGATATTCAACATCACTCATTATTAGAGAAATGCAAATCAAAACCACTATGAGATACCACCTTACACCAGCCAGAATGGCCATCATCAAAAAGTCTACAAACAATAAATGCTGGAGAGGATGTGGATAAAAGGGAACCCTATTACACTGTTGGTGGGATTGTAAATTGGTGCAACCACTGTGGAAAACAGTATGGAGATTCCTCAGACAACTAAAAATAGAATTACCATTTGATCCAGCAATCCCACTCCTGGGCATCTATCCAGAGAAAACCAGACTCAAAAAGATACATGTACTCCAATGTTCATTGCAGTGCTATCTATATACAATAGCCAAGACATGGAAACAACCTAAATGTCCATTGACAGAGGAGTGGATAAAGAAGAAGTGGTACATATACAAAATGGAATGTTACTCAGCCATTAAAATGAAAGAAATAATGGCATGAACAGACCTAGAAATTATCATGTTAAGTGAAGTCAGCCAGACAGTGAGACACCAACATCATATGCTATCACTTACATGTGGAATTTTAAAAAAGACACAATGAACTTATTTGCAGAAGAGATACTGACTCACAGGCTTTGAAAAACTTTGGTTTCCAAATAAGACAGGTTGTGGGGTGGGGGAATGCACTGGGGGTTTGGGTTGGAAATGCTATAAAATTTGGTTGTAATGATCATTGTAAAACTATAAACATAATTGAATAATTTAAAAATGCTATAATAAAAAAAAAGAGAAACTGAAACATCCAGTCAATCAGCTGACAACTATTAATGGAAGAAGTACCTGCTATGCGCTGGGCACTATTCTAGGTGCTGGTGATATAAAAAGATCTTACATTCTAGAGGCCAGAGAAATACCATAAACAAAAGCATGTAAATAAATAAATAAGATTTTTTCTAATAGTAGTAGGTGCTTGCAGAAGATGAAATAGAATGATACGCTGGAGAGTGACAGAGCATTGGGTGAGCTATTTTACTAGGATAATAAGATAGGGTCTTTATAAAATAGCATCCTTTCAATTGAGATCTCAAATGAGAGGAAATGGCCATTTGAAAATCTCAGAGAAAAACATCCCAAGGAGAAAGAGTAGCATGTGTAAAGCCCTTGAGGCACGCGCACGCGCACGCTCGCGCGCGCACAGACACACACACACACACACACACACACACACACACACACAAATGGAAGTATACTGGAATGCAGTAAAACAGGAAAAGAGGGCAACAAGGTCAAAGGGGAAGACTGAAGCCAGACTATATAGGGCCTTGAGAGCAGGTCTGGATTTTCTTGTCAACTCCATGGGAAGCCATTGTATTTCATGGAGAGTAATGTGATCTAAGTTATGCTTTAGAAGAATAAGGCTGTTGTCTGTGTGGACAATAATAGCAGATTAGCTAGAATAGAGGCAGGAAGACATATTGAGATGTTATTGCAGTAGTTCAAGGAAGATACAGTGATGGCTTGGACAAGGGTTGCATGGAGAGTGTTAGAAAAAGAGATGAATTGGATGTGATTTCTAAGTCTTTGGCATGAGCAATTGGGTGGGAGGTGATGCTGTTTCCTGATCTAGAGAAAGCCAAAGATAGAGAAGATTGCAGAGCTCACTTGGTCTTTTTGGTCATAACTAAATTTTAAGGTGCCTCTTAGACATCCAAGTGGCAAAGTTGAATAGACATTTGGACAGGAAAGGCCGTGGTTCCAAAGAGAGGTGTCGAGTGCAGAATAAAAATTGGGAGTCTTCAACATGTAAATAGCCTTTAAAGCTGAAATCCTGGTTGAAATAAACTAAGTAGAAAGAGTAGCTAGAGGAAAAATGGGCAAAGAATAGGTTTGTGGGGAATTCCATCAGTGAAAGTTCTGCTAGAAAAAGAGGAGCCAACAAGTCAAGCTACCATGAGATGAGCAGTATATTGGGAGGAAAACTGAGTGCCACATCAATTTTATTGACATCAACTGAAATAAGGGTTAAAGTGCAGGGGTGAGGCACCGTATCAAATGCATCAAGGTGCCAAGTAAGGGGAGGACAAAGAAGGTGAAGTTTGCCTCATTTGTGTCAGGTCTTTGTAGTGTTATATAGTGCCATTTCAGTGGGCCATTGGAGACAAAATGCCAATTGGAGTGAGCCAAGGGGAGAAGGACATGAGGAAGTGGAGAAGGCAGGTTTAGACAATTCTTTGAAATTTGCTGTGAACAAAAAAATGAATTTGTAGCCAAATTAGTTGACATAAGTTGCCCAAGTATGCACAGATGGTGAGTAGTTCCTTGCTTTGAACCTTGGAGTGTCTGACTGTGAATAAGACAAGTCTTTAATTGAATATACTATGTTTTAAATTGTATCTAAAGTATTGTCTAAGTATTTGCTTAACATTGTCTTTTTGATATTCATCTTTAACTAAACATTACTACAGTCAATCAGAGAGATTGGTCTGTTAACCTAATATGGAGACCTGTCAGAGTCAATGCTTAGATAAGTGATCAGGGAATACCAGGTAGCTGGGAGAGATCTAAAGAATTCAGAAGTATGGCACAGATTTTAATGCTGAAAAGATCTAAATCTGCAACTCGGAAGAATCAACTGTCTCTTGTATGTTTTTGGAGTCGCATTTTTCAGAAGAGAAATATTTCCCATTTCCCAACCACATGCCTTGTTGTAGAAAGAGTAGAGTTAAAAGTCATTTCACCATGTTTCATCTGAAAGCTTATATAGGACACAGGAAGAAAATTCTTTCTCTCTGGTTTGCATTTAAAGTCAGCCAGTAAATGTGAAATGAGAAATGAATGTCACATGAAGTAGAATTGACTCAGAATAATAAAATACATTGCCTTTTAAGTTTGAGGATGTGGTTCTTGAGGTAAAATTTTTAAATAGACTTTTAAAGGCTGCATGTGATTTTACAAGAATCGGAAAGGAAGAAGAGAAAGGAAGGAGGAAAGGCAAGGCACTAATAATTATTGATCAGCCATGTGACAAGCACTATGCTAAGTTTTTTTGTTTGCTTGTTTGTTTGTTTGTTTTTGGTTTTTAGGGCAGCACTTGTAGCATATGGAGGTTCCCAGGCTAGGGGTCTAATCAGAGCTACAGCTGTCACAGCCACAGCAATGCCAGATCTTTAACCCACTGAGGGAGGCCAGGGGTTAAACCTGCAACCTAGTAGGATTTGTTTCCACTGCACCACAATGGGAACTCCTATGCTAAGTATTTTAAAATATGTTATTTTTTGTTTCTCATCAGAAGTCTTTTAGGGTTATTATCTACATTTTTCAAGATGGAAAAATTAAAACTCAGAGAAGTTAATTCCCCAACATATCATATCAGAGAGCCAATGCATGATCTACCCAAATTCCAACTCCAGCAATTAAATGTAATATTGTCGGGAGTTCCCATGGTGGCTCAGTGGTTAACAAATCTGACTAGGAACCATGAGGTTGCGGGTTCAATCCCTGGCCTCGCTCAGTGGGTTAGGGATCTGGCATTGCCGTGACCTGTCAGATGTGGCTCGGATCCCGCGTTGCTGTGGCTCTGGTGTAGGCTGGAGGCTGCAGCTCCGATTAGACCCCTCGCCTGGGAACCTCCATATGCCACAGTGGCGGCCCTAAGAAAGACAAAAAAATAAAATAAAATAAAATAAAAATAAAAAACTGTCATCTGTGTTAGCAAAAACTTTGTCACATAACTATGATATATGACTTTATTTCTTATTTACATTTATTATGAAGAAGAAAAATAATACCATTATACAGGAATTCTCATTTTTTAATTTTTTTTTAATTTTATGGCCACACCCAAAGCGTATGAATTTCCCAGGCCAAGGATCAAATCCAGGCCACATCTGTGACCTACAATGCATCTGAGGCAATGCCAGATCCTTTAACCCACTGCACCAGCCAGGGATCAAACCCAAACCTCCACAGCCACCCAAGCCACTGCAGTTGGATTCTTAACCCACTGTGCCACAGCAGGAACTCTTCAAGTTCTACCCAACACCATTCCGTTCCATCTGGCTGTGACTGCAAGAATTGGGCTGCACACCACAGGCCTGCAGGCCTAATAATTGCTCAGCCTCAAGACTGAAGCAAGAGCCCAGAGACAAAGACATGAATGGTTTAGTGCATAGGGCATCTTATAGGCTTGAAGCAAAAGTGTCCTGGAGGGACACCCCACTGTGGATGGCAGATGGCAGGCAGGAGTGGGCAGCAGGGGAGGGGGAGATTACCAGTTCATTTAGGTAACATTTATTGAGACTTTGAGGTGCAGGAAAGACATCCCTCACAGCACATTTGCATTAGGATCATAGGTCTCGAAGGCAGACAGAAACTCTGAGCAACTGAGCAGCACTGGCCTGGGTCCTGCTTTCAGAGCTGGTGGGAGTGCATCCCAGACAAGTGTAGCCACCCCCCACCCATCTCTGGTGCAGGACTCTGCAGGCCCTGCCTGACTAAAGAGCAGGTGAAACAGATTGATAAGCAGCATCTACTCTGGGCTCTGTCCTGGGGGTGAACAGGAAAATGGCCAAAATGGAGGCAATGGGAAGGATGGTATCTCTGCCCCAGGAAAGTGACATCAGGTTGGCTCATCAGTTACCAGGGAAATCAGCAGAGGAGCAAGCTCCTTACTTCCCCTTTGAGAAACTATCATAGCGGAGATGAAGATAGTTCTGATCTAAAGAGTAGAACAGTCACTAGCTGAGGCCGGAGGTGAGTGTGTAGGCATTTACTGATTTGGCTCTATGATTAAGAGGGAAGGTCAGTTGGGGGACTAGGGTGTAGGTGAGGCAGGGACTGGTCTAGCAGGAGATGGACAGAGAGCAGGAGAGCAGCCATCTTGAGTGGCCTGACCATATACAGGCCACGTCATTCATCTGAGTGTGACACATGAGGGGAAGAAGTTCCTGCACCTCTGGCTCGAAAATGGGTTTGTGACCCATTTACAAAATCTTTCAGGAATGCAGAAATGAAAACTAAACATAGTTCTTCTACTACATTAATGGAAGAGACACACTTAAGTGGTCCCTAATTTACAGAAAAATTGCTCATCTGTAGAGGATTTCTCTGTACCTCCCTGGAAGGAGAAGCTCAAAAAATATTCATGGAAATAAAGTGATCTCTGATTATGTGTGTTCCAGTCACCTTAGATTTTAAAAAGGAAAGAAGAGCTTAGCTCTTAGGCCACCTTAAGAACAAAGAGACTGAGAATCCATATAAACAGTCAGCTGGCTCTGGGGACCAGCTTCTCTGTCTCTTCCAGGCTTCCAGTTCTTTGCCTTGTGGGCGCCCTCAGTTGTTTTCTTCTCCTCTCCCTATCAGACAAGCCTCTTTGTAGTTTCTAGTCTGGTCTATAAAGGGTGTCTGTCTGATAGACTCACCTATTCACTGTTATCCAGGCCATGTCTTGCTCCATATTTGAACTGGGTCCCCTCTTCCATCCAAGAAGTGGCCAGTGGTGGTCAGATAACAACCAAGCACTGTTTTTCTGAATAGAGGACAGTGGAGAGACCACTTCAGCTGGAAGGTGACTTGGGAGGTAATCATGATCACTGCACTAGTTCCTGTGATCTTTAACCTAGTGAGCTGGAGTTTCCTTCATAGCTCAGCTGTTAACAAACCCGACTAGGATCCATGAGGCTGTGGGTTTGATCCCTGACCTTTCTCAGTGGGTTAAAGATCCATGCTCAGTGGGTTAAGGATCTGGCTGTGATGTAGGCCAGTAGGCAGCTGTAGCTCTGATTCGACCTCTAGCCTTTGAACGTCCACATACTGCAGGTAAGATCCTAAAAAGCAAAAAGCAAAACAAAACAAAACAAAACAAACAAACAAAAACAACAGTGATCTGACTTAATTTTTTATAATGATTTTTATTTTTTCCATTATAGCTGATTTACATTGTTTCGTCAATTTTCTACTGCATAGCAAGGTGACCCAGTCACACATACATGTATACATTTTTTTTTCTCACATTATCATGCTCCAAGTGACTGGACATAGTTACCAGTGCTATACAGCAGAATCCCATTGCTTATCCACTCCAAAGGCAATAGCTCGCATCTATTAACCCCAAACTCCCGTCCATCCCACGCCCTCCCCATCTCTCTGTTCTCCATGTCCATGATTTTCTCTTCTGTGGAAAGATTCATTTGTGCTGTATATTAGATTCCAAATATAGGTGACATCATATGGTGTTTGTCTTTCTCTTTCTGACTTACTTCACTTAGGATGAGAGTCTCTAGCTCCATCCGTGTTGCTGCAAATGGCATTATTTTGTTCTTTTTTATGGATGAGTAGTATTCCCTTGTTAATATATACTCCATCTTCTTAATCCAATCATTTGCCTATGGACATTTAGGTTGTTTCCTTGTCTTGGCTATAGCGAATAATGCTTCAATGCCTGATTTAATTTGTACAGCAGCCCGGACTTTGGCTGACTCTCTGCCCAAGTCATTTCAATACAAGTCTAATGCTTTCCTTCCTGTCCTTCAAAAGCAAAGGAAAATTGGATGAAGTGTCGATTCAGAGCTCTTTTTAAAAGGAAATATCTGAAATCTGGTGTGCCAGAATTTTAGATGCTTAAAGAAAGAAATCTTTAAGGAGTTGGTTCTCCTTAAAGATTCAGTAACTTGATACAAAACCAATTCATGAACTATTTACTTTAGACCAAAAGCATTTTTTTTCAACTAAAAAAGCTATTAGAGCTTTATTTTACCCAAGCATGTAGATGTTTGACACACTGGTAGCAATAGGTCATATTCTGATATGTATAGAAATAGCTTTGCCCTCATTGTAAAAGAACAGGTCTTGTAACTGAGACTCTACGATAACAGACATGCCTGTAAAACACACAACATGGGTAAGAAACACACTGTTTCCTGATAAAGTCACAATTTCTCACAAAGGGTATTTGAAGACATTAGGGATGTGAGTGTAGCTTGATAAGAGCTTACTTTTTTCATTTTGGCACAGACACAAACATTCTATACACATTTCTGACACCTATGAAAGATGTAATTTTACATACAATATAAACATGTGGGAACTCTAAATTGTGCTTTTCGTCCCTTTCTAATTTTTTAAAAAAAATTCTGTTATAGGGATTAAAACTTGGTAGGTATATTCTATAAAATCCTTTAGAAGGTAGGAATCATAACTAAAGAAAATGTATGTCCAAAAAGAGAATATTTAGGAATTTCTGAAGAATACAATTTCATTTTGTGATCGGACACAAAGATTATGTAAAAGTACATTTAAGTAGTGTTATGGGTTAAATTGTGTCTCTCCCCCCTCAAAAAGGAAATGTTATGGAGCTCCTGTTGTGACTCAGTGGGTTAAGAAACTTACTAGTATCCATGAGGATGTGGATTTGATCCCTGGCCTCAAAGAAGCAACTCAGATCTGGTGTTGCTGTGGCTGTGGGGTAGTTCCTAGCCCAGGAACTCAATATGCTGCAGGTACAGCCTTGAAAAAAAATTTTTTTTTAAAGGGCAATGTTGGAGTCTTAACCCCAGTACCTCAAAATGTGATCTTATTGGTGAAAATTAAGTCATACTGGAGGAGGGTGGGCCCCCAATCCAACATGACTAATGCCCTCATAAAAAGGGGGAATCTAGACCCAGACATACAGGGGAACACTGAGAGTGTTGGAGTTATGATGCCATGAGTCAAGGAGCTACCAGAAGCTAGAAGGTGGGTCAGGAGCTTTATCTAGCACCTTCACAGGCCCTTCACCTTGATCTTGGACTTCTAGCCTCTAGGACTATTGGTCAATAAACTGTTACTTAAGCCACTCAGTGTGTGGCATTGTGTTAACAAAATCCCTAGTGTGATGATACAGATGGTCAACTGCTCCCTCAAAAGTGGATTTAGGAATCTTCTTCATTCAGGGAATCCATGAGAATGTTGAGCTTGTAGCTGTGAGGCACAGAGTTGGACAAAACTCCGCACACCCACTAGAATGGATTAATGTACATAGGAACTAAACCTCTGCCTTTGAAAAAGACATAGAAACACTGACCTCTTTGAGGTTCAAGTCTGTAAAACATGCAAACTGTGTTGTACCTGATTGAAACCAGAATGAACCATGGAAGGGAAAACACTACCAAGGCAGATGAAGTCTGGGTCTTGAGCATGACATGAAGCCAAACAGCCCTGGTGCAGTGGAAGCATCCTGGAGACAATGACATGTACATGTGTGGGGAGATGGGGGAGGCAAGGAGAGGGGAGAGAGTGCACAGACAGTTCTCCAGTGGGTGAAGACAGCCCCAAGTAAATATAATGCACAGAGAGGGGAACTGATTTTCCATCCCTGTTTTTCCCAGAGCATCACAACCTATGTGAGCCGACGGAGGTCTGCACTAAAGCCATTGGACTATCAAGGCTCAGGCTGAAAGCCCTGGCAAGGTGAGTTGTCAGTCCCGTTGTCAATGGCAGATCTTCCATTCCCTCACTGGGAGCAGGAGGGATGGAAAGACACAGAATCAGAGACCTCCCGGGGCCCATCGCATGTGGAATTTGCCCACAGGGAATGTCAGATTTTCTGTCCCATCAGCAGGAAATAACATTATATCCAAGGGATAATTTTTGAATAAACATAGGCACCCATCAGACCAGAAGAAATGTTTGGAGAGAAAGAGTCTGTCACAGATCAGACTTTCTGCAAGTCTATCAGGTATGATTAGAGCATCAAAAATTTAAGCATTTATACAAACGTTTTTTGAGTTGTATGCAGATTTGAATATAGCAATTTTACTGGTCTACATTTAAATTCAATTTATTGTCTTTTATGCATATATGCTGTTAATTATTTCAAGGACAATGGCATTTTAAAAAAAGCACGTCTTGTAACCTCACGGCTGAAGCAACTATTTTGTATTTGGTTACTCAGTAAAATTACCTGAGAGGAAGGTAAATGAAAACTAAGCAGAAACACTGAAGGGTTACTTATGGGTATAGTGGAAAAATCTGTGAAAATGCTTGGGGGTGGCGAGGGGTGGCTCAAAAGGCTGCTTCTTGAGCTCCACAGCATCAGCTGAAAAAATAACCGGAGGAACCTATCAGCCCTAATGGCTCTGTCTTTATACCGAGGAAGGAAGGTGTCAGATATCCTGTCTTCACACACTCTTCCGTTCCACAGCTGATGAGCCATTCACCTGCTGCATGGCATCCATCACTGAAGATGTCTCAGTGGGGATTCCACAGGCTACACCCAGAAGACATTGCACACTGGGCTCACAGCATGATAGACGTGTGTTCCTAAGTGAAAAGCCCTAGTGTGGTTGTTGGAGGCAGCATAAAGTCACCTCTTGGGGGATGTATTTCCAGAAGCCTGGGAAAAAATCCAATGGATTTCCACTTGATTGAATCAATGAGTTTTTAATAACCGTAGCTAACATTTATAGCATATTTGACATGAGCAGGGTATGATGATAAGAGTTTTACCTTTGTTGGACAGCAGAAATTACCTCAAACATGTAAATCAATTATGTTTCAATAAAAGCTTTTAAAATAAAAAATATAAAAACCATTTTTTAAAGAAGTTTTACCTAGATTATCTCTTTAAATCCTCAAAACAGCCCTAACACGTAGGAACCCTTATTATCTCCATGGAACAGATGAAGAAACTGAAGCCCTGGAGGGTTAAGAACTATCCTATTTCAGTGCCTGTAATCAAATATGGGACCCTCACGCTCTCTCTCACCCTCTACCTCACCCTATGTCAGGGAGCAGGTGATGGTGGATGTGATCCCGATAAAGAGATAGCCTTAGCTTTGTCCGATGGGAAAATAGGTCTCATTCTGAGCCTACATACAAGAGCAACTATCTGTCGAGCACTTGCTTTGAGCCAGGTTACACTAGTACTCTTTGTATACACCCCCATTTACTTCTGACACCAGCCCTCTGAGATATATATATTATCACCATTTTATAGGTTTGAGTCACTAAGCAACTTGTTCTAGGTCATGCAGCTGGAAAAATATTTCTCAGTTGGACTCTATTTTATTTTATTTTTTTCTTTTTACAGCTGCATCTGCGGCATATGGAAGTTCCCAGCTAGAGGTTGAAAAGGAACTGTGGCTGCTGGCCTATGTCACAGCCACAGCAAGGCCAGAATCCAGCCACATCTGCAAGCTACGCCACAGCTTTGTGGCGATGACAGATCCTTAGTCCACTGAGGGAGGCCAGGGATGGAACCAGAATCCTCATGAAGACAATGTCAGGTTCCTAACCTGCTGAGCCACGATGGAAACTCCCTCAGTTCTAACTCTAAAGGCTGTACTTCTTGATTTAAACTTCTTTCTTTTTTCTTTGTTTCTGATACCATACCTAGTAATCCTTAGGGATAACAATGATGCATATGAACTATCTTTGTCCTCAAAGCTGATATTTCTATTTCCATGTCACAGCAGGCTAAGATAAGCTAAGGAAGCACTTTTGATGGTAGTTAATCTCCCCCAGAGAGGTCAGTAAGTAAAACAAGTACAAATGTCAATCTGAAATGGACTTAGTGTCTCCTTTTCTGGTTGCATAAGGGCTTTCTAGACTTTGAAGCAAAGGGGGAAAAGCTTGTTCTTCATCCATCTAATATATACTTCACAGAAAGATCAGGGCACACATGAATTCTTAGGGAATATCATCCAAAAAGGCAGCACAGATGATGTTCTGATCTCCAGGAAAGAGAGAAAAGATGATGTATGACATCATTCATTGTTCTTTGTGAGCAGCACCTGGGTCTGAGTTGAATTAATACCGGAGACTTCATTTTTTCATAGGTAACTGGGCAAGGCCATTGGGAGAAAACCACATCTTTCTGGACCCACGTTGATACCGTCACATCTTTAAGGGATAAAAACCCCTATAAGACAATGGGGGGGAGGGCTCTTCTCCCCGCTCCCAGCAGCCCTGGTTGCTATTTACTTTCCTGTAAGAAAGACTTTGCTTGCTTGCTGCCTCTGTGTTCTCGAAGTTCATTCTTTGGCTGTGTGAGCAAGAACCCAGATTCTGTTATCATCTTTCCAGTATCACTGGCACTGCAGAAAGGCCTCTGATCCCATTGTACTGCAGCAGGAGCTCCACATTTGACTTTTTAAAAAAGCTGTGATGAAATCCTCAAAACTTACCAGGTTAACCATTGCTAAGTTTATAGTTCAGTGCTATTAAGCACATTCATGTGGTTCTGTAACCATCACCCAGAACCCTTTCCATTACACTTAACTTCAAAACACATTTACTCATTCATTTAGCAAATGTATGGGAGGTCTAGTTGAGCCCCTACTCTGTGCCAGCCCTGCACTGGCTGAAACGGAGCAGGGCCCAGTGGGGCTCCTGTGCACAAGCTTTTCTGTGTCCCCCATTTCTTGTTTTTAGGGAATAAGCTTCATGACCTTCCCTGAGTTCAAAAGGACAGGTTCAAATAGTTGCTAATGGGGAAGGGAGAGGATGCAGAGACACGGGAGGGGCAATCAAGAAACACTAGAGCAGCCTTGGGGTGGGGTCCTGGTTTCTCTTCAAGGAATACACATAACAATATCTTTGAGTACTTCTGCAGAACTAACCCCTCACTCCAAATAAAACCAGAGAGGAGGACCACCAGAACCAATCCTGGGATCATGAAACATCAACTGTAGGAGATTAATCTATGCAGGCAGTTGTTTTCCACAAGTCATTGTTTCTTGCTGCCCAACTTGAGCATCCACATTCTGGGAGAGGGTGTCCACAGCAAGTACCCAATGTGAACAGACATATTTGGGGGCTGGGGTGGTATGTCTCCATCCTCCTGGGAACCTATCATTCCAGCCTTTTTTATATGGGATAGGAGTGACGGTCCACTCTTCTGCAGCTACTTCCTGCTGGCTAGGAACCATGAGTACTGCTGGACATGATAGGTTCCTACCATAGAGGATGGGAAGAAAAGAAAAATAAGATTAAACAGAGGTTTGCAAAATAAGTTGATACTAGTACTTTGAAGGAGTAGGGTAGTTTTATCTAAGTAGGTTTTAACATTTGATGTATTAACCTATAAGTAAAGGGAGTTATTTGTCATTATACATGTTGCATCCTTTCTGTTGTTATAAGAGGAGACCTCAAAAATGTAAGGTTGCAGTTCCCAGCTGATGCTCCTTTGAGAACAGCTGGTTCATCAAGTCTGACATGGCACATAAACCTGAAGTTCTTAGCAAATATAAAGTTGTGTAAAATTACTCCCATAATATTACTTAGTGTTACCCTGGATGTCTGACCCACAGCTACTCGATTCTGCCTTTTTTCTCTAATGGCCAATGCAGATGCCACTGTTAATGATTTCTGTTTTTCTGAATATGAGAAGATGCAAGAATTTGGGCCCATTAAAAATCCTTACCTGAAATCTTACTATCTGAAGGCCCGTTTTGTCAGTTTTTCCAGAACACAAGAGTGCTTCACTCCTGGTCTCCACATTGAGCTCTGCTCAGGGGATGCTGCAGGTTGGCAGCTGCAGTGGCTTATATTTTACTCCATGTGGAGGCTGATGGCAAGTCCTAAACTTTGGTTCACAGTGCTCTCCCATGGTCATAAATTGAGCATAATTTGGGGAGGCATATTATGATCATTTAGTTCCACAGTGCTAGGAATGAACATTCCTAGTTTGGGCAAAGATGTCACTGATAGGCCACTCAATGAGCTATTACCGGACTAGGCCTTATTAACTGTAGCCAAAATCTCTGGACTACCTGTCTTCCTAGTTTCTTATGATCCTGGAAAAATATTCACTCTTGTGCATGTTCCCATGTCTAGAGATCGCTGATCTCAGATGGAACTGTATATCATTTCATCAAAGACTCAGTTACACATTTGGCAATGCAAGAAAGAGCAATTTTGTAAAAAGAGTTAATAAAAAATAATATAGATAGCAGTATGAGTTATGTCACAAATAAGAATTTAAGTAAAAGCTTTCACAGAGTATAGCCCAGTAAGTATATCCCTGTACAAGTGGCTTAGTCTGTTCCTTATTTTTAAAGGAAATTATATACTGTCTTTGTCCATTCAGCCTAATTTCCTAGTGTGATTAGGCTGGTTATCCCTAGATGGTTTAATTGTTCCCAACATAAGGGAGCCTTTAAATTTAAGTTAATATAGCCTGGGAAAACCTTAGCTGAAGACTTGCTTGTTGCTGATTGAGCTTCAGTAACATTAGAAGAAAACGTATTTATGGCCTGGGTCAGAGCAGATATTAATTGGCCAGGTGAGGGGATCCCACCTAGTAACATCAATAATAAGAGCCTTGGAGGGGAGAAACCCACCAAAGTAAATCAGAAGTAAAACAAATAACCATACAAGTCAGGTGTGGCAATCTTGGGATAATGATTCTGATGTTATCTTCTTTTTTGTCCAGGCATTGGTGTTTTTCTTATTAGAGCCTTGTTTTAGGGTGAATTTTAAGTCAATAGTCCTTTCTATAAACCAGTTCAATGCAGAGGCCCTTCTTAAGTGAGAAATATAAATTTAAGAATTAATTTTTTTTTTCGCTTTTTGTGCATATGGCACTTAAGAATTCCTGATTTTGGAGTTCCCATCATGACACAGTGGTTAACAAATCCGACTAGGAACCATGAGGTTGCAGGTTCGATCCCTGGCCTTGCTCAATGGGTTAAGGATCCAGCGTTGGCGGGAGCTGTGGTGTAGGTTGCAGACACAGCTTGGATCCTGCGTTGCTGTGGCTCTGGGTTAGGCCGGTGGCTACAGCTCCAATTAGACCTCTAACCTGGGAATCTCCATATACTGCGAGATGGCTCAAGAAAAGACAAAAAAAAAAAAAAAAAAAAAAGAATTCCTGATTTAAAAAAAAAAAACTTTTTATCTAGGCTGGAGACAAACCTTTAAATGACTTTTCCCAGAATGTATAGTCCCCTGGTTATCACGGGACATCTGATATCCACCCAGTAACAGAGTACAGTCTTTTTCTTTAAAATTACCCTCATTTTTACCAAATATGGCCAAATTAAGATTGTATAAAGTATATCCCAAATGGAAAACACATTTTCTAATCATTTCTTTTTCATTATTGGGTTTGCCAGGGAGCCAGGAAGAACCAAGCAGCCGTTTTGGATTTCCCATAGTCCTGACTGTTTAATTCACAGGTATTGTTTACCTGCCTTAATTCCTCTGGTTTAGGAGAAGATTGTTATCATGCTACAAGGGCATCAGAATGGCAAAAGCCTGACAATGAGAGGTTGATTCTTTGTAGAAGTAGAACACACTATACGTATGCCGTAATCTTTATAGATTTTGTTTTTACTTTTCATTTGAAAATGTGTCCCCTGTAATTTATAGCCAGGGAGTTTGCAAAAGAAAAATAAACAAATAAATAAATAAGGAAAAGTTTAAAAATACCTGGTCAAATAGAATCATAGATTATTGTTTCAAAAGCAAATACAAATTAAAGGCAAAGAAATTCATATAATCTGTCATCAAAACCAGCATTTTAAGAAAAACTTCTTTTAACAGAGAGATGGAGTCCAAATTCAAGTTTTGAATTAACTTACTTTTAAAATTAGTTTACTCAATTAAATTTACTTCTAAACTTAATCATTCCTAACCATGCACAAAATTCTTTTCTCGGTGCCCACTTCCCACAAACCTTCCATCACTTTCTGTATCCATATTACAGAAGTCCCCTATCTTTCCATTCAAAATAACAAGCTATAAGTTAGACTTACTTTATTTTCCCTTAATTCCTCCTTCCTTCTTTACTGAAAACATATATTCTGTTTTTCTAAAGCAACCATGGACTGTCTTTTATAATTTCCAAAAGCATATGCTTTCTTGTACAGAACATCTCAGGATGGCACCAAACATACAGATTAATAGTCTTAAATGACTTCAGTTTCTCTATTTAGTAACTAAAGTCTCAGTATCTCAGTTGACTTTTATTAAACCTATGTACAATAAGGTATTATATTTATGTCTATAAAGACATGTCTATATTAATTAGATCAACAAACTTTAATACTAGATGTTAATAAGTACTGAATATTTTCCAGTTCATGTGAACCTAAAATTAATTTACCTTATGTATTTTGAGAATTAATGTGATTTAAGCCAATTTAGTAGAGCTCTTTTATGAATTAATCTTGGTAATGCCATATATGTGCAACACACACAAAATAAAACAGAGATCTCATAGTTCCCATTCCAAAGTTTCAGCCATGAATAAGGTATAACTGTGTAAAACCCATCAGTTACAAAAGAAACTGGATTCAAATTGTGTTTCTGGCAGATGGAACAAATCAAGGTCACCTGTCTAGATGGTTAAACCTCTTTTTACTAATGTTTATGAAAAAGACATAGGATTTTTATTTGTACCGGAGAATTCAACTTCCAACTTGTACCCCTTTTCTGAAATTCGTATCTCAAGATGATGGTGAGATAGGGTTCCAGAAGTCCAGGTAGAACATCTGCATCTCAAAGGCACAGGCAATTTCCTCCTGGCATAACTTTGTTCCCCTAAGGCCAAAAAAAAAAATTCCCTCAATACTTACAAGCCTCTTCCCTGAGACCTTAAAGGCCATGTCAAATAAGACCAGGAATGGAGTTTGTGGGCCCTGTTCTAATTTTTGCAATTTTTGTCTTTCGGGGGGAAGCCTGGTTTATAAAATGGACTGCAAGAATGGCATGTCCTTCATTGGTCTCAGGGTATGGATTAGTGTATAGATCAGATCTATATCTGGGGGGACAGGGGCCCTGATTATGCTTAAGACTCTATTAGCAACTTCCCTCCGGGGCATGTATAGGGGTGGATGGGGTATGTAGATGGGTCTTTTAACTCAGTTTAAATGGGAGCATGAGTTAGGGAATGGGTGGAGGTATCCCATACCCTGGGCAAAACAATGGAGGTTGGGAGAGGTAGCTTATCAGGTTCTGGGTGAGCAAGAAGGAGGAGGAGGGAAGGGTCAGCAAAAGAGAAAAGAGTGAGAAGCATAAGAGAGGCTCCGAATTTAGATAAATGTTTCTGCTGAGAATTGGGGCTGGGCATTGGGTAATATCAGAAAAGAATGGCTAAAGGGTATTCCTGATGAGGTGCAATTTAGAGGGGTTGTTAAGGGTTTGAATATTAGGCTGTAAACCCCCCAAGAGAGACTTGAGAGAGGTGCATGAGGTCTGTAAATTCAGGTAGTGCCAAGTAAGTGGCCCCCATGTCAAAGAAGAAAGATCAGCTTACCTGCAACTAGCAGAGTTAACTGGGGCTCTGCCAGAGTGATAGGCCTGGGGGCCAGGGGGCCCAGGCACACTCAGTCTTCTACTGTCAGGCCAAAGAGGCTCAGCAGGTTGAGGTTCAATGACTCAGTTCTCTCTGCAGGGAAAGATGTAGCCTCGCCTGAGGGGGGTAGTCACAGCTGACCATCCAGTGTCCTCTCTTGCTGCATTTGAAACATGGGCCTGGATGGGCCTGAAGGGGCCTTGGGGAAGTTGTCCTTGTGAGAGAGTCCTGAATGACAGTTACCAGCATGTGCTATTTAGTCTGATCTCTTTTTAATTTTTGGCTTTTAGTCTCTTCATCCCAATTATTAGATACCTTGAAGGTGAGGCTCAAGAAATGCCATTGTGGGGTTTGAGGGCCATCGCCCAGTTTTTGTAGTTTGTGCCTTATGTCAAGCACAGACTAAGAGATGAAGTGAGTGTTTAAGAAAAAACTTCCTTCTCCTGAGGAAGGGTCTAAATTTGTATATATTTGGAGAGTCTCCATTAATCGAGAAAGAGGGCAGGGTTTTCATCTGGGCCTTGGCATTTTTCTTTTAGTTTTTCATAGCTAACAGCTCTGTATGCTGCTTTCCGGAGTCCTGCTGTGAGACAAGTTGCCATGTGACTGGTGTCTGTGGCCGGGGAATCTACCTGAGAGTCCCAGTTTGGGTCCTGCCTGGGGACGGCTGCCGCCCCAACCAGCTGGTGTTACCTTGCCAGTGGAGGTGGGCCTGAGTGGCTAACCATACCCTTTCCTTTTCCTCGGGGGAGAGGGTAGAGGATAAGATGCTATAGATGTAGTTCCAGGTAAGGTCATAGGACTGAGGGAGATATTTGAATCCTTTAATGTAAGTGGAGGGGTCAGAAGAGAAGGAGCCTAATCTTTTTTCAAGTTGAGAGAGGTCAGACAGAGAAAGGGACATGGACCCAGATAATCCCTTCAGTTCCTGCAACTTCCCTTAAAGAAGTAAAGGAAATGGTTGGGAGGGGTCTTTGGTGTTAAGTTTGCTGAGGGAGGAATGCACAAGGCCTAGTTGGTAAAGCAAAACCGATTTCTTAAGGCATCAGAGGGGCACAGGCTGAGCTCAAGATGGTGCCAGTTCTGACTCTCAAGAGGTGCTGAGCTTATAAAGGAACTGTGGTGAGAATCTGTGGCTGGAGTTCATGGGGGAAACTTGGGGCAGGAATGACAAAGGAGGAGGAGGGGAAGGTCAAGAGGGGTGGTGGGGAGGGGTAGATGGTCGAGTCCTGTGACAGAGGGCAGTTAATCCCTATAGGCGTTTGATCATGCTCCATATTCCAGGAAAGGGTGTAGATCTTGTGCTGGGCGTAGGCATGTCTGCAGCAGATCTCCAAGGTGAACAGCCACATTCGGGGAGGCGGGGGGGGTCTGTCTCCATCCTCCGGGGAAACTATCATTTGGAGGCAGGAGGTTGGGATACTCCAGGACCATGTATGAGAGGGGAGAAAGAGGGGCTGGGATCTGGGTTAGGATTGGGAGAAGCTGAGGAAGCCAAGGACGGAGGAGAGGAGGATTGTGAGTTGCTGGGAGGTCTGGCTGCACGGAGAGGGTTATGTGGAGGAGGATGATGATCTGCAGGATCAAAGGAGGAGATGTCAGAATTGGAGGGAGGCAGTTGTAAATCTTCTGAATGAAGGAGAAGAATTTGAAAGGTGGAGCAAGAAGAACAGCCTAGGGTTGGGAGCAGAGGGTAAAGAAGGCCTGCACGTAGGGAACTTTGAACCACCTGCTGTTATGGTGCAAAAGTTGTCGAGGTCATGCAAGGTATTAGAATCAAAAGTGTTGTTTTGGGGTCATTGAGAGCCATTATTCCATCTGTATTGTGTCCAAGCAGTATTACAAATTTATTTATTTGTCTTTTATCTTTTTAGGGCTGCAACCATGGCATATGGAGGTTCCCAGGCTAGGGGTGGAATCAGAGCTACGGCCCCTGACCTACACCACAGCCACAGCCACACCAAATCTGAGCTGTGTCTGTGACCTACACCACCGCTCACAGCAATGCCGGATCCTTAACCCACTGAGCGAGGCCAGGAACCAAACCCACGTCCTTATGGATGCTAATTGGGTTCATTAACCACTGAGCCACAACAGAAACTCCCAGTATTACAAATTTACAATACTTGGACCTAATATCTCCTCTCAGTCCGAGGATATCTATATTTCATAAGAGGCATCCAAGAGGTATGTTCCCGGAGGAGTAGAGGAAGTGTTGCCATGATGAGAAAGAAAGAGAGGACTGTGCCTTGCCTATTCATACATGTTGGGCTTCAAAGCCCCTTCAAGGAGATTGAACTCAGGCTCTGGTCAAGACAAGAATTACCTTTATCCTCTCTTTCTTTTTGGAAACACCTGGACCCCTCCCTAGGGTTGTAATGGGAAAGTACAGGACTTTGTAATCAGGGCCAAGGATATGGATAAGTTCAGCTATAGACACCCCCAAAGACCAGATGATACAGGTGTCAGCAGACACAGACTAAAACCAGGGCCATCCTAAGCCAGCCACTCCACAACAGAAGCCAAAAGTCACCAGAAGACCTCTTACAGGTCCCGGTCTGCCCCCATCACCTAGACATGACATCTGTGTGGGCCCATGTCAAAGTCGATATAGGAAACCTGGAAGAAAACTGCTTCAACCAGAATCGATTGAGATGCTATTTGGTGGCAGGTTTGAGTTTTCAACCACCCTGTCACCACTACATGGCAACTTGTGGATGAGGGTGGGCATGGGGAAGATGAGCCTTCCTACAACTTTTTATTTTCTGCACACAAAGCGCAGGATATGTGTGTGACAGCACCACACCCACTCACTCCCCTCTTTTCAGATCTAGGACAAAGTTCACTCCCCTCCAAAGGCTTTTCTTGACTAATTCCATCCCACAGATATTTACCAAGCACCAGCTTTGTACACAAGCCCGGTTGCCTGGTGGTGAAACAAAGGCTGCCCTCCCAGAGCATCCAAGACTGCAAGGGAGATGAACATGTCATGATTGTTGTCCCAGGTGGAGGAAGGCTCAGTGTTTGTTGTTCGAAGCCACAGATTCACAAACTCCTGAATGAGAGACTGAGCATTGGTGTTACGAGCTGATGTTAGGTTTGGCATCCAAGAACGGGTGTTTCACTCCCTAGAATAGGGAGTTCCTACTGTGGCTCAGCGGGTTAAGAACCCAACTGGTGTCTACAACTATATAGGTTCAATCTTAGGCATCACACAGTGGGTTAAGGATCCAGTGTTGCCATGAGCTGTGGTGTAGGTTGAGACATTTCTGTGTCTGTTGCATAGGCTGGCAGCTACAGCTCCAATTTGACACCTAGCCTGGTATCTTCCATATGCCATAGGTGCAGCCCTAAAAAAAAATTAAAAAATTTTTAAAATAAAATGTAGTACACTAATACCAATTTTGATATCCCTTAAGATATCAAAGTGAATGCTGTTTAACACTTGTCTTTGGAGAAATAAATGCAATCAAAATCCTCAGTATTTAAGATAAAATTATTTTTTCCTGCCTCGCAACATTACTTTATTAATACTTCTCAAATTGGGGCTACCTGGGTCCCAGCAGATATACCTGCTAATCAGAGGTGATAAGTTACCTTCCCCCAGTGCCAGTTTTATTAATTGTAGTCAGCCAGCTAAAATATCTTATATTAAAAGTGAAAGTGGCCATAACACAGAGTGGAATGGAAATGTTGTATAAATTTAACAAAATATGAGACTTTGAAGAAGCAATGGTCTGCTCCAAACCGTGCCTAAGGAATTTCTTCTCTGCTCTGAGGGATATTTTGATGGAACATTTGAAAAACATTGGTATACCTTAATAATTTGTGGAATTTTTTCATTTCTCAAAAAACTAAAGACAATAGTATCTCTTGATTCAATGTAATTCCAGCTGTGAGTGATGTAAAATGTTTTCATTGCAGAACTTAGAGATCATCTATTATGTACATGATAATTCATCTTAACTCAGTTGTTGACAAGTTTCTGTTTCCATATATAAGTGTAAACCAATCAGTAAAAATATGCACAAATTAAATTAATCATTTCATATTTAGAAGAGGGCATTCCTGTTGCGGCGCAGGGGAAATGAATTCAACTAGGAACCATGAGGTTGGGGATTCAGTCCCTGGCCTCGCTCAGTAGGTTAAGGATCCGGCGTTGCTGTGGCTCTGGCGTAGGCTGCCAGCAACAGCTTTGATTAGACCCCTAGCCTAGGAACCTCCATATGCTGCAGGTGCAGCCCTATTAAAAAAAACAGACATATTTAGAAGAGGCCCTAGCAGCTCACCTGGAGTAGCTTTACTTTTAGTTCATACCCAGTTCTTTTAAAGGTTAGCTTTGTGGGTCCTAGACCCAAAGCAGTCGACCAGAAATTAGAGAAGCCTTGTTCCACATAAACTGTTATTTGCAAATGTCACCATTACTGTTTAGAAATATGTAAATACCTAAGTTTTCTTTTGAGAAAAACTATCCACCTATTTAAAAAAACCTGCCTTGACAAAAACAGTTCTGGTTTGACAAATCCTTTTGTTTCTTTAAGTGATGAGTGTATGCAAGGTGAACCCTTGATGAGCCAATGTTGCACTGTGGGTACTTATCTATGTTGGTAGGCTATTATAACAGAAGACACTGTATATAAAAATGCTGTTTGGAAGCAATATTTGCAGAACAAGCAAACTTCTCTATCTTTATTTAGAAAAAATGAAATGAGTTTTTGTTGCTAAAAATAAACTTTTTTGTTTCTTTTTCTAAGAAAAAATGAGACTCACACATACACACACAAAAAATTTTTAAATGTGTTATTTTTGACCACCTCTTATATACCAGACATTACCTCATATAATTATGAATACCCTGGGTGTTATCCTCTTTTTACACCTGGTATCAGAGAGATTAAGAGGAGCTGGGTTTCAAAACAAATAATCAAATGCCAAAGCTTATGATCTTTCTCCTACACAAAACTCAGCTTAATTCTGTAGGAAAGACCTGAGAGTGAGTTTAGAGAGTCATCTATCTCTGATAACAAAGAGGTTTTATTCACTGGAGTGTGGAATCTGAGTTCTACATTGAACTTGGCTTCCCAGAATAGCTCATTAGCCAAACAGCCCATGGTCTGGGCAGGAAGCTAAATCCAAAGCAGCCGAAATAGCGGGAGATTGGTATTTCATCTATTCATCTCCTTTCTACTTGTAGTAGGTATAATTTACCTTTCCAAGAGTCAAATGACTCTTACTTCTGGGTACCACTTGGGTTCCCTTTATGAATGAAATGGATTTTTATTTACTGTATTTCCAAGGAGCGTATGTTGATTCAGGGTGTATGCCCTCGCTGCTCCTGCTTTTCATGTCACCAGTTCCTCTACTGCAGGTTCGATCCAGACAAGCTTCTCAAGGAGATTGCAGAGCAGGTACTCAGAAAGCACTTAAAACAGTGCTTGGAAATAATAAATGATCTTCAGGGTTTTTGCTTTTATGGAGACTCATTCAATCGTAAGTAAGCCAATTATGATGGCTTACAGTGAATTAAATCAAATTATAAAAATAGACATTTTCTCCTCTACTATAACCCATTGCCCAGTACAAAATAACCCAAAATAGAATTCTGGATTTTATTAGAGAATGTATCTAAAATACAATATTTATTAAGTTATGATATATTATTTGAATGTAAATATACTCTGTATCACAACTATAACAATTTTTACAGATAATACTTCATTTATATCTCCAGAGTTCAAAAGTCACTAAATTATGACATAATTCAGATGTAAGATAACATTGCTACAAATATATAAGAATTAAAGTTTTTTCTTTAATATATCATCTGGGAATCACAAACATTTATTTTCTCTGATATACATTACATAGGATCATGATGACTTTACCTGATTTATATTACACAGCTCAGTTTATCTCATTATATAGATTTGTACTCATCCTACTTTCTCACTGTTTAAAAATGGCATTTCAGTGAACAATTGTGAGTGCTCATTATCCCACGTGCTATGAACAACATCAAGGTACTTCTCTCCTACTCCATATATTATATTCTCCATTAGAGAAAAGCTACTACCATAAGCAAAGCACAAATCACAGCAATTCTGCCAAGCATAACAATTGGTCTAGGTTTTCACATTTCAGTAGTAAGCATGTCAGGTGAGAGATGAAGGATCTAGAAAACCAGATGCATGGCAGCCAGAGACCAGTTCACCAAGGTGGATTTGTGCTAAGGGAAAGCCAAAGATTCTTCGCTGGACGCTGTCTCTAGGACCATCTTATTGGAAGGAAGCTCTGATTTGTCTATTTTTCAGTGGCTGAGTTGGGCGCCAGTTGTCCACCATCGGGTGTTCAGGTTCACCCTCCTTGTTGAAGTTCAGGGTGCGGAATTTCATCATCTAAAAGACAAAAGCAAAGATGACAAGATGAAAAAGTTTCCCAAAAGTATTCAATTATGTGCTTGTATTAAATCTTAAAATACAATCCCTAAGACTCACAGTACCATGTATCAATGTTCAAGATTTAATTTGTCGCCCCATAGCTATATAATCACATAGAGATTACATATGTCTGCTTTTATATAACAAATCCATTTCTAGAAAATACATACAAAATATTGCCATCATTTGAAAGGAAATTTTCAGTGAGCTTGTTTTTTCCTCTTTCAATTCCATAATCCCTATAAATATACTTCTGGGATGTAAAGTAATAATAGCAATTCTGGATCCAAGTTAAAGTTTCGTGGTTTTTTTTGCCACAGGGAAGATAAACTACAACATCTGTACGATTAGATAAAGTGGGATCTGCAAGCTCCAGGACCAAATGATGGGCTGACCTCTCTGCTTAAACATATAGAAACACAGCAATGAATTTGCTTAGGCTGGGACTTCGAATCCTTATCTTTGGTTAATTATGACTCCTTTTTAAATTTGTCTCAGTTCCCAATGCCGTGATGTAACATGTGCAACCCTGAACTAGTCTCTTCCTTCTCTGAGGTTGTTTTTGCAAAGTGGCATGTCCCTTTCCCTAAGCAAGACTTGACTAAAATGAAGAAGGGTGTTGGGGAAGTAATGTAGCCTCCTATGAATCAATGGCCTTGAACCTGATCTCTCTGGTCCACTAATATTCCCTCAGTCACCCCCTAAGGAAGTCAATGTCCATGTAAGTTAACTACTGTAACATGTACAACAATTGTCACTACAAGGCATCAGTCACTTGATTGGCACAAACTACACTGTATATGAAATGTAAGTGCGTCAAGTGTGTCTGGTCTAAGCTAACTCAACCTGCAGTGAACTTTTTTTTCTTCTTGCTTTTTAGGGCTGCACTTGCAGCATAAGGAAGTTCCCAGGCTTGGGGTCAAATCAGAGCTGAAGCTACCAGCCTACACCACCAGCCCAAGCAACATGGGATCCGAGCTGCAACCTAGACCATAACTCAAGGCAACACCAGATCCTTAACCCACTGAGCAAGGCCAAGGATCAAACCCACATCTTCATGGATACTAGTCAGTCATTACTACTGTGCCACAACAAAAACTCCATGGACTGACTTTTTTTTTTTTTTTTTTTTGCTTTTTAGGGCCGCATTTGTGGCATATGGAGGTTCCCAGGCTGGGGGTCAGATCAGAGCTACAGCTGCCAGCCTATGCCACAGCTGTACCAACGTAGGATCTGAGCCACATCTGCGACCTACACCACAGCTCACAGCAACACCAGATCCTTAATCTAATGAGCAAGGCCAGGAATCAAACCTACAACCTCATGGTTCCATGGAGTGACTTTTAATAGATACTTTTTCTGCAAAGAATGACTCTTATTTTCATCAGACTCCAGAAAAATATTTGGACATAAATAAAACTGCAGTAAGTTCTTAGTTAAGTGAGCAGGAGGCTAGGAATTATCACCAATACCTATGTACCTTGAATATAAAATCTCTTTCTTCTGGACTTCAGTTTCCTCACAGCTTAGCAAAAAAAAAAAAAAAAAAAGCATTTATCAGGTGACAGACACCTTTCCTAGGTAATCCTCAGTTTTAGCCAGTTTTGGAGGAGAAAAAATACTGCCTAAGGTTAACGGCTAACCACAGCAACTATTTATTCATTGCTGATTATCTCCTAAGCACCGGTGGCACAGCTAGAAGCAGCAGGAGGAGGATTAAACCCCAGGTCTGTCTGAGTCCAAAGGTAAAGCCCTTCTGCCTGGAATGAATATTCTGCTGTCTTTAGAAAACGGACCTGCCCACTGCTAACAGAGATGGGTTCTCTGAGCACAATCCACGTCACACTTTCCAGGAGAGGGGGGGTGGTCAGGGACCCTGGGTAGGTCCAGTAGTCCAAGCTTCCGGGGAGGAGGTCACGAGGGTCAAAGCCAGTGAATTCCACACTCTTACCCTGGAACAAGGCAAACACATGGGTTAAAAACGTCACATGACCAGAGTAGGCAGGAGGCCAGAGAAACAGAAATAATCTCCTCCAATAGCCAGAATACTTTTAATTTTTTTTTTTTTTTTTTTTTTTTTTAGGGCCTCACCCGCCCCGCGGCATATGGAGGTTCCCAGGCTAGGGGTCAAATCGGAGCTACAGCTGCTGGCCACAGCCACAGCCACAGCCATGCCAGATCCAAGCCGCATCTGCAACCTACAGCACAGCTCATAGCAATGCCGGATCCTTAACCCACTGTGCGAGGCCAGGGATCGAACCTGCAGCTTAATGGTCCCTAGTCAGATTCATTTCCGCTGTGTCACAACAGGAACGCCTTAATTTTTTTTAACTTTTTTAAAAAGAGAAGTTCCATGTTCACCAGAAATAGAATAATAAGCAATTAACAGAAGACATTTGACATACAAATTAGATATGTAAGGGAACCTGTTAATTTCACGTGTCCATTTTCTCATCTAGTCCTCTCAAATAATTCCTTATATTTTTAATTAACTGATCATAGCCAGTATTTACAGTCAAACCACTGCCACTGAAATGATGCAATTTTAGGTCACAGTAACATAAAATATAGTATCTTTGATGAGGAGGTAGTTGTCTTCATATTCCATTTGATGGCTGGGTCAGAACTGAAGACCTGCATTTAGTTTTGGACAACAGGCTTTTAAGGCAACAAAAGCAAAAGAGTTACCAGAAGTAACGAAGTTGCCACAAAGTGAAAACTGTCATGTGAGACTAGTTAAAGGGAACTCAAGATAATTAGCTTGGGGTAGGTGAAAGGCTGACAGAGGATCACATGGAAGAAAGATTAGGGTATTCTCTCTTTTTTTTTTTTGAGATATAATTGACATATTAATTTTAGGAATACAGTGTAATTACTTAGGATTTGAATACCCACAATATGTCTAGTCAACATTTGTCAACACATATACAGAATTTTTTTTCTTATGATTAAGAACTTTTAAATCTACTCTCTTGGCAACTTTCAAACATACAACACAGTGTCATTAAGTATGGCCACTATGCTGTACATTGCATCCCCAAGACTGACTTACTTTATAACTGGAAAGACTTATTTCCTTTATAACTGGAAATACCTTTTGACCCCTTCCACCTGTCTGGCCCACTCCCACTTCCAATCTTTCTCTTCATCCTTGAGCTGGTTTTGTTTATTTAGATTCCACATAAGAGTTCGTATGCTATTTGTCTTTCTGTATCTGACATCTCATTTAGCCTGATGCCCTCAAGATCCAGTCATATCGCCACAAATGGCATGATTTCATTCTTTTTTATGGCTTAATTCATTGTGTGTGTAATCCGCCTTTTCTTCATTCATTCACTATGGGATGCTTACGCTGTTCCTATCTTGGCTATTGTAAATAATTTTGCAATGAATATGGGGGTGTATATATCTTTTTAAATTCATGTTCAGATTAAATTTGGATCAGATTTATTCTATATGAACCAAAGGGCTCAAGCTCAGGGTAAAAGTGAGTATTTCAGAAGATATTTCAGAAGACAGATGCTGCTTCAATTTCAGGATGAGCTTTATAAAGTCAGGTTGCCACTGGCAATGGTAGAATTTAAGCAGATGCTCCATGACCTCCACAACTGTGCTGGAGAGAGGATTTAAACATGAATTCAAAGAGGTCATAGAATACAAATTTCCACGAAGCAGGAGCTTATTCTCCGTGTTCACCATTGTATTTCCTAGATTAACAAAGTGACTGGCATGCAGTAAGTACTTAACAAATATCAGCCGTATGAATGAGTAAATAATTTGACCAGATGATCTTTCAGTCTCCTTGCAATCATGAGATTCTCTGACTCTTGCATACGGATGTCCAAATGATGGGAAGCAAGATTCAATAAATACAAGCCTTTAAAATTATACAAGCATTAAGATCAACTTTTGGATAAATATAAGTAAACATATAAGCAACATTTTCCCTTTGTTAACTGCTCATCTAAGCACCACACATAAAACCAAGACTACTCAACTTACACAAAAGAATTTTCAAAAATTAGTGGAGTATGGTACCAGAAACAATAGATACCTTATTGAGGTGGCAAAAACTTCAACTGTACCTTTGTTTTAATGGAATCCAGAACATCAACGATTTTCTGGAGGCCTGGCTGAGCATTGCCAATCTATAGAAAGAAACAAAGGACAAGATAGTGTATTCCAGTTGGCACTTCACCAGTTTTGATTTGGGCAGCTCTACAGTAAAATTTCTCCAAATTGTGAACCAAAACCCATTGGTTGCTACATGACACCCATCAGTCTTAGTTTGGTTACACTGGCACCACAAACTTTCCTACTTTCATTGACAACATCCTTCTGCCTCTGGAAAAGGAGGGAAGCGGGCAGGGCACAACCTCTAAAAGAATGACATACCCATTGAGGACATGATATAAACTGCTTAGAACCAACAAGGCCCAAGACAGTGAAAGGTTTGACCTCCAGTGGACCCTGAGCTCATTATACACTCACTGTAATACATTAGCAGTGAAATGATATGCCCACAGTTGCCATGGCAGTTCTCCAAGGCCAACAATAAAAGTCCAAAAAGTGGGTGCTGGCCCAGTTCCTGGAAATCCCTGCCCCTTCCCCAAAAAGTTGGAATAACTCCCTCTCATTAGCCTCTGAAATTACCCAGCCCCATAAAAACTCGCCTTTTGGGACTTTTACCTTCTGAGATGACCCACACTTTGTCTATCTCTCTCAATAAGTCTGCTTCTTACCTATCACTTTGCCTCTCGCTGAATTCCTTCTGCACTGAGACATAAAGCATCTGAACTTCAGTAAATCCTGGGACCAAGTGTGTGATTTTAATTAAAAAAACAGTGGGTTCAAATCCCAATCTGAGTCTTGGCTGGGTTAGAGTCCTAGTACATGAGTTCAAGTCCCAATCTGAGCCGTGGGGTTTCACCTTCACGCCTACAGTTCCCCTGAAACTACCCTGTCAAACGTCACCAGTGACCTCCAATGCCCAAAACAAAGATCACCATTCAAGTACTTACCTTGATCTTCATACAGGATTTTGCACAATTATCTTCCCTCCTTTGTAAAATTCTCCCCTCTTATGGCTTTCCTTCTACCCTCCAGCCTCTAAAATATCCCTTAACTCTTGAATACCTTTTTAGTTATTTAATTAGCATCTTTCCTTACAGTTTGTAGTTCCTTAGGGTTGCTTGTGCAGCAGCTCTATCCTCTCCCTCTTCATGCTTTCCTTGGATGATTTCACAAATAGTTGTACCTTCCACCTTGACAAATGATTTCTGGACCCATGACTCTCCAGCCCAGACCTTTTTCCACTGGGTTTACAGGTGCCCAGAGGGCAACTTAACCTGTATGTCCTGCTTTTGTTGCCTGAATTCTTCAATATGGGGTTGCTGTCCTTCACTCCAAAACCTGGTCTTAATTTAGCATTGCCTATCAAGGAATAGTGCTCTCTAGCTTAAGCTTGAATTAAAAAAAAAAAAAAATACTAGTTTTCATCCAAAGTATACCTCTTTCTCATTTCATAATTCAGCTGTATACATGGTTCACATTTACATCTAAATGGTACCCCCTGGACTTGTCTTTTTGACCTCCATGTCTACTGCTACTAGCGGATATGGAAGGAAAATAAACATGAAAATACTTCAGAGCCAAAGGCATTTCCTAGGCTCTATGTTGAATGTCTTGTTTGTTAGGAATGTTCTGTCCCCTTAACCTTTCTTGAAAACAGGGGGAAAAAAAGAATTAGGCCATCAACCAACCTTCAAAAAAACACCCAAAACAGCCAGTCCATCAGGCTGTTGTGCAGCTTCTCCAAAGTCCTTGTATTTGGTGTTCCAATGAACCAAGTGTAGCTAAAGCAGGAGACAAAACCACAAACAAATGATTTACATGATAAAAGCCTACAGAGCTATCTAAGGCTCTTTTCTTTGTAGCTAGAGGTTACCAAAGAAAAGGAAAAAAGTGGATAAGTTTAAATCTAAACTTAAAAAAATATTCTAATTATCCACCACTTGGCAGGGTAGCAAGTGATTTCATTGACTCTAAGACAATATGCGACTCTAAGAGTTGCATATTTTTGAGGGAAGACACAAGGTTTATTTCTAGATTTACATTAAAACAGGATCCTCCGGTTCGAATTCATTAACTTTGTACAAACGGTGTCCAAAGAAGTTGTAGAGAAAGTTTTGTAGTCTTAATCGTAATATCACAAACAAAGGTTGTAAGAAGCAAATGTGAAGATCCTTTGTAAAAGAAGTGGTTTGCTTGGTCTGAGTTTACAAAATGAAGCTTTTGAAAGAACAAAAAAAAAAAAAAAAAGGTCTTACCTCTGCAGCATATTTCTTTTTATCCACAGTATGCTCAGAACCTTGCCCATCAGATGAACCCCAGTGAAAGTGAAACTGAATCAATCTGTAAGTGCCAGCAAGAGGTCCACCTTCCAGCACTAAAAATAAAAAATATATATGTTTACACATAAACACATGCACATGAAACACACACTACTGAACATGACATGATTTAATCACATTTTATAGGACTAAATGTTGCCTAAAGCAACATTTTCACTCTGTGAAAATTAAATCCAGAACTCAGGTTTAGTTGACAGCACTGAACAAATGATTTCATGTTTTTTTCCCTTCACTTGTGCTGACTGAGGGATGGATACTTTTCCCATCTGTTTTCTGAGCACAGTGATACTTGTCTCCTGGCTTTGTTTTGAAATCACAGGTCCAGGTTCAGAGAGAGGAAATTTTCAGGGGAACTATTAATTCCAATGTGAATCAGTGAGGAAGTGCCTGCAGCAGCTTGCTACTGCTGGTCTGCTGTACACCCCTGCAAGCACAGTCCAAGGACTGACCTTCAGCTGGCTCTACTGACCTCTGATATCAGTTTTTATATATCAAAACTTATGAAATAATAAGCATACTCTTGATCTTCAGGGTATATAATCAATTTTCCTTGCACAGGCTTCCCAAATTCTTTAGAATTTGGATGGTCGCAGCTACTAATTATCTTTATAGCCTCAAAATGTTCTCTTTAGACTCTCTGACCTTTATTTTCTCATCTGTAAAATGCATACATTCAATTATTTACTCTTCACTAAGAATCAATTGATCATCCTTGAGATGCAGTGCATAGTGTTTTCTAAAAATTCTAACTTTCAGGAGTTCCCATTGTTGTGCAGTGGAAGCGAATCTGACTAGTCATCATGAGGTTGTAGGTTTGATCCCTGGCTTCACTCAGTGGGTTAAGGATCCAGCGTTGCCATGAGCTGTGGTGTAGGTTGCAGATGCAGCTGCATTGTAGCACAGGCCGGCAGCTGCAGCTCTGATTCGACCCCTAGCCTGGGAATCTCCATGTGCTGTGCCTGCAGCCCTAAAAAGCATAAAATACATAAATAAATAAATAAATAAAAATAAAAATTCTAACTTTCATAACTATCCCATGATTCTATTGTTCTGGTATGAATGTAACTTTGTTACAGTAAAAACCATACTAGGAATCACATTCTTAGACTACAGTCTATCTGTAGATGATTAATAAGCTGTCTTAAGAGGGGATTAAAATAGTAAGAAATCACTGTTTCCCCTAACCCTCACCAGAAGCCTCTTACCTAACTTACATGTACTAATGGGATTTAACGAATATATTTAAAAGCTTTTACAATTAGTTTAATTCTACTACTTCAATTTTATTTCTCTAGACTGGGATTAGATTATCTGTTGCTATAAATTTATTTTATCAGCTTTTGTTTATAATTCTAGAAAGTAATGAGCCCAAACTTACTGTGCTTTGTAAAACCAAGGGACGAAGTCTGTACAATAAAGTCTGTTCGCTCAGCTTCACCTAAATATGCTTAGATGGTAGCAACACTCATTCATCTATTCAAAGAAAAGATAAAGCTGGCTGGAGGATATTTAGGGGGTTGGGCCTTTCTGTGGCTCCTGATATAACCTCTAGCTGCCAGCTCTGTCTTACAATAGGCCAGGAGAAGAAAAGAATTAAAACGAAGAGAGAGAACAAGTTAAAACGAAGAGAGAGAACAAATTACAGATCTACTAAGAAACCTGAATTTGGATGTATTCTGAAAATTACATCTCTTGAAACTTAAAAACAACTTATTATAAAAGTACTTTTAAAAAATCTGATAGGGAAAGAATTACCCATATACCCCCAAATAGACTTTTTCCAAAAGGAAGGAATTTTCATGATGATATATCCTTAAAACAAAAGAATATATGTTTACAAAGTGAATTGATACCAAAACTAATTCCTTTATAACTACTTTTTTAAACTGGCTGATCATAAAAACCATTTGTAACATCACTTATTCAGCCAAGTGGTAGAATTAGTTAAATAAAATCATATTAAGCATCTGAGGTAACTGATCTTATTTTAGAAATGATTTGGAATTAGGCAAGAGTATATGAGCTTTTATCAAACAAGCCTTGCTAATACTAAGAAAGAAAGTGAGAGAGAGAGAGAGAGAGAGAGAGAGAAAGGAAGAAAGAAAGAAGGAAAGAAAGAAATGCTCTGGATTCAATGATGAAACACATTCACTGCTAATCTATTATTCCCAGATACCTGTTTGAGCTCCCATTAAAATAAAACTATGTTGCTATGTAGATTAGAAGCCCATTATAACTAGGAAAGGTTATTGAATTGTTAGTTTAACTGCCACAAAAAAAAGCAGCATTTCTGGTCTTCTTCAACTAACTGGTTATTTCTCGCAAATTTTTATCATGGAGTTTAGTCAGTGAAATCCCTCAAAACATTGTTATAATAATAAATTGCCATAAACTCTAATAACGATAGCATTCATCTTTTTATTTGAGAAATAGGAAAGACCAGGTTAAAGACAGGGAGTTTGCACTATATGGTAGATCTACTTAATTTGTTCATTTCATGCTACTTTCTAAACTATCCCAGGAGTTCCCGTCGTGGCACAGTGGTTAACAAATCTGACTAGGAACCATGAGGTTTCGGGTTCGATCCCTGGCTTTGCTCAGTGGGTTAAGGATCCGGCATTGCCGTGAGCTGTGGTGTAGGTGGCAGATGCGGCTCGGATCCCGCGTTTCTGTGGCACTGATGTAGGCAGGTGGCTACAGCTCCGATTAGATCCCTAGCCTGGGAACCTCCATATGCCGCGGGAGCAACCCTAGAAAAGGCAAAAAGACAAAAAAAATAAAAATAAAAAATAAAAAAACTATCCCAATTAAAAAAAAAAGTTTTCTAATGCAAAAATAACTTTTAAAAATAACAGAAATTGCTAACTGCATGTTTTTTTTCCTCTGTAAAATCTAGCTATGTTAGTGAGGCTCGGAAGAGTCAATGATTTATTGGGGCACAGAAATCTGTTCCCCAAGTGATGGAGACACATAAATGGGATTCTCTACTCAAAGACACAATATCTTTTCCAAGACTCCTCCAAACTTAATTTAATCCAAATCTCAAAACTGGGAGCCCAGATAGATTTTAACTATTATGATTTTCCAATCAGTTGTACATACCATATATAAAACACAAAATAAGCACTAAATATTATCTATATTATTATCTATCTATACATATTACTTATGTATATTATATGAAAATTGTGAAAATTAAGTCATTCAAATATTATGAATTAAATCAGATACTTAGGCAAATTAAAAATAAAAAAGGAAGATTTATTAATATAAATAAACTATTTCTCCATTAAAAACATATTTCTAGCAGGTGAATAATCTTCTCTATGAATAATTTAGAATTTATTAAATATGTTTTTTTTTTTTTTTGTCAGTGGCCAATAATCCTATGGCTACCTACTAAGGTTAAAAAAAACAAGGTCAATGTAGACAAATCTGAAAAAAGGATGCCCACATTCCATTCTTTTAAAATAGTGAAAATATTTGGTTGTCACTTTCACTAGTGTAAGCAAAATTAAAATTCAAAGGAAAAGGGAGTTCCCCTGATGGCTCAGTAGTTAAGGATCCCATGTTGTCACTGCAGTGGCTTGGGTAGCTGCTGTGATACAGATTTGATCCCTGCCTGGTCCAAGAACTTCCACATGACTGCAAATGAGGCCAAAAAAAAAAAAAAAAATCAAAGGAATATAAGTTTTTAGTTGCAAGTATGTGGCAATTTTATGAGAACAAAAGCAAGAAACTCTCTGACATGAACATAATGAAATACAGTGTCTAGAATGTTTTTTTTTTTTTTTTTTTTGTCTTTTTGATATTTCTTTGGGCTGCTCCCAGGGCATATGGAGGTTCCCAGGCTAGGGGTCCAATTGGAGCTGTAGCAGCTGGCCTATGCCAGAGCCACGGCAACACAGGATCTGAGCCGTGTCTGCAACCTACACCACAGCTCACAGCAACACCAGATCATTAACCCACTGAGCAAGGGCAGGGACCGAACCCGAAACCTCATGGTTCCTAGTTTAATTCGTTAACCACTGCGCCACTACGGGAACTCCCGGTTTTGTCAGTTTGATAGAAGCTTAGTGTCCTGCTCACAGCATTAACATTATGCAGGACAAGCCCTCCCATTATGTTTCCTTTTAACTTATCATTGTTTGTGAAAGGAAAATGTTAAAGTTCCAAAAGCAAATCCCTGATGATACTCAAGCAGAACTCATGCATGAAGGTCCATTATATCATACAAACAATGGTCTACTTGAAATGAGCACAGGTGAACTCAGCTTCCTTCCTTCTCTTTCTTGAAATAATAAAAACAGATTTTAAAATTTTCAACTTCTAAAAAACAGAAACGATATGAGAGTTATGGGTTGGCCTAGTAATTCGAGCATTGGTTTTTCAATATTTGCCTCTAACTTTGCAATAAAGCTGGAGAGTGTTAAACTCATTAATAAAAGTTAATAAGTTAGCAGGAGTTAATAATTTGACTACCATTCTTTTCTCCCAGAAAAAGCAAGTAATAAAAGATCTCAAGCAGGGAGAGTTATTTTTTAATAATTAAAAAAATCTAATAGGATTAACAATTTTTCATTAATTTAAGGTAGTTCATTTTTAAAGGAATTCAGAAGATTGATGAGAGCTTTAACTCAAGCTTCTAGTTAAAGCTTATTAACTGCACATTTAAAAAGAATTCTCTGAAACTGAAACATAGCAGTAAATTCTATCAACTCAGTTTCTGATACACAAGTATTTTAAGTTTGGATATAACATTTAGGATATACCTGAAAATCTGTCTATGAGAAGTTCTAGAAGACTGAAATCTCGCTGAAGGGGAAAAAAAGTAAATGAACTGCGAGGCATTTAAATGTAGAAAAATAAAGTATATCTAAACGTGTGAACATTGTATAAATAATTCCTAACAAAAAGAGACGACAAACTGTCGATTTTAAGATATTGAGTGACCAAAATGAAAAATTATTTTTAGACCTAAGTAAGCAGAAAAGTCTATCAGTTTTTTCCAATAGGTACAGGTGGGTACCCAGTAAATACTATGATTGTCATTCAAAGATTCTTATTCAATTTCTATTTCTAAGTGGCTGCCATTTAGGCTCACTCCAACCACTAGGAAGGAGACTATGAGCAAGTAACTTAAACTCTTGAGCATTCTGTTTCTTCATGTTTATTTTAAGAGAGTTTGACTAGAGTATCTCTACCATTTGTTCTAACTTGAGAGTCTAGGGTTTTCAAAAAAAAGAAGTCTAAAGGGTGTTTCTTTTCATAGCATGATTGATTTAGTTGTCTTTTGTCATCCTGTACATGTGTTTTAATATCAACATATATTATATTCTGCATTCTAGGAAAAAAATGCTTCCTTGTTTAATCACAACAACTGAAAATGCTTAAGAGGTATGGACAAAATTACAAAGGAGTCTTTCATTTGTAAAGGAGAACAAGTCTTTCTAACATTCACTCCTCTTTCTTGTTTTTACAGTACCTCCTGCCTAGCTCTCAAGTCCCCTGTGTTTCCTACTTCCTTTAGACTGGAGTCTCCTCCGAGATACTGAAATTCGACAAGCCTCATCCTTCAAGCACAAACGTTATTTACCCTGAAAAAGTCTCTTCTGACTTGCTGACGTCAACTCCAAACCCGCTTCATGTTTCCATATTTCCCTGGAATACTTTCTTGTTGCACTTATCAAAGTGATTGTCTGCATCTATTATTTCTATGTCTTTCTATTTGAGGTGTCCCCAGCATGGGCCCTAGGGATACAGGAGAGGGACCAGGACTCAATCCTGTCCCCAAGATGCCTTGCTTATCTTGTATATAACTGGTGTTAGTAAGTTTGTTTTTGTTTTTGTTTTTTGCTTTTTAGGGCCACACCTGCGGCATATGGAAGTTCCCAGGCTAGGGGGTGAATTGGAGCTACACCACAGCCACAGCAACACCAGATCCGAGCCACATTTGTGACCTGCACTATAGCTCATGGCAACACCAGATCCTTAACCCACTGGGTGAGGCCAGGGATTGAACCCGAATCCTCATGGATCCTAGTCGGGTATGTTACCACTGAGCCACAATGGGGAACTCCCAGGAATTTTTTTAAAAATAAAAACTAGACAAACTCTACATCTGTTTCTAAAGACGTGGGTTTGAGCCTCTATCTTAACTACTTGGCTTTCACCTGTTTCACAATAGTGCAGTGGGTTACGAATCTGACTACAGCAGCTGAGGTGGCTGTGGAGGCTTGGATTTGATCCCCAGCCCACCAAAGTGGGTTAAATAAAGGATTTGGCATTGCTGTAGCTGAGCCAGGCATAGATTGTGGCTGTGGCTTGGATTTAACACCTGGCTGGGAACTTCCACAGGTACAGCCATAAAAAATAAATAAGTAAATAAATAAATACATAAATAAATAAAAATAAACACGGCCAGTTGCTTTAGTAATGTATGCGTTATGCACCAGGAGAAGTAGTTAGAAAAAAGTGGCTGGCTCTAATCAGTTACTGCTCATGTAGAATTCCATCAGACATATTCATGGTAAAACATATTACTGTGTAATAATGTCATATAGAAATCAGCACATAGTTTAATATAATAAATGGGATATTTGGGGAAATATAAAAGTAAGATTTTAAAATATCATCAAGTGATGGGAAGTAATCTTAAAGCTAATTAAAAACTTTCTTCAAAAATCTTATCAGAGGTGCAATAGCTACCAGGAATGGCCTAATAAAAGGCAGTTATATTGTGTGCAGACCTGATAACAGCAATGGTCATTTACTGAGGAACTGTTACGTGTCAGGCAACTGGTTTTATATGCCTTGTTTCATTTAATCCTTCTTCTGTTAACAGATGCTACTGCTATTCCAATTTTACACTAAGAAAACAAAAAATTAAGAGAGGTTAAGTTACTATCATTCCCAGGAAAGGAGGAAGGAAGAAGAAATTTTTTAAAACTGTACTGAATATATCAGATAACTATTGAAAAAGAAGAGTCAACTTGATTATAATGATTATAATACATTTATATGAGTACTATAGGTCACTACTTCAACATTTTGACAGCATTACTGAATGTTGTCTCCATCTTTTCTCATTTTGTCCCAGTGCTTCCCCTGCTTCCACACCACCACCACACAAAATGTGTTTGTAGTACCATTCATTCAATATCCTTCAGAGGAAACCACTCAGGAAAATAGGACATTGGCAATGAAATCAACCAGTGGGCAAAGAAGGCTGCTACTATGTCTGAAGGAGATTGTTCTCCTATTTCTAAGTAAGAAAAAAAAAAAGAAGAAGAAGAAGCAGCAGCAGCAGCATTCAATGGACATTCTGTAAACAGCTCTATTACAAATAAATTGTGGTAACTGGTTTTGTCATATAGGTTGAGTATGTCCACAAACTCTGAAACTTATGAAATAAATTTCCAGGTAGATACTAAGATATACTGCCACTTCTATCACTCTAGCCCAAGAAAATAGTCATAAATACAATGTTTCCAAGAATTTTAGCATTTTAATTGTCAGGTTTTTATCACTCTTCTCACTGCTACCTTGAAGATCACCCTAGGATGTGCTTTTTATAGTATAAGCATCAATTTTGGGAAACAAGTACTTTAGAAAGTCTTAAAAGTTCAGGTTTTGCAAATCCCATTGTTTCTGATCTCTATGCCAGGGGACCTTGCCTTCTGTGACTTTTCCCAAGCACATCACAGTTATTCAATGCCCTACATAGAAACCAGGAATTTTACAGGGAGAAGTGGCCCCTGCCACTTGCAAATAATTAGCCTACTTCTCAGAGACTGAACGTAATGAAGATTATCAGAGTGTAGTATTAAGAGGAGGGTCTTGCTGCTGCTTCTGTTAAGCTGCGAAAACAGCCACTGGCTGAAATGCACAAGTTATTTTTTAAACACTGACCGCCTTTGTCCTGGGAGCTATCAAACTCCACGTTGAAAGAGTGGCCGTTGTTGACAATTCTCTGAGAAGTCGCTTGCTCATAGCAAAGGGACAGAGGCTTCAGGGCAGGGTCGTGAACAGCTGTGCTGGTGTTGATGTCAACAGGGGACTGGCGATCTCCCTTGGCGATGGGGAAGTCCTTATGCCAGTGCTCAGGTCCTGAGATTGAAAAGAGACTGTGTGAACCCCCCACTGTGGGGAAGGACAAACCCAGACCCCTAGAAAAGAGCAATGGCTCTGGAGCCAATCTGTCTGGCTCTAATTTTGGCGGCATAATTAACAGCTGAATAACTTTAGTGAAACACAATCTGTGCCTTAGTTTCCTCATTTGTATTAAAGGTTGATGTGAGAATCAGAATCAATATACGTAAAAGCTTTTAGAACAAGTAGTGAGCACCATATAAATATTAGCTATTTTATGTTCCTTTTACTGCCATTGAGTGACTGACATTAGGCTTGTGATTAGGATTTGGACGATGCAAGCTCACTTAAGACATTCCAGCAGATGGGGATTCCTCTCTCTTGTCCTTTTACTAGATCAGTAAGGTCAGAATCACTGTTCAGGCAGGGCAACCCTGCTTTAATGGTTAGGATTCCCACGATCTAGAAAGCCCCAAACCCCCAAAGAGGCTCAAGGTGGTTTAGACACATTTTTCTCTTTGGTCTGCTGGTTCAGGAGAACCCAGATCTGTGACGCCGATAAAGCCGGGTTCCTGGTGACTTCCTAACATTAGAAGCGGAGAGACGAAGGAAAAACTCAGAAATCAGCGCAGTGGATTCAAACCACCCCAAGAAAATGCCCCGGGACACTTCGTGCTGAGAGTCTCAGCCACAAGTGGTGCTGAAGATGAACTGGGGGTAGGGTAAGGTAGGGGGAAAATAGGGTCCCCTAATTTCTCTGCGATCAATAACTAAAATGTATCGTTACAATTCGCCCTAGTTTCCTCCTGGGTCGGAATAGGATGGTCTCCGGCTCGTGACCCGGGAAGGGCTGTCCTTGGGTCCCACTGCTGCTTCTGCGCGCCCCCTTCCCCCGGCACCGCGCGCCACCGCTGGACGCAGGGATTCCTCGACAGTGGACTCCGGCTCTGAGCTGGGGGCATCCCGCGCCGGGGAGCCGCGGGCGCGCGGGCAAGGCGTCGGGGGCGCACCTGAGCCTCGGGTGCTCCAGGCGGCAGCGGGAAATAGCAGGTGCGTGCGCTGCTGGGCCCCAGAGGGGCCCGGAGCCCCAGGCGCAGACGCCGCCCCGCCCGCAGCCCGCACTCACCGTTGTGCTTGTCGTATCCCCAGTGATGGGACATGGTCGTGCCGCTGGTAGGGGCAGGGCAGGAGTTGGCGCCGGTCTAGCGGCGGCTGCTGGAGCGCCTGCACCGTATGTCCGCGGGTCGCGCCGTCGCTGGTATTTATAGGCTCCCGCCAACTTCGTGCTCGGGGGCGGCCGGGGGGAAGGGGCCCTGGGTGGACCTGGGCGACTGGGGGAGGAGGTGACGGGCGGAGGTGATCTCCCCGCGCTCGGGGCGGGCCAGGAGGGCGAGGCTCCGGGGGCGGGGAGAACGCCCTCTCGGCGGGCGCTGGGCCAGGTTCAGGAGCTCCTCTCCCGCCACTCGTCTCCCCTCGGCCTGCGGCCCGACCTCGGGTCCCGGCCCCGGGTCCCTGGGCCTCCACGAGGCTCCGTGCTCCCCGCGCGCGTGGCGGCGGCGGCTCCGGGGTTCCTGAGTCGGACTGGGCTGCGGAGCGTCTACACGCACCCCATCCCCCTCCGGAGCGCTGAGGCTGGCGGCGGCGCTGACTGCTGAGGACCCGCGTCCGGTATCTCTGATCCCCTGTCCCCTTTGTGATTGCATCCCTGGCCTAGGAGCACTCCAGCCCCGCCCCATCGGCCCCACCCACGCCGAGGTCTCTAGCTCCAAGGGCTTGCTCGCGGGCGTCCCGGGCTTGCTTAGGAGCTATGACCTTGGGGCAAATAGGGATACGGTCCTTGAGGCGCTAGGGAGGGAGAAGCATCACGCTGAGAACTACGCGCCCCCTGCTGGAAGGCTGCGGAATAAACCAAGAAGGAGGGAGAGGGTGTCTTCGATTCAAGTCCGAAGAATGCATTTCCTTGAAAGCTGTCAAGGTCTCTTGAAATGTTCACCAAATGTTTGTTCCATTCTACCTTCTTTCTTCTCTTTCAAAATACACTTTAGAGGAGAGACTTCCTAGTGGAGTACGTATTGATTTAAAGCAATCAAAACTTCTAAAAATCACTTTTTTTTCACAGGAATTGGGTAAAAGAAAGACTGTCTTGCAAAAAGATAAGAACTTTCCCTGGCTGACAAAGGAAAGTGGGCATCTGGCATACCTAAGAACTAATTCAAAGAAACTGAAGAGTGGACATTTTTGAGTCAAGGCAGCATTGTGGCTTTCCTAGGCCCTAGGCATTTTGCCCTTATTCATTTCCTTTTCGTGGGTATGTGAGGCACCGTTTCTCCTGTACCCAATGCCCTAAGTCAGGATTATTTTGAGGTGTGAACAGAATTCATTTCCCTCAAGGGACTTTGTCACAAAAAGGGGAGAAGGGTTTTCTGTCCTGTGAATCTCTGAGATCACTAAGAGCATAGTATTAAAGTTAAACTTGGGGCAGCAGGACACAGTTTCACACAAGTCTAACAGCCCTGACATCACTCATATAGATAAATAAAAGGATAAATTATAATATTAGTGTAAATTATTCCAATGTTGATTTTAAAATCATTATTTACTTTTTTATTTCAGTCAATTCCATACAAACAGAAATGATTCAGATTTAGATACATTTGGTCTTGTCCTAAGACTCCAGGAAAGTGTGTACCTCTTTGTGGGGTTTTTTGGGTGGATGTCACCAGTGAATTCTTAGGCAATGAGCTATTTTTGGTTTCTAGGACCATCACAAAATGTAGTTCGTAGTTACAGAGAATTTTGTATTTGTAGCTGCATAGTCTCTCATGGAGGCTATACAATAATTTTTTTTTTTTTTTGGTCTTTTTGCCATTTTTCTTGGGCCGCTCTCCGCAGCATATGGAGGTTCCCAGGCTAGGGGTCAAATCGGAGCTGTAGACGCCGGCCTACGCCAGAGCCACAGCAACGCGGGATTCGAGCCACGTCTGCAACCTACATCACAGCTCACGGCAACGCCGGATCCTTAAACCCCTGAGGAAGGCCAGGGACCGAACCCGCAACCTCATGGTTCCTAGTCGGATTCATTAACCACTGAGCCATGACGGGAACTCCTATACAATAATTTTGATTCTTTGCATAATTTTCAAATATTTACTTAATTCAAAAGAAGAGGGCCTCGATAGTTCCTGTCGTGGCTCAGCAGTAACAAACCTGACTAGTATCTGTGAGGATGCCGGTTAGATCCCTGTCCTTGCGCAGTGGGTTAAGGATCCTTCACTGCCATGAGCTATGGTGTAGGTCAAAGACGCGGCTCCATCTGGCATGACCGTGGTGTAGGCCGGCAGCTACAGCTCTGGATTCGACCCCTAGCCTGAGAATTTCCATATGCCATGGGTGCAGCCTAAAAAAGACAAAAAAAAAAAAAAAAAAAAGAGGGCCTCACAGTTGCCATGAGACTCTTCACTAAGCCCTGGGGATGTAAAGCTGGTAAGTGCAAAGAGGTGAACACTACCATCTATGAATGTAACATGGTTTCTCAAGATTCTGTGAAGGTCGTCAGGCTTTCAAATCTGCTTGGAATTCTTGTCGCTCATGTTCTGTGAAGCTGGGCTGTGGCTTTAACATGGAAATAATAGAAGTATAGTTCAATTATTTAATACCTCTGAAACTTAAAACACTACCAAACTGCAGTTCACAAATAAATTCCTATTATTTGAGTTTCTCCCTTCTCTCTCACTTCTAGAAAATGAGCTCATTTTAGTGGAGCAGAGCTGTACTTGGGGGGAATGTCACATGCTCACTGCAAGGGGAGAAGGTGGCTCACCTTTGGATATTCAGCAGAGATTCAACTTTTTTTTTTGAGATCCACATTTTTAATTAATTTTTATTACAATGATTGTCTTAGCATTTTTTTTCTATCCAGTTTTTTTTTTGGTTTTTTTTTTTTGGTTTTTTATTGAATGATGGACACGGCTTTGTGCCTTTGTGGAGAGCATTCAGAATGTAACTTTATTTTACTGATGGCACTCTTAGCAGGCAGTCATGATTCAGTTCTGTTTCCGAGACTACTCAAGATTGGATTTTTGTTGTTGTTTATTTTTTGCTTTTTAGAGCCACACCTTTAGAATATGGAAGTTCCCAGGCTACCAAGCTACTAGGGGTCGAATAGGAACTGCAGTTGCTGGCCTACACCACAGCCACAGCAATGCTACACCTGAGCTGAGTTTGCAACCTATACCACAGCTCATGACAACCCAACGAGAGAGGCCAGGGATTGAACCCATATCCTTATGGATACTAGTTGAGTTCAGACCTACAGTATATGGAAGATTGGATTTTTAAATATAAAAATATTAATTATCACACACCTGTGTTTCTACTAGAGGGAAAGACTCTTTCATTTAAGAATAATTCTAAATAAAGAAACTGCACAGTACCTCAAAAAAAAGGTACTCTTTTTCCTGCCACAGGAGGAAAAAAATGGCAGGACATATATCAAGGAAATATTATACAAAAATTTTGAAATTACATTCTGATTATCATAATTAAACAGCTTCTATCAGGAGTTCCAGCTGTGGCTCAGTGGATTAAGAACCCTGACTAATATCCATGAGGATGCAGTTCCCATCCTTGGCCTCACTCAGTGGGTTAGGGATGCGGTGTTGCCACAAGCTGCAATGTAGATCAAAGATGCAGCTTGCATCTGGTGCTGCTGTGGCTGTGGCATAAGCTGGCAGCTGTAGCTCCAATCGGACCCTTAGCCATATGCTGCAGGAGCTGCCCTAAAAAGAAAAAAAAAAAAAGAAGAAAAAGGAAAAAAAAAAGCTTCTAACTTATCAATCTTGGTAAAAATATAAAATAAAATGAAACAGTATTTGCTTTCCTTCCAAAAGCAAAGATAATGTTAATATATTTTACTAAGTGAAAAATACATGATTTTTTAGATGAATGTATCTACAAAACTAATAAGATAATAAAAAGATAAATAGTCTTGTGTTTATTACAGTTATTGTTTTAAAGTAAATATCTATAGAGGCTAAGAGCCACTCCCTTCTTGGGGCTCCCATTGTTCTTTGCACACACAGCCCTCTACCTTCTTCTTCTTCTTCTTCTTCTCCTTCTTCTCCTTCTCCTCCTTCTCCTCCTTCTCCTCCTTCTTCTTCTTCATTTTTGGCTGTGACTGTGGCATGTTCCTGGGCCAGGGATTGATTGCTACAACTGTAACCAGAGCTACAGCAGTAAGGCTGGATCCTTCACTGGCTGAGCCCCAAGGGAACTCCTTCTCTAGCAATTTTTTTTTTCTTTTTTGGCTGCCCCAAGACATATGGAGTTCCCGGGCCAGGGATCAGATCTGAGCCGCAGTCGTGACCTATGCCACAGCTGTGGTAATGCCAGATCCTTAATCCACAGTGCTGGGCTGGGAATGGAACCTGTCCCGGTGCTCCCAAGACACCGCCAATCCTGTTGCACCACAGTGAGAACTCCACTCTAGTATTTTTGATACCACTGTTTAATCAGACACTATTAAGATCATCAAGTTATAATCCACCACCCCCATAAGCTGCTGGCTGCTCATCGGTAAAGTAGGAATAATGACACCTACTTCAGGGTTCTTGTAAGGATTCAGTCAGTGACTATGTATAAATTACCTGCTACATAAAGGCACTTAATAAATGGCAGCTATTCAGATCATCCTAGATGGTGCTAAATCACCAGAATATAATGTAATGAATACAAAATTAAATATCTGGGCAAGGTTCAGGGAAACAATTAAGCAGAATAGGCCTTCAGCAGCATCCAGGGGTTTTTTTTTGGGGGGGTGGGCAGGAGGAAGGGGAAGTGTTTGGGTCATGGAGAAGTCCATTCTAGCACACTTGCATATTTGTTTTTCTTATTAAATGGAACCCCTGAAGTTGGAAACCTTATCACATTATTCACCTCCAAATCCTAAGTATCTATTACTTTTACCTGGCCTGAGCCCCAGGACACAAGTAGTAACTGCCCAAGTAATGCTCTTGGAAATTATGAAGTCACTAATCCAAATGGAGACAATAGCAAGTTCTCTTTACAGAAGCCAGCCAGTTAACAAGTAATTCTGTGCTAAAATCAGACTTGACATTGAATCTGGGCTAATTTACTAGTGTTCTGACCTTGGGCAAGTTGCTTGGTCTTGCAAAGATTCAATTTCCTCATTTGTAAAGCTAGGATAATGATAACACTTCAGACACTTGTGGCAGGGACTAAATAAAGTATATTATTTGTCTAAAGGATTAAGCACAGTGCCAATAGTTAAAGCTTAATAAATCCTAGTTATCATTACTATTATTATATTTTTTTGAACTCCTATTATGTGCTTACTGTTTCGTAGTTACTATGTAGTCATCTATCTATTCATTCATTCAACAAATCTATCAAGTACTGTTTTGTGGGCTACAACCATGAACCAGATTTACAGAAGCCCCACCCTCACGGAGCTTACAAGGGATGGCTGGGGATGAACACAATAAATGAATAAGTAACAAGAAAAGTTAATTTCCAACAGTGGAAGTTAGTAAGAACATACAATAGGAATGAGATAGAAAACAAGTGGGCAGATATTACTGTAGGTGCAGTGGTTCTGGAAGACCTCTTGAAAGAAGTGACATTTCAGGAACCACAAAGAAAGGATCTGGCCAAGGACATTCCAGGCAGAAGAAACGGCAAGTATAAAGGCCTTGATGGAGAACATTTCTAGAACAGAGAAGCTTGTGACAGGAGCACTGTGATTGAGGCTGAGAAGACAGGAGGTGAAGTCAGAGGTAGGCAGAGGCCACTGCTGCAGAGCCTTGAAGACCAGGCTCCCAGGGAAGAATTTTATACTAATTGAACAGGGAAACCATTGGGATATTGAGAGGAAGAGAAGGTTACAAACTTTAGCAATATAGGGCTTTGAAACTAAACAGAGTTCAGAGATAATCTAGTCTGATTATTTATTTTATAAAATGTGGAAATTGGCAGAGGTCCCAGAATGCTGTTCCCCTACTTTTTTGCCTTTGACCATCTGACAGTGACTTTTCACAACAAGATTTAAACTCCTTCTCCTGACCTATAAAGCCTTTTAAATCCAGGCTCTGGCTTCCCTCTTGGTTTCTGAATCTCTTGACATTCTTCTACCTTAGGGTGGGAGACACACACAGTGACCAAAAGCCTGGGTTTCTGTGACTTGCTCTCTATTGAGTGTTGGATGATTTATTTCACCTCCTCAAGGCTTTGTTTCCACATCTGAAATGTAATAAGAGTACCTAGGGTTGTTGAGACTGTTAGACAGACTAATCTGTGAGATTTAGTCATGTAAACTAGCATGATGCCTCGTGTGTTGCTGGCTGCCCTGTTAGGATTCTTGTTAGTGTAGCAGAGAGGTGGAGAACTGTGCAATGGGTCTTTGTGAGAAGACAGACCTGAGTCCAGATTTTGGCTCTGACACTCACGGGCTGCATCACCTTGAACGAGCTATGAAATCCCTCTGAACGTCACTTAACTTTATTTCTAAATTAAGGACAACCGTCTAGCTCTGGAGCTTTATGGTGAGAACTAACATCTTTACGGTGAGAAGATGGCAGATAGAGTTCTGGTACATTTTCTTTATTGAATAAATGGTTTAAATATTATTATAGTACTTCCCATTGTAAAATCATAACTTGGCTTTTGAGTTTCTCTAACTTGGATAAAAAAACTCACGTTTACTTAAGGAACATTTTTGGAGTTCCCAATCTTATAAAAATAACATTTTTTGAAAATTGATTTTCTGCAAGCAGGATTCTGAAGGTTTTACACAGACCTGAGGCATAGACATGGGTCAGTTTGCCCCAGGTTCCACTGAAAAGTGCTAGAACCAGGTAGTCCTGCTCCAGTGTTTCAGTACTCTGTAGCCTCAAGGTGTCACAGTTATGATGCATTTGGATTATGAACACTGTACTACTCTGTAAAACAAAGTTACATCAACATATCGCTCATTTGCAGAGTTTCCTACCAAAAACCCTCTGATCATTAAAGCGGCAGGAGATAGTATAAAGTACACATCTAATAAACAGATGAGTTCAACCTCCCTTAGTAAACTGCTTTTCAGACTTTAAAAAAGTTAGTCGTAAATATTTTTCTTTCTTTTATAAAAACTAGGGGTAATACTTTGACTTTTCTGATAGTAATTAAATCTATTTAGTTTTTAAGTGCAGTTGGTGATTTCAAACATTGTTACCATGCTTCAATCAACTGAACTAGATGGAAACGTTAAATGGAACAATTACACTAAAAATGCAAATTATACATATAAAATATTTTATGTTCCATGGTAGCTGCTACATGTAGCACCATAAAGTAGTCAATTTAATAAAAGTCCATGTCTTAGAGGATGGGATCTCAACTGGGGGCAAAATTGACAGTGTCTGGAGACATTCTGGTTGTCACATCTGGTGGGGGTAGTGTGCATCCAGGAATGTTGCTGAACACCCTGTAGTTCACAGAACAGGCCCCTATGACAAAGCATTATTCAGTCCAAAATATTCATAGCACCAAGGTCATGAAACCCACATAAAGAGTATCTATAAAGTAAAGTATTGCAAAACATCCGAAAAAGAGTTATATAATATCTAGCAACACATGAAACCTAGGAGAGTGCTTTGCTCTTAACATGCCCTCACTCATCTTTTGTTGGTTAAATTGGAGAGAAAAACATAAAATCCCACCTCTGTACTTTATAGTTATTATTTATTCACTTTGCTTCAGCCTACCTCTAATAAAGGCTTTCCTACCCAAATCATGATGGCTTGACTATGTCTATAGTATAATATGTCTATAATCCCCATGATTAAACTTCTCATTTGCTTTTAAATCATCCCCCTCCCAATATGGGGAATTTTTTACTTCCTTTTTGGAACAAGAACAATTTCACATTTTCCATGTGAGCAGAAGTGTAGATGTGACAAGTAATTTTTTCCTCCTTATCAAGAGCAAGAATCAGGATTCACTGGTGTTATAAACTAGAGGCAAAATATATTTTCTGACCCCAAATTTTAAATTTGAATATACACCTTTCCCATGTTTTTTGTTTGTTGTTTTTTGGTTTTGATTATGTGCCCTCAAGAGTCTCCATTTAGTGATGTCTTTTTCACCAATGAGAACCTACTCCTTAGATTCCTTTATGTTTCCAGGGCTTCACTCACCCCAGAAAAGTCCATGGAAGGCTTGGATCCAGATAAATTTGGTTGTTTTAAAACTGTCTTAAGAGAATGCAGATGGGAAACCAACATTTTTATAATCCTAAAATATATATGGATAGGCCGCAGGAATGGTTATATTTTATAATTTTATTGCTTGCTCATTGTGTACTTAACCAGGTTCATTCTAAAGGAGAAAGTAAGTCGGTTTTATGCAAGAAAAGATATCTTGAAAGCTTTAGACTGCTCACAATGAGGATTTAGGGATAGAAGAGAAATCATCTGTAACCTAAAAAAATTTGCCCCTGATGTTGAAACTCCAGAGCATTTTCTTTATACTTCTTGGATTCATATTATCTACATGTATTTTTCACCACTTTACAAAAATGTTCTGTTTAACCTGCCACATTTTCAGAGTTATTCCCTATCAATTATCTCCATTTTTTCAGTGTCTCTATCTCTTTTTCTATTTCCCCTCCTCCTCCTCCTCCTTTCTCTCTCTCTTGCTTTGGACATAATAGACACACTTGAATGAATACATTTCCATATTTTAATATTTTAAGAGATAGAAGGAAAGGTATAGTAAATATCTATGGAGAAGGATCAAGATGGCAGAGGAGTAAGACATCGCCCTCACCTTCTCCCACAAACACATCAAAAAAACACATGTACATGTAGAACAATCCACACAGAATATCCACTGCATGCTGGAAGAAGAATTTAAACCTCCCGAAAGGGCAAGAAACCCTCCACATAATTGGGTAGAACAAATTTTTTTTAAAAAAGTAAATATCCCTAGACTTATCTTTGACATGATCAGATGCTTTTTTCTTCTTTTTTCTTTTGAGCTAAAAGAGTTTATAACCAATTCAGAAAAGCACCCAACCCAAGGTCAAAACAGGTCAGTCAACATTACATTGACTGTGCTTCCCAGCTTCCCGCCATTCACAGCAGGGCAGAGTTGCATGAATCGTCTAACATCTGTGCCAGAATTATCCTTTCTACCTCCACTCTCAGCTAAGCCCCACTGGGTAAGACAGCGAATGCAACAGTGGTCCAAGGAGGTGAGGAATCATAGACCAGAGCCAGTGCAGTTGGCTGGCAGGACACTGTCTCAGCTGACCTTGTTAGTTGAAGGGTCCAAACCAGCTGCCTCCACATGCAGTGCACACCCCTTGGGCCACTCCATGGCAAGAAGAAAACATGGGAATTTCTTTTTATAGTTATTTTTGTAACCCCTGAAAATGTCCACTTTATATTTTATAGCATATATACTAGTATAATACTTTGCATGTAGCATTTATTTTTAGACATTCTGTATTAGGAGTTCATGCTCTCCAGTTGGGTCGAGGTGGCTGCACCATCCAAAAAGAGTCTGAAGTCCATCCACTGCAGGCCTGGAGGCCCAGGTGACCCAGGGCCAGGTTTTGCAGGTTGCCTGTGCCCTTGGTTTTGCTATCTCTTCCTTCTTTCCTATGACACTGATATCACTATTTACCATGTATTTCATGCCCAGTGCGCTGGGCACCGTGGCCATGCCCGATAAGGCCAACAGCCATGCTTAGCACTTCTCTTGAGTAATGTTTGGAGGTGGCCCTTTTCTTTCTTTCTGCTTTTTTCTTCTTGATGCTTCCACGTAGTTCCTTGATCTACTTTTCTTCCTTTCATACCCAACATATAACCGCTTTGGAAAAGCATGAAATCCTTTAAAGAAAAAGGAATTTTCAATCACTTGTGTATACTTTAAAAAATCATACATCAAATATTGAATGCTTTTGCAGTAAAAGCCTTACCTTCTTAGCAAGCTGAAAATTTTTTTCTTTATGTCTTTCGGTTATTTCATAATTCCTCAGAAACTCCCCACCCCTCTTGGGGCCTAATCAATGTTTCATATCAATTAAGCTACTAAGGACAAGAGGCTTACCACACCTCACAATCTTGACAACAGGCCCTTTGTTAGAGAAAACAAACTAAAAGGAAGACATTACACCTCTGAAAGAAATATTGATAAAATATTTTTTTAAATAAAAAAAAATTTGTAGAGGCAACCACAGGTTTATGTTTCAAGTTATGAAATTGCAAAGTGTCATCCCCTCCCCCAACCTCCCCACCAAAAGAGAACTTGAGTTTAATTCCTGGTAAATTCACTCTCTGAGTAAATTTTTTTTTCAATGAATTCTCCACTGTATTATAAAGTAAGCTCTAGGTAGGAATAAAAGTGAGTGAGGATGTATATGTCATACATTTCTATGATGTTTGTGGAGGGCAGAACATTTTCTTGAATTGACCTTGTATTTGCTTGGGGTGGGACAGTATGAGTCAGCTGAAATTCATGGTCACTGAATTTTGGTCAGTATCATACTTTGCTCATTTCAGGCCATAACACAAGCATTTGAGTTAGGAAGAGTGATCTTTATTATACAGGTGGAATTTCTATGAGCAGAAAGCTGAAATGGAGAACTAAAATTACTAATGAGAAAATAAAGGCCAACTTATCAAAATTCAGGCACTAGTATGAACCATGCCTATAAGTATCGCCAGAGTCCAAGGTCCCAGGCTTATTGCCAACCTCGCTTAAATTTGCATATTTAGAAGCATGGGTGCTAAGAGATAAAAATTCACGTAGAGAATCTCCTTTGATATCTCTTAAAATATGTCTCTTCTATACTCAGTTAAATTTGAGAATGGTAAGGTTTGGATATAGATGAAACTGCCTCTTTTCAGGTACCCACACTCTGTCCAGACAAGTCTGGTTGGCAGGAATAGAAAGCCCTGAATTCCTCCAAGAGCTCTTTGAGCTGTCAGTCTCTGACCTGCCTAGGATGGGGACATAGCTCCCACCAGTTCATGGACTTAGACTGGTATTCATTACTTTAGGATTCTCACTGCCTCCTCCATCTGTCTATTCCCCTTTCATTCATAAATACTTACCTGACTATGTTCCAGATAATGTCAAGTACTGTGTCCTTGGTAATAAATAACAAGATAGATAAAGTCCTTACCCTCCTAAAACCTCCTTGGCCCCACTACTCATCACACATACACACACATGCATGCACACACATGCACGCATGCACCAACTTACATTACGGATAGAATTTACGAGTAATCTTGTTACTCTTAAAATTAATTCCTAGTGCAAGAACCTGACCCCTAGATCTTCACTAGACAGCAGTTTCCCTATTGCCAACTTTCTAATTGTAATTTTCCTTCTTAGTTCTCAGTTCTTCCATGGGTTTGCCCCATCCTTACATCTCTGCTTGGCTTGTACCATCTCTCTACCCATGTCAGACCCCTTCTCTGGGGTCCCACCCTGCATTAAACTGGTCTCACACACAGGAGGGAGAAGTGTTAGTTCTTTGAGCCCAAGCTGCATAGTATTTTCAAACACTTCCATTTGTAATACAGTTTCATGGGACTCAAGTGCCCTTGGGGGAATGATTTCCCTTGAACAAATGTGTTTGAAACCATCCAAATTTTAGACGAGTTGAGTGAGTATGATAGAAATAAATGTACAGACATGTTTAGACAAAGAATATGTGCATTTAACAGCTAAAATATTTTTCCCGAGCTTCCCAGCTCCTCTACCTGGGAATAATTTAAATACAAAGGAGAATCGGATTCCTTGTTTACTGCACAGAGTCAATTCTCACCTGGCTAAAATTAGCTTTTAAATCACTGGGTTTTATGCTGCTGCAGTGCACTTAGTCCCTTGTGAGTGCACCGTTACACTCGCTCTTATTCCTGCTGATTACCTGTGATTATCTACCTACTTGGTCAAGTTGTCAAGTGGCTGCCATTAAATGCCTTGGAACCTAAAGTGGTTAATTAGTTCTCTAGTCATTCCCTGGGTTCTAGATTTTATTCCTCAACTGTTTTACTTCCTTTTGCACAACTGGAGTTGAGTTGCCCCCAAGTGGATAAACTCAGCCCCTAGGATGACTTACACATCTAATACAAAATTCTGCCTTTATGATGTGCCCAGACAAGCCCCAAATTAATTTCATGGCAGGAGACTTTCCAAACTTAGAATGAGGATAGATTTTCCACTTCATACAGCACTCTGAGAACACGAGAAAGTCAGCAAAACAAAATGAATACAATGGTTCTCCCACCTCTCTATTTTGGTTTGGTTTTTGGATGTTTTGCTAATCATACACTTCTTCAGAAGGTCAAGTGCAAAGCTCCAGAACAGAACCTTCCTCCAAAAAAATTCTCGCATCCTCCCCAAATCACCCTTTCTGGCTTTGTGCTAGAATGCAAACATGGCCACATCCTGTTTTTCCTGCTACAAAGTATGAAACAAGTTACTGCCATTATTTTTAAAAACCATTTTCCCTAGTGCCAAGCACAGAAGGGAACTCGTTACAGAAGCCCATTATGGTAACTCCTTAGTGTTATCTGAGTTGATAAGATAATGGATTCATAAGGTTACTCATAGGTACATAAAGACAGATTTAGGTATTGAATAAGCCATTAGAATTTTTCTCTGTTGAATAGAAATAACTTCCAGAAGATAATAGTTAAACCCCTGTTGAGAGTTTTATTACATGTTAGGATAACTATTCTAAGAGGTTCACATGTATTAACTCGTTTAATTCTTAAAATAACCCTCTGAGCAGGTACTATTATCATTCCTACTCATAGATGAGGAGACTGAGGCAGAGAGGGGTTAACTTGCCTAAGGCCATGTATCCAGCAAGTGTTGTGTGCTTTGTACCCAGGACTCTAGAAGGCAGAACAGGGCAGTAAAATGTTAATTTTTCATTTGTTTCAGTTTTAGTGCAGGAAGTAGTAACTCACAGGCTTCACTTTTGGCTATTAAAATTCTCAGAAATAGGTAAGAATCTCTCACCATCTTTTCTGTTGCAGATAGATATTGATGGTTAATATTAAACATTTGAGAAAAGGAAATAAGGTATTCAGGATTTAAAAATAAAAACTCATTGCTCTGCAAATGGCGGGTCATTTGTCATTTTTGTAATTATTTTGCTGCCATCTCGTGGTCTAAATGAAAATAACAAGCAAACTTACTGCCTTCTTTGCCTTCTCTTTCTTAGGTGGTCCTTAAGTACCACCTTAGACATAATGTAAAAAGTCATTAAATCTTCATTTACTAAATCTAAAATTCTAAGTTATTCCTCTTTTCTTAATTCTCACGCATTTTTATTCTGCCAAGATATATATTTTGCTCATGTTCACAGTTCCCCTTTAATATCAATTAAGAGGGCCTTAGGAGTTCCCTGGAGACCTAGCAAATAAGGACCCGGCATTGTCACTGTTGTGGCTTGGGTTTGAGCCCTAGCCCAGGAACTTCTGCATGCACAGGCATGGCAAAAAAAAATAAAAAATAAAAAAAAATAAAATCCTTAGAACAGAAACTGAAATCTAATTTTATTTATGTGTGGTATCTGATATGATTTTAGACCATATGTATTCTTTCATTTTTTTTTTTTTTGTCTTTTTGCCTTTTCTTGAGCCGCTCCCATGGCATATGGAGATTCCCAGGCTAGGGGTCTAATCAGAGCTGTAGCCAATGGCCTACTCCAGAGCCACAGAAACGCAGGATCCGAGCCGTGTCTGCGACCCACACCACAGCTCGTGGCAACGCCAGATCCTTAACCCACTGAGCAAGGCCAGGGATCGAACCCGCAACCTCATGGTTCCTAGTCGGATTTGTTAACCACTGCACCACGACGGAAACTCTATCTTTTATTTTTTATTTATTTTTTCTATTTATAGCTGTGCCTGCAGCACATGGAAGTTCCCAGGCCAGGAGTTGAATCAGAGCTGATGCTGCCAGTCTGTGCCACAGCCACAGCAAAGCTGAATCTCAGCTGCATCTGCAACCTACACTACAGCTCAAGGAAATGCTGGACCCTTAACCCACTGAGTGAGGCCAGGGATCAAACCTCAGCCTCACTGAGACTATGTCGAGTCCTTAACTCACTGAGCCACAATGGGAACTCCTGTATTTCTTTTAGAACAATTTTATTTGTGCCAATTCTTACTTGAAAAAGTGACATACTAATTTTTCACATCTATCCAAGCTTGTTTATAGTTTATCAATTTCATTCATATTTAGTTATATAAATGATTATAGTTAGACACTGAAATCTGTAGTTTTACATATTCTACACAGAATAATTACCATTCATCTACATAAATATCCAAAGATTGACCATAAAGAATGGATTATCTGAGTTGATAAGATGATATAATGACACTTTGGATCAGTGGTCCTGACTCTTCATAAATACATTGTCTCCCCATTAAAGGGGTAATAATTGTAATATATTTGTACTCTCAAAATGTAACACTGGCCTAAATCCAGTAAATTCTTCTTGATGATATGCCATTCATGGACTTTGAAGGATATAATCATCTGAATATTAAATGCACTTACTTCAAATTAGTTTCTGCCCTATGTTAACATTTTTAAATATCTGTGCAATGATTATACCCTAAATAACACAAGTTGGCAGTTGTGGAAACACTTCCACAGCAGCAACTCCTAGCCACATGCCCTTTGCAAGCTGTGTACGCCACGGAGGGCCTGTGCATGAGCAGGAAGACAATTCCCCCACTGAATCAGGACACAAGTGTGGTTTTTCAATATTCTACTGGATACATATTTTTATTTTTTTATATATTTTTTGGCCACACCTGCAGCACACACAAGTTCCTGGACCAGGGATTCAACCTAAGCCAAAGTAGCAACCTGAGCCACTGCAGTGACAATGCCAGGTATTTAACCTGCTGAGCCACATGGGAACTCCTCTACTGGACATTTAAAATAGCATTGTGAGTTGCAGAGACACTGGGAAGAAGTTGGGTGATAATTGTGATCATTGGCAATGACAGATTGAGGTGGGGAAGAAATTTATGTTCTACGGGAGTGCTACCATATAAAGCTTCCATGGGGACCAAAACTAAATGAGCCAAAAACAACACTGGTCTTAATCATGTGTTGTTCAAGAAGTGTATTTGTCCTGGGTTCTTCTATGTTTCTGGCACCATCTATTTGCCAAATATTTATTGAGTGCCTATTAGGTGTCAGACACCATACTAGGCAAAACGAGGGGAATGTTAGTGTATGAGATTCATCTTTGTCTTTTGTGGAGCTTATGGTCTAAGGAGATTCCATACTTTGATTAGACATCTCCCCTCAAAACAATTCCAGCCATGTTCAGCCTGTATCCTTGAGGAAACACTACTGGAGCTGAAATTAAGTCTTAAGTTCCTTTGTCACACAAAGCATATACTGGATACCTTTCTACCCTGCTCCCAGCATTACCAGGCAAGTACCCTGAGAGAATCAGCTTGTGTATTACCACTAATTGATGAAAGCTCCACACCTTCTAATTTCAAGGGATTTAATTAACACATCCAGTTTGCACTGACCAACCTGGTTTTACTTCACCCAAGTGGTAATCTATTAAATAATGTGAGCCTCCTAGGACTCTGTCCCATGACTTGACTTCAAGCATCACAGGACTCTCCTGACCCAATACCATTTTCATTCCTAAGGGTAATTCAATTATGGCTGCCATTTTCAAAAGTAAGTTAACATATTAGCCAGTGACATGATGAGAGATATACCAAAGCCACTAGCTACAAAATTAAGACTTTCTGTCTATAGACATTAAATGTTTTGAAGGTCTCAATGTATGGATCTGTGTTATTTAAAAAATAAGGACATGAAGGCTACAGTCTGACTCAATTCCATGCCCTTAAATTAGCAACCATGGTACTGGTATGGATCTCAGAATCCAAAACCAACTCTGACACCTCTGGAAACTAGTCCACACTCTCAAATATATGGCTACACATTCCTCTTCTTGTTTGCAATTTCCTCAGAAAGCCCCCACTAATTGCCTCAGCCATCAGCAATGTAGCTTCAAATCAAACTCAGAATTTGAGACCTTCAGTTATAAAAACAAACTTACAAAGTTCACCCTCCTTAAAAACACAATCTTCTGAGTTCCCATTGTGGCTCAGCGGATTACAAACCTAGTAAGTATCCATGAGGATTCGGGTTCAATCCCTGGCCTCATTCAGAGGGTTAAGGATCTGGTATTGCTGTTGCTGTGAGCTGTGGTGTATGTCACAGACGCTGCTCTGATCCCGAGCTGCTGTGGCTACGGCATAGGCCGGCAGCTGCAGCTCCTATTTGACCCCTAGCCTGGGAACCTCCATATGCCACAGCTGCAGCCCTAAAAGGCAAAAAATAAACAAACCACAAAATACTCACAAACCACACAACACAATTGTTCGCATTCACGTCTTTATTAGTTTTGATGATCAATACAACTGCCTTTATCTTCAAGTGCAGTCATTCACTCCTGCGTGTTCTAGGAATCATTAATCCCACCCTCAAAATGGAAAGATAGCAGAGGCAGTTTTTATTTTAGTAAGCATGCAAAGATAAAAGTAGTAAAAAGAAAAATAAATGGCCCTCCTTCAGGTAAAGAGAAATAGGATAAAGTCAACTATCTTTATGAAGAAAAAATTCAAAAAATGGGTCTTTTTTTTTTTTTTTAATCCCGGTCAAATGTGTTACTTTCATTATTAAAACCAGCCCTTTTTTACAGAACTCCAATTTTAATAAATGATGGACCTCTAGTTAGTTTTATTTAAGGGTTAAAACACACAGCATCATTGCAATTCTTGACGTCCACAGTTATTTTAATTTCTGGCTTATGTGTAATTGCTACATGATCTTCATATACCTCTACTCCTCATATAGAATTACTCATTATTTCTTTAAGATCGATAACTAGTAACATGAAAAGAGTAAAAACTGAAGTTGTGCGAAATTTAAGATGACACAAAATGGCGCCCAACAGCCATTTTTCTCCATCTTTTCTATCTCTGTTTCTTTTTCTTTGAAACTTAGTAAGAGTTTTCTTTTACAGGAAAGATGATTCTTACAAAGGCCAAATGCTTTCGTATTAGATCTGTCAATAGTAACTTTGGTTCTTGGTGATTGCAGCTCTCACCTTCATTGCTCAGTGTGGAAAACTGAAATAATACTTGGAATAAGGAGCACCAAAAGGAGGCAAGGAACCAAGCTCTGCAGTAGCAGGTTTCCTTTCCTGAAGAGGGCAAGCTCCAGCAGCCTCATTTGAAGGAGGCCTTCACTATCCTGCCCTTGATAGGCTGTGGGGGGCGCCAGTTCCTCACTAGGGGGACAGGGGGCTCGTTCTCCGCACTGGAGTAGAGGCTTCGCAGCTTGGCCATCTGCAAAAGGCATGGGGAGATGCAGACATTCATACCAAGTGGACACTATGAGTGTGACAAAGAGTTAGAAATCGCTAGCTCTCTAAACAAGGAAGCAAAACACAAAACCTGACCCTAATGTTCAGTCCAGAGCTATTTGGTTACTAGTTCCTGAATAATATAATGCCCTTTTTTTTTAAATTTATAAAAACATGTTTCATTTTATACAGGATCACCATGCCTTATGGTCAAAATCTTTTTCTCCTGAACTCTGAAAAATTCTTTTAATTTGAGGGGTTGGTATGAAATCTATCTCTTAGGTAGGGGGAAGACAGTATCAGGGCAAAGAATAAGCTCAATTAGCCTTCATCATATAAGTTTATGGAGTCAATTTACATGAACATTTAGAAGAAAGGCCTGAGCAGAGAGGTCAGGCATTGAAAACAGACAGGCATCTCAGATCCTGCCCTTGACTGTGATCATGAACAAATTACTTAACCTTTTTGAGCCTCAACTTATTGAGCTATAAAACTGGGGAACTAGTCTACACCTCCTAAGAAGGTTCAATTCCTTCCATCAGCACCTTCTTCCCAGGCCTGTATTTGCTATCCCATCTCCTAACCAGTGCTCGGTATTTGAGAGTTCTCCAAATCAGCAAAGACTAACTCATATGGATCTGAACCCTTCAGTGTTTCTAAAGCACAAGTTTCAGGCATTGTTCAGCATCACCACCATCTTCAAATGCTTGATGTTTCTCCTGGTACCCTTTGGAAGTCGAGTTTTAGAAAGTTACCAGGCCAATCATAATTAACTGGGGCAAAACTATAAAATCTCTAGTGGTAGAGCTGTTCGGTGAATATCTATTTAGCAAAGCTTTACATTTTCAGAATATTGAAATATATACAGATATATACAGATATAGTGCCTGTATCTTACAGACTCAGCCGGGAAGGTTAAGTCCGGGTATTCACGAGGCCCGCCCGTGGTCACTGCTCACCTGGTCAGAGCTCACGGTGATGGGCTCCTTCAGCAGGAGCCACACAATGCACTCCTCGCAGGGCGGCGTGGTGAAGGAGCCATGGTAGGTCCAGTAGTCCCGGCAGGCAGGGAACAGGCAGGATGGGTTGAAGTTCGTGAAGGGTGCCTCCTTGCCCTGGGAAGGGAACAGGCACAGGCCATGAAGGGGCGCATGCGCACTCCCCCCGCTCCCCCAGCGTCTCACCCTTTTGGGAGAATGGATTTCAAACGCAACAGAGAAGGCGATGGCGATATGTGAACAAAGAAAGTGCCTTTCAGAAGTAATAGGCAGAGGGGGGAGGCCGGTTTAGCATGATATGACTTTGGCACAGTCATTGTAATATTTTATTCTTTATTCACTCTAGATAGAACTATAAACCTATCATTTCTCAATAAGAAAGATAAACTAATATCTAAACTGTAACATAAGTATTTCGTATGAGTTAATGCTATGGTTCTTGATGATACAAGACAAACTTGCATTTTTGTTCAATATCATACTTAGAACACTTTCTCTGACTATAAAGTTATACAGCAATTGATAAGAACAGTCTCAAAGACAATTTAAAATGAGTCTGTTAAGTAGAAGAATTACTGTTACTATTTAAAATATATGGAATGGATGGTCAACAGCGACTTGCTCTATAGCAAAAGGAATTCTACTCTGTATTCTGTGACAACCTATACGGGGAAAGATTCTGAAAAAGAATGGATAAGTGTATATGTATAACTGAATCACCTTGTTACACAGCAGAAATTAACACAACATTGTAAATCAACTATACTTCAATAAACCTTTAAAAAATTAAAAAATTAAACGTATTTTGATTTTTTTTTTTTCTTTCTAGGGCCACACCTGTGGCATTTGGAAGTTCCCAGGCTAGGGGTCGAATCGGAGTTGTAGACACTGACCTACACCACAGCCACAGCAATGTGGGATCCGAGCGGTGTCTTCGACCTACACCACAGCTCATGGCAACACCAGATCCTTAACCCTCTGAGCTAGGCCAGGGATTGAACCCATGTCCTCAGGTTCATTACAGCCGAGGCCAGGGACTGAACCCGAGTCCTCATGGATACTAGTCGGGTTTGTTACTGCTGAGCTACGACTGGAACTCCTACATATTCTGATTTTTTTAAAAAGATTTAAAATATACAGCTGCTGCCCAGGAGAAAAAGGGAAACACTAGAATCCAAACATTTACTATCTCTGCACCTGTGTGTGTGTGTGTGTGTATTGGTCAGGGGAACCCCTCAACTTCTGTCTCAAATACTTCATTGAAAATGTAATTAGGGAGTTCCCGTCGTGGCACAGTGGAATCAAATCTGACTAGGAACCATGAGATTGTGGGTTGATCCCTGGCCTCGCTCAGTGGGTTAGGGATCCGCCATTGCGGTGAGCTGTGGTGTTGGTAGCAGACATGGCTCAGATCTGGCGTTGCTGTGGCTGGCAGTTATAGTCCCAGTTGGACTCCTAGCTGGTCACAAGTGCAGCCCTAAAAGGCAAATATACACGCAAATATAATGGCATTTGTTTTTATATGTACACTTAGCATATTCACCAAACCTAGTAACAGATTTTAGGTGAGAGAAATACACTTGAAAACGTAAAAAGTGACACCCTGCTTTATGTTCTGGGGGGAAATGATTTTTTTTTTTTTTACCTTTGTCTTAATTTTGTCCAATGCATCAAGGACTAGTTGGAACTCGCCTTTCTCACGTCCTATCTGTTAGAAAGAAGGAAGGAAGGAAGGAGAGAGAGAGAGAGAGAGAGAGAGAGAGAAAGAAAAAAGGAAAGAGGGAAAAGAAAACCAACAATTATATTTCTCTCTTCTCCATAATTTAGGTATGTCTTAAAAACTGATTTTAATCCATCCATCCATCTACAACTACTGTTTATAAATCTGCCAGAATATCTTGTACTAAGCAAAAACATAAATTTATTCCCCCCTTAACATTTTAAAGTACATACTTTCTGAACTAGGACTCCAGGCCTCTGAAATACAAAACCACAAAATTATAGGTTGATTTACTTCTATGTCCTTGACTTTCTCTGAAAAGTTATTCCACTTTCTTAAAAATAGGATTAGAGCTGGACTCAATGGATCTAAAACTATACTCATTGTCTTTCTGCTCAGACCCACTTCACTTCCTGTAGTCTTCTGTTCAAGCACTGAAAACAACCCAATGAATTCAGAACATAAAACAAATTAGGTCATTCCAAAAGAAAGAAGCTAGATTTTCACCTCTGGCTTAAAATCTAGATTATGTTACCACTAAATTCGTGTGTTAATGACACTAAGTCCTCTCTAAACCAAGGCTGGCTCAACAACACACACATTCCATGTGCTATCTTAGCCTGGGATCATGTGAGTGGTGGCCACCCTAAGCCCAGGGGACATCCAGCCAGGGACTTGGCATCACTGTGGTTCCCAACATTGGCTTTTCTGGTTTCCAGTGCAATTGACGTGGAGTGGCAAGAAAGGGTAAAGAACAATGCTGTCCTTGCCCTCACCCCCACCATAATATGCTCCTTCAAAGGCTCCATCTCAGGTATATGGAATGATTGGCCAACAGAGACCTGCTATATAGCACAGAGAACTCTACCCAATAATCATGATAATCTATGTAGGAAAAGAATCTGAAAGAGAATAGATGTGTGTACATGCATAACTGAATCACTTTGTTGTACAGCAGAAATTATCACAACCTCGTGGATCAACTCTACTTCAATAAAGCTTTAAAAAAAAAAAAAAAAGGTTCTGTCTCCAGTACATGTGGAACACACACACACACACACACACACACACACACACATTCATATATACATCCCACATCTTGGGAAAATTTACAAGTGCTAGGAGTACTAGAGTATGGCAAAAGGTATGGTTTTAAGGGAGAGCAAAACATTTTGAGCTTGTCTTAGCAGAAATATCTTGATTAGCTGAATGAGTACTGAAATTCGTTCCTCTTTCTCCTTTAAATAAAAAGAGTGAAACCTAAGCATTGATAAGAAATTAAACTTTAAAAAAAATATGGTCAATTTTTACCTTACCTTCAGAAAAATGCCAACTACAGCCACTCCATCAGGGTGCTTCAGAGCAGTTGCAAAACTGTTATACTTTGAATTCCAATGAACCAAATGGAGCTAAAACCAAAGACTAAGGGTTAAGAGGTAAACTCATAGCATAAGAGACTAAGTATAAAATTATTCACTATAAATGCAATAATTACACATTTTAAGGTTACTGCCCACTCTCATAAAAAATTGACAGAATTCTAAAAATGAACATGCAATAAATTTGGTGAAACTTTTAATGGTTCAAATAAAAAATGCATAAACATGATAGATTTAGAACTGTGTAATAGATAATTGGTGAAAACTGAACTTTTATTAAATCAGGTCAAAATATTTATTTTAGTTTTGTTTAACATTGCTCTTCTGATCAAAGCAAACAGTGAAACATAGAGCTATAAACAGGAATTTGCTAACCTCCTAAAATCACAAGTAACCGGAAAGTAGGAGAGGAAATATAAGGGGTTAAAGTCTTGGGTCTTTGTATATCTTGCTCCTTTCAGCAATGCGTGCTCTAGAACCCAGTGGTAACCTTATCTTACTAAGGTTAAGGTGCTAAAACATGCACCAGTTAAATTAGCCAAATTTCTGGCATGGGGTTATATAGAATGGCAAGAGAAAACAATAGTTCATAGCAGTTAAACACTATTTTATTAGCGACCAAAAGTGTGAAATAATCCCCCATGTAAAGACCAAACTACAAGCCTTGCCTACATCTGTGAGAAATATACTAAACTTTCCCCATTTTCAGGGGAAGCTATGTGGAAGACATTCTCAATTAATTCATCCTGTCACTGGCTTTCAAGATGGGCTGTAGAGATATAGAACGATCACAGGAAAGTTCTCTAGGTCTCCTCCACTTTAGTTTAACCAATAGTTAAACTGCCTAATGATTCTGCCTAAGAAAGTACCTAAAAGTGCCTCCAAGGTTCCTATCTCAGCTCCTATGTTGACCAGAGCCTACCTCTGGAAAAGAGTCTGGCAGTGCAAATGGAATTATCCTCACCTCCAGGGCATTTGTCACCCCCTTAAATGCTTGGCTTTATACAGGGAACATGCAGGAGGCTTGTCTTATTTCCTTGAAATTTGATGCCTCCATCTGAGCTACAAATCATGGGTTTTCTTTAGTGGGTTAACTGAAGCAGAGAGTAATGGCTTAACTCATTAAATTGTGTGTGTGTGTGTATCTATCTATCTATCTATCTATCTATGTACGTGTAAAATCACACACATATGCACATCCTTTATTAAGAGACTAGAGCATGAGCATTAGCCAGATTTACTAAGTGCTATTTTTAAAGCACCGCACTCTTGTAAAAGAGGCAGCTTAGGGTACTGGACAAGATGATGAACTCTAAAGCCAGTCAGCATAAGGTAGAACCCCAGGTCTAGCATGCATGTGCAGTGTGACTTGTAACTTTCCAGTGCCTCAGTTTCCTCATCATAACCATCTCATAGTGTGATGAGAGGATCAAATGAGTTAATACTTGTAGACACTTAATAAGTATTAACTATCCTTATCTTTTCAGTTCCATTCAGGATTCTGCCCTATTTAAAATTACTATTAAGTTGCTATACAGTTTCTATATGTAACTTTGAAAATCTTCATGCATGACCCTAACCCATCTATACTCTCCTAGAATGTTTGGTAACTTGATCTTATGCTAAAACCATTGCAGCTCTTTTCGCAACTACAGGCTTGGAACAAACGTGGGAGATGCTATTCTGTCATTATCTTTCAGTTTTCAGTTTTCACTGGGTGAGATCCAGAGGGGGTGATGGCAGTTCTGCCTACCTCCGCAGCATACTTGACTCCATCCACAGTGTGCTCAGATCCGTGATCATCTGAGGAGCCCCAGTGAAGATGAAACTGGCGAAGCCGGTAGGCTGCAGTGAGAGGACCACCTCTCAGCACTGTGATTCAGAGAAGCTAGGTCAGCAGTGAACTCAGGCTCTTTTCACACAGTCCTGCTTTAAACCAATGCTCTTACAGCCCAGGCTTGACAGTCTGGGCTGATGATGCCATTCCCAAACATACTGGTCTCTCTCCAAGTCTTGGGGTATATCAAAATAAATGATTTCTCTTTTCTGTCTTTCTGATTTTATTTGCTTGTTGTTTTATTTTTTAAATGTCGACTTAACAGTTTTGAAAATAAATTAAAACAGCTGATGGCCAATTAAAACAATCAAAGCATGAGTCTGTTGCATGGTGCAGTGGGGAGAACAGGAGAATTGAGAGTCAGACAGACTGAGGTTCCCACGCCAGCTCCCACCCTTTCCTAGTTGTGTGATCTCAGGCAAGTTGCTAAACTTCTCTGAACCCATTTTTGCATCTCTCTGAGGGTGATAATAATACTAACCTTTCAAAGCTGCTGTGAGGATTAAATGAGATTAAGGACTTTAAAGTGTTCATCGCAGTGCCCAGCACAGTAATCACTGAGCAAATGTGAATTCCTTCTCCATGTCTTGCCTCCAACTACACTTTTCTTCGAGACTACAAGCAAGAACTTTCATCCATGTCTAGTTCAGATTGTGTTTATTCACGAGATGAAATGGAAAATTCCAAAATTTCCCAGGGAACCAAGCAATGTGGACAGCTAAACTGGGTGATTACTGGTAGCATGAATCTGAGTTTGCAGTCCAAATACCTCAACTTAGGTTTAACTTCATTCAGCCTGGCAGTAATTCAGAAGCTCAGATATTTTCTTTCCTTCTTTTTTTTTTTTTTTTTTTTTTTTTTTTTTGTCTTTTTGCCATTTCTTGGGCCGCTCCCACGGCATATGGAGGTTCCCAGGCTAGGGGTCCAATCGGAGCTGTAGCCCCAGGCCTATACCAGAGCTACAGCAATTGAGGGATCTGAGCCACATCCGCGACCTACACCACAGCTCACGGCAATGCTGGATCCTTAACCTACTGAGCAAGGCCAGGGATAGAACCCACAACCTAATGGTTCCTAGTCGGATTTGCTAACCACTGAGCCACGACGGGAACTCCAAGTTCAAATATTTTCTAAAGGATGTTGAGAACTGTACAAAAACTCTAAAGTCAAAATTTAGTAATGTAAGCTATATCAAAATAGGATTCAGATTAGCTATTCTAGAAAGGACTGATCAACTATTGTTACTTAAATAGCAGACTGAAAGCCACAGTATAGGTCTAAAATGACAGAGCAAGGTTTGTATATGCTTGGTCATAAGTGGCTTGATTAACTGAATTTTTTCTGTCCAACCACGAGGAACAATTATCTGAACATATGAGTCCAATTTATTAGGATGAACCATGTGAAATTGTCAATATTCAATCATTTTTGCTTTCAAAAAGGCATTTTCATATGATTCAACTTAATAGATACTGTTTAATTTTGTTGTTTACTCTCCAGAATGAAACTGGATTTAAATGGAGAAGGGGGAAAGGCTAACAGATAGTTATGAGATTATGGTTTAAGAAAACATACATTTCTATGATATTCCTTACTTGGAAACTGTTAGTAGGTAGAAAGCATGACCGTTAGTCTTTACTTACAACATTACTGAGAATATTCATTTGTGTACATCAGCAAGGATAATTTTAACTTTTTTATAAAAAAGAAAGTGTATAACTGTACATCAAGCAACAAAATATTAAAGTTAGGTTCTTACCTCATTTACAGTAAAATAAAACATTTTTAATTAACCTTTTATTTCACTGATTTGCCAAAGAGTACAGGTGAAATAAAGAGATTTTTTTTAAACATGCAATTTTTCATTTTTATACAAATCACAACTCAAGAAGAAATTGTCAGATTCTTCAAAAACACTCAGCAAAATTAGTCAAATGAACTCCACTGATGCATAGAAGGCTTAGGTCTTCTTGACTAATATAGTGAGTCTGCTCTCTCCCTTGGATTGGCCCCCACTCACACACTAGGGGAAGACATTACCCACTTGGTGTCTTTGCTGTGTTCCTTGCTTTGTAGAATGGAATCTGTGCCATGTGTGGGAATGGTGGTCTTACTCTCCGAGCCATGGTTAAGAAGCAAAAAACCTCTCAGGTTTAGACTATCAGTGCCTCAAGAAAACTCATTTGGACCCACTACCAGCACCTCACTATGCACTGCCAGCTTTTACCTTTGCTCCATTTTGCAGGAGCAAAGTGGCCAAGGTTAGAAAGTGAGACATTCCCCTCCAATGTATAAACATAATTCTTCAGGACTACAGCATATTCAAATGTCGTTTCCATTTTCAGAGAAGAGCCCCCTCTTCCTACTAATTCTGTCGTTGTGCCATAAATCACATTTTGCCAATATGGTCCATGTGTCTCTATTTAAGTGTCATACTTACTTGACCTGTCATAAGTATCATCAAATACAACCCTGCAGGTCTTCCCATTGTTCAGGATGGTCTTGGCAGAGCCAGGGTCATAAGATGCTGTCCAGGGCAGCAGAGAAGGGTCGTGCTTGATGTCCTTAGTGTGCAGTTCAATGGGCGATTGGTTGTCTCCCTTGGCAATTGGGTAAAGTTCATGCCAGTGGTCAGGACCTAGAAAATGAAATTGAGGGGATTTACTTATTTGGTGGTGCAATCCAAGCCTTCTTTCTAATTGACTAAACCAGTAAAATACACAGGGGTTGGACAATGATTGCGGAAAGATCCTGGATTTCAGATTAGGCAACCCAAGGCTCACAGTTTAAGACCTTTTCATAACTTTGTTAATAGTGTACCTGGAGACTGTATTTAACTCTGTTTATTTCCTCTACTTGCTCAAGAAGATAGCTTCAAAGGCTTATTTTTGAAATGGACTTCATCACATGTTTTACTAATGTCCTCTTCTATCCTAGAGCTGGAATAAAATAACACCGACCCCAAATGGATTTCAGAGCACACCCATGTTCTTTTCCCATGGGTAGGCAGGAGCTGCAGGCAGAGCTGCTTATATCATCACCTGGCTCAGAGAGGTTAAGTGCTTGCCCAGGATCAGGGAGAAGGGGACAGTCAGAACTGGACCTCAGAGGTCTGACTTCTCAGTCAGAAGCTCTGTGACCTGGACAAGGTACCCAGCCTCTCTGTGCTTTGGTTTCCCCCAATGGGAGTAATAACAGCTTCACACTGGGGAGAACTAAGTGAGATAAAGGTAAAAGGGGTCAGCAGCGTTTGGCACTTTGTAAGTGCTCAGTGAACATTAGTTTCCTTCGACTCCGCCTCCCCCATTTTTCAATGCACTCTCTAGAGTTGCCCCCTTTTTGAACAGCACCATCTCAAGCTCACCATTGTGGTCGGCGTAGCCCCACTCCTTGGCCATGGTCGTCTTCGTGGGCACTGGACGGCTGCTGCTTTCTCTTCCACGCCGTGCACTGTCCCCGCGAACCCACACCTTTTATATAGGTTCCCCCCACACACTTGCATGGCCTTATTAGGTCAGCGAGGGTGGGGCGGGGGGCTAAACAGGATTGGGGTGGTATTTGGGAGGCGGGGTGGGGGAAGCCAATGAATTCCAAGAGCTGCACAGCTGTCGGGGTGGGGGCACTTGGGCGGAGCCCCCCCCCCCTCCTTCCCTGCAGGCGCCGCTCTTGGCTCTTCTATCCCTCCCTCCAGCGTCCTAAAGCTGCAGAGCTTTCCAACCACCGGCGCCAACGTGCAGAAATGCAGGCGACTTTCGCCTCCTCCTCCCTCAGTCCCTCCTCCACGCAGTTTTTTTTTGGGGGGGGGGCAGGGGGAATAGGGTGGGGTAGTCGTGTCTAGCGTCCAACTAAAAGCTGCACTCAGGCGGCGCTTGCAGCAGCTCTTAGAAGTTGCTTTTAGTGCAGGCTGGCGGTCTGGCTGCGGTCTCTGGATGCTTCTGCGGGTTTATTTCGCTCCAGCGATCCGGTTACCGTGGCTGGAAAGAATACGTTTGTTTGCCTGACCCATGTTTGACTCCTTTGCAGGCAACTTGTAAAATCTTAGGAGCAAAGGATGGGACAAAAGAGGCCGGAGGGCTGGTTTTCTTAATTCCTTTATCTTTAAGAGACTTGAAGATGCAGGGTGCCTTGAACCACACCAAGCGGCATTCCCCAATTTAAGCGGGTCCCTTTGGTCTGCAGGACGCCAGGGCTGGGTCATGGGAATATGGAAGAGGTCTGGATCCAGGTTACCATAGAGCAGGAGTTTGGAACTGATTTACCAACTCTGTGGGCTGTACCTCTCCTCAGGAAAAATCGATAATGTTCTGGAGTGTTGGAAAGCCAGGCACCTAAAGTGAGTCATACCGTTTAAAACGTATGACTTCATTTTCCAAGACATAATGAAAGATTGAAAGGAAAAAAAGAGGAAAAGCTTTCCAGAATTGCTTTGTATTCTGATCTAGCACTCCCAAGTTGTCTCATGATACAGTGACCCACGCAAAAGTAGACTTGAACTGGCATATCCAGTGTGCACGTGGTAAAAACACGTTTTTAAATGTCTGGTTATAGTTCACATTGAAGGAGAAATGCAAGATATTTACATTTTAAGAGTATATTGCAAAAATTTTTCTTCAATTAAAAAAAAAAGTAAAGGCAGCAAGAAGAGATCAGCCTAATTTCAATGATATTTTGAATAAGGTTGTAGTATACATTTTTAAAATTACTTTGACTTTTCTTGATGCTAAGATTCTGTATTTGGAGATTACAAAACTTGAAAAGGAAATCTCTCATCATGGTAAAGATAGCTCATCCTCAAAGCATGTGGAATGACTGACCACGCTCATAACCTGGACGCCAGGGGAGTCACTCCCTAGCGTATTTTTGTGACTAGGGATTATTTGATCCACACAATAGCGGTGTGGAATCAAGAACTAAGATGGTTTGGAAAATCCAGGCAAACAGCAATGCAAATGCCCTTAGACTCTGAGCTCAAATATGTCAGTGTTGGATTAGAAAGGCTACTGAGTTGGCACATCTGGGCCAGTTTTTGCTTTGCCGTGATGGTGTGGTTCTGTAGTTTGTGGTTAATGGAGCTTATATTGTGCATAATTATTTGTATTAGCAAACTATGATCTTGCTCCAATTCATTAAATCGTTTCAGTCTGTCTTTTTCTGGTATATGTGATTAGAAGGTTGGTAACTAAATTTTGTGTCATTTGATACGTAGTAATACAAATATAATTTTTAATTGTCTTTATAGCAAGCAAGTCCAACAGTCCAGGAATTCATCATATTGTGATTATTTATGCATAGAAAAAGTTTTAAAAACATGCGTTGTCATTAACAAAAATTTTAAAAAGACTTGAACAATGCAATAATAAAGTAAATATTTGCCAAGTAGCATATAATTGCATGTAAACACTAAGGAGAATTTATTTGTAAAGTGAAATATTTAATACTTTTGGGTTTGCAGTCTTGATAAATGATGATTTGCTTTTCCATTGTACTTTCTTATGAGAGTTAATCAAAATTGGAAATTCAAGACAGTTTATATCAAATTTATTTTATTTTATTTTATTTATTTTTGGCCATGCCTGCAGCATGCCAGAATTCCCAGGCCAGGGTTCAAAACCTGCACCACAGTAGTGACAATGTGAAATCCTTAACCTCTAGGCCACCAGGAAACTCCCAAATTATATCATTTTTAGATCATGATATATTTTTCAGAAACCACAGCTTAATCACCTATCTCTTAATTGACCTATTCCAGCATGTTTGCCCATAAATTTCAAAATTCCTTGTCAACAGAGGAATGAGAAATTGCTGAATTGTGTCCAGAGATTTCTAGAGTAGGCTTAAAAAAAAAGAAAACTTTTAGGTATACACTGAGATAAATAATACCAGAGAAAACAGCTACAAATTCTCCCCCAGCACAGTATTTCTCCCAGCACTATTTTTGGAAAGGTGAGGTATTGGGCAAATTGTAGGATTTATTCCCCCAAATGAGTGTGTTTATATAGAGAAAGAATGGGAGGCGGGGGAGGGAGAGAGAAGGGAGAACAGAGTAACCAAGGAAGATTATTTGAGTAAACAAAATTATTGTGGGGGAGTATTTGAATGCAGAAGTTTCAGCTATGTGGTATGTTAAAATTATAAACTTGAAAGATCCAAGGTGATAAAATTTAAACATATTTTTGCACTTGATTTGACATTTTATTTTGCAAGATGTTAGGTAATGTAACTAGATCAGAGGTTCTGCAAATTGATACTATTTGGTGTTTCTAATGCATCAGAAATAAAAAGTGAGAAATTGCTTATTTATTCACCTCTGAGATCAAAGGATAAATTAAGATTTGAAATAATCACATAATTGTGCTTAAATATCTTATGTTAGAGGGATATGTATTTTCTACCACATTTTTGCTTTCATAGGACAAATTGGGCTGGAAATGTAAATATTAAATACATAAATGTAAATATGACTAATAAAAATTTTAAAAACTATCCCTTAATTTATCTCTTTTTTAAATTTATTTTTTTATTGTGGAAGCACTGATTGATAACATTATATGTTTCATACGTACAACCTTATATTTCTATTCTTTTTAAAATTGAAGTATATTTGATTTACAATATTACTTTGTTTCAGGTGTACAACTCAGTATTTTTACAGATAATACTCCATTTAAAATCACTATAAAATATCACCTATATTTGTTGTACAGTATATCTTTTTAGCTTATTTATTTTATACCTAGAGGTTTATACTTCTATGTCCTATCCCTGTCTTGCTTCTCACCCTCTCCCTCTTACCACTGGTAACTGATAGTTTGATCTCTATATCTTTGAGTCTGCTTCTCTTTTGGTACATTCATTCATTGTTTAAAAATTGTTAGAATCTATATATAAGTGATAACACACAGTATTTGTCTTATTCCACAAAGCGTGATACCCTCCAGGTCCATCCACTTTGTTGCAAATAGCAGAATTTTGTTCTTTATGGTTGGGTAGCATACCACATCTTTATCCAGTCATCATTATTTTAAGGAATGCTGCTATGGATATTGGGGTATGTGCATCTATTCAAAGTAATGTTTTCATTTTCTTTTGATATATATCTAAGAATGGAATTGCTGGATCATATGGTAGTTCTCTCTCTCTCTCTTTATATATTTTAATTTTATGGCTGTGCACATGGCATATGGAAGTTCCCAGGCTAAGGATTTGAATCTGAACTGCAGTTGCAACCTATGCCACAGCTGTGGCAATGCTGGAAACTTTAACTCACTGTGCCCGGCCGGGGATTGAACCTGTGCCTCTGCAGCAACATGAGCCACTGCATTCAGATTCTTAACCCACAGTGCAACCATGGAAACTCCTTGTAGTTCTAATTTTAGCTTTTTGAGGAAATTCCATACTGTTTTCCCTAATGGCTGCACCAATTTACATCTCCACCAACAGTGTACTAGGGTTTGCTCTTCTCCACATGCTAAATTTTATTATTGTAGACTTTTTGAGGCTGGCCATTCTGACAGACGTGAGGTGATATCTTATGATTTTAATTTGCATTTCTCTGATGATTTGAAAGGTTGAGGATCTTGTCATGTGTCTGTTTCAAATCTGTGTATCTTCTCTGGGAAAATGTTTATTCACGTCTTCTGCCTTTTTTTTTTTTTTTGTCTTTTTAGGGTCGCACCTACAGCATATGGAGGTTCCCAGGCTAGGGATCCAATAGGAGCTATAGTGGCTTGCCTACATCAGAGCCACAGCAACATGGGATCCGAGTCATGTCTGAAACCTACACCACAGCTCACAGCAACACCAGATCCTTAACCCACTGAGCAAGGCCAAGGATCAAACCCGTGTCCTCATGGATGCTAGTTGGGTTCATTAACTGCTGAGCCACAATAGGAACTCCATTTCTGCCCATTTTTTAATCAGGTTGTTTGTTTTCTTATATTGTGTTGTATGAGCTATTCATATATTTCATATATTAACCTTTTATCAGACATATCATTTGCAGATATTTTCCCCCACTCAGTAGGTTGATTTTTTTTGCTTTTTTGAAAGTTTCCTTTGCTATTCAAAGCTTTTAATTTGGATGAGGTCCCATTTGCTTATTTTTGTTTTTGGTTTATTCTCCTTTTTGAGGGGCCGTGCTCAAAGCATGTGGAAGTTCCCAGGCCAGGGACTGAACCTGAGTCACAGCTATAACCATAGCCACAGCAGTGACCATGCCAGATCCTTAACCCGCTGAGCCATAAGGCAACTCTTGCTTTTGTTTTCATTGTCTTAGAAGACAGATCCAAAAAGTACTGCTATGATTTATGTCAAAGAATGTTCTACATATGTTTTCTTCCAGAAGTTTTATATTTCTGGTCCTATCTCTCATTTATGTCTTTAATCAATTTTGAGGGATTTTTGTTTATTTATTATTTTTTTAATATGGTACAAGGAAATGTTCTAATTTCATTCTTCCATATGTAGCTGCCCAATTTTCCCAGCACCACTTATTGAAGAGACTGTGTTTTCTCCATTTTGTATCCTTGCTTGTTTCTTTTGTCATAGATTAACTAATGATAGGTGTTTGGATTTATTTCTGGGCTCTCTCTCCTGTTCCATTGATCCACGTCTGTTTTTTTGTGCCAGTACCATGCTGTTTTGATGACTGTAGCTTTGTAGTATCATCTTAAGTCAGGGAACATGATTTCTCCAGCTGTTTTTCTTTTTCAAGATTGCTTTGGCTTTTTGAAGTCTTTAGTGGTTCCCTATAAATTTTAGGATTTTTGTTCTGGTTCTGTGAAAATGTCATGGGTATTTTGATAGGGATTGTATTAAATCTGTAGATTGCTTTGGGTAGTACGAACAATTTAACAATATTAATTCTTCAAATTCATGAACATGGATTTTACTTGTGTCATCTTCAATACCCTTCTTCAATGTTTTACAATTTTCAGAGTATAGATTCACCTCTTTTTTTAAGTTTATTCCTAGATATTTTATTTTTATTGATGAAATTTCAAGTAGAATTATTTTATTTTCTCTTTCTGATAGTTCATTTTTAGTGTATAGAAAAGCAATAGATTTCTGTGTATTAATCTTGTATCCTGCAACTTTGCTGAATTCGTTTATTAGTTATAATAGTTTTGGAATGGAGTCCTCAGGGTGTTCTATATATAGTATCATGTCTTCTGCAAATAGTTGCAGTTTTACTTCTACCTTTCCAACTTAGGTACTTTTTTAAAAAATCTAATTGCTGTGGCTAGGACTTCCAATACAGTGTTAAATAGAAGTGGCAAGAGTGGGTAAGCTTGTCTTCTTTCTGATTTTAGAGGAAAAGCTGAATGCTTTTCAACATTGAATATGATGTTAGCTGTGGTTTGTCATCAATAGCTTTATTATGTTGAAGTATGTTCCCTCTCTATCAACTTCAGTGAGTTTTTTCATGAACAGATATTGAATTTTGTCAAATGCTTTTTCTGCATTTATTCAGATGATCATGTGATTTTTAGTCTTCCTTTTGCTAATGTAGTATATCGCATTGTTTGGTTTGTGGATGTTGAACTCTCCTTGCATCCTTGGAATAAATCCCATTTATCATGGTGTAAGACCCTTTTTATATATTGTTTAATCCAGTTTGCTAATATTTTGCTGAATATTTTTGCATCTATATTCATGGAGATATTGACCTGTAATTTTCTTTCTTTTTTTTTTTTTTTTTTTTTTTTTTTTTTTAGCGTCTTTGTCTGATTTGGTATCAGGCAATAGTGGTGTCATAAAATGAATATGGGATGCAAATTGTTGCCTTTGGAGTGGATAAGCTATGAGATCCTGCCATTTGGCACTGAGAACTATATCTAGCCACCTATGATGGAGCATGATAGAAGATAATGTAAGAAAAAGAATGTATACATATATGTGTGACTGGGTCAATTTGCTGTACAGTAGAAAATTGACAAAACACTATGAACCAAATATAATGGAAAAATAATAATCGTTTTTAAAAAATTAACTTGGGAGTGTTCCCTCCTCTTCAATTTTTTGCAATAGCTTTAGTAGCATAGTCATTAGCTCTTCTCTATATTTTGGGGAGAATTGCCTTGTGAAGCCATCCAGTCATAGGCTTTTGTTGGCTGAGAGGGTTTTTTTTTTTTAATTATTTCATTTTTATTTTTAGGGCTATGGGTACAGCATATGTAAGTTCCTATGCCAGGGGTCAAATCAGAGCTACAGCTGCTGGCCTATGCCACAGCCACAGCAACACCAGATCTGAAACACATCTGCAACCTACACAACAGTTCACAGCAGTGTGGATCCTTAACCCACTGAGTGAGGCCGGTGACTGAACCTGCATCCTCATAGATCCTAGTCAGGTTCATTTCCACTGAGCCACAACAGGAACTCCTGAGAGGGTTTTTTTAAAATTACAGATTCAAGTTCACTACTAATGTGTGTTCAGATTTTCTATTTCTTCCTGACTCAGTCTTGGAAGCTTGTATGTGTCTAGAAATTTATTCATTTGTTCTAGGTTGTCCAATTTGTTGGCATAGAACTGTTTGTAGTATTCTCTTATGATTTATTATATCTCTGTGATATCTGTTGTTATTTCTCCTCTTCCATTCCTTATTTTGTTTGAGTCCTCGTTTCTATTGGCTTTTTCTGTCTCTATTTTATTTATTTCCTCTCTCTCTGATCTTGTGATTTCCTTCCTGTTTTTTTTTTTTTTTTTTTTTGCTTTTCAGGGCCACAACTGTGGCATATGGAAGTTCCCAAGCTAGGGATCGAAACTGAACTACAGCTCCTGGCCTACACCACAGCCACAGCAATGCCAGATCCAATCTGCATCTGCAAACTACACCACAGCTCATGGCAATGCTGGATCCTTAACCCATTGAGTGAGGCCAGGGAACAAACCTACATCCTCTTGGATACTAGTCAGATTTTTTTTCACTGTGCTACAGTGAAATTTCCTTCCTTCCCCTCCTTGGACTTTGTTCTTTTTCTAATTCCTTTAGATGGATAGGTTAAGTTGTTTATTTGAGATTTTTCTTGTTTCTTGAGGTAGGCCTATATCACTATAAATTTGCCTCTTAGAACTGCTTTTTCTATGTCCCATAGATTTTGGAAATTTGTGTTGTTATTTTCATTTGTCTCAAGGTATTTTCTGATTTCCTCTTTGATTTCTTCAGTGACCCTTTTTTTTTTTTTTTTTTTTAGTAAAATGTTGTTTAGTCTCCATGAAGTTGTGTTTTTTCCATTTTTCTTCCTGTAATTTTGATTTCTAATTTCATACCCTTGTGGTCAGGAAAAAATGCTTAATGTAAAGCCTCTTGAATTTGTTGAGACTTGTGACCTAACTTATGATTTGTCCTGGAGAATGTTCCATGTGCCCTGGAAAAGAATGTGTATTCTACTGTTTTGAGACATATTGTCCTGTAGATATGTAATAAATCCAACAGGTCAAATGTGTCATTTAAAGCTATTTTCTTATTAGTTTTCTGTCTGCAAGATCTGTCCATTGACATAGGTGCAGTATAAAGGCCTTCCTATTTTATTCTATTATTGGTTTTTTTTGACATATGTCTCTTAATATTTGCTTTAGAGTAAATTTAGTTTTACTATAATATTTAATATTTCCCTTATGTATTTTGCTTTTTTGTGAAATTCTTTCTCTCTGGTTCAGTTGTAAATAGTAATTTTTCTCACAGAATATTGTAGTTGCCAGTTTCTGCCTTTCAGCAGTTTGGATATATCTTGCCACTCTCTCCTGGCCTATAAAATCTTCTGTAGAAAAATCAAATGATAACCTTATGGGGATTCTCTTGTACGCGACTCTTTGTTTTTCTCTTGCTGCCCTTAGATTTCTCTCTTTATCTGTAAGTTTTGCCATTTTAATTTTGATATGTTCTGGTGTGTGTCTTTTTTGCGTTCATCTTGCTTTGAACTCTCTTTGCTTCCTGAATTTGGATATATGTTTCCTTCTTCAGATTCAGGAAGTTTTCAGTCATAATTTCATTAAATACATTTATAACCCCTTCTCTCTCTTCTCCTTCTTGGTCTCCTATAACATGAATGTTAGTATGTTTGATGTTATCACGGAGATTCCTTAAGATGTTCTCAATTTTTAAAAATTGTTTTTCTTTTTTGCTATTCTGATTGGGTGAATTCCTCTTTTCTACCTCCCATATCACTTATGTGTCCTATTGTGTCACCTAGATTACTTTTTTTGTTTTGGTCTTTTTAGAGCCACACCCGCATATGGAGGTTCCCAGGCTAGGGGTCTAATCAGAGCTGTTGCCGCCGACCTATGCCAGAGCCAGAGCAACACCAGATCCAAGCCTCGTCTGCAACCTATACCACAGCTCACGGCAATGCCGGATCCTTAACCCACTAAGCAAGTCCAGGGATCAAACCCACAACCTCATGGTTCCCAGTCAGATTCATTTCCACTGCGCCACAACAGGAACTCCTCACCTAGATTACTTTTAATTCTTTCTAGTGTGTTTTTAATTTCAATTACTGTACTCATCAGTTTTAACTGGTTTTTTTTTATATTGCCAATTCCTTGTTAAGATTCTCACTGATCATGTGTTCTTTTATGTAATTCAGTTGGCATTCTTATTACTAATGCTTTGAATTCTTTATCTGATAAATTATTTGTTTCTATTTAGTTAGATACTTTTTCAGTTTTTTTCTCATTCTTTCATTTGAAACAAATTCCTCTTTCTTTTGTTTGCTTAACATTCCCTGTCTCTATGAAATTAGTGGTGTCCTTGAAGTGGTGTCCTTGTCAGGGGGGAGGCAGGGCATCCCTATATAGTCTGCATGTGCCCAGTGACTTTGGTAGGAGAGCTGGATCTGATGTGAGCATGAGTCAAGTCTTTCCCCATAGTGCACTTGAAGCCACCACCTTGATAGGAGGTGGGGCTGGTGATGGAGTGGCTAAAGCCAGTGCCAAATGTGAGTGGAGTTTCTCCTCTGCTCAGTGCCACCACCACCCTGTTGGGGTCAGGAGTGGGTTCCAAGTTGCTGGAGCAGAAGCCTCAAGGGTTGGGTCTGAGGTGGCTCCATTCCCTGTGTGTTCTCTCCCGTCTCCCAGTACCAGCACTTTCATCCCAGGGAGAACAGTGCTGGAGTAAGAGGGGTTGGAACAGGTGCTTAGTATGAGTTGGGGCACTGGCTGTGGCAGTCCCCGCACCAGCCAGAAATCTAGACAGCTCCCAATTCACTGCCCCCATAAGCGGTGATAGCTTCCCTTACCCCATCCAAGTCTCAGCTGGCTACATACCTCACAACTGCATATTTACCTTGGCCATGGCAGCTCTCACCCTAGTGTGGAACTGCTGGTGGAGTGGACAGGGCCTGAGTGGGTGCTCTACTCAGACTAGGGTGCACACTGGGGCTGTTGCAGGAAACCAGCCAGTACTGGGCAGTTTCAACCTGCTTTCTTTGCGTTGTTTTGGAAATAAGCAAGCATGTGCACATGATAAGATTCTAGGTTTTTTATGGCCCTCCTATTAGTCCCATTGGTTCTCAAACCACTAAGGGGACGTGTCTTCTTGATGTTGCACCCCAGGACTGGGGTGCTCCATATAAGGTTTGAAGTACTCATTGCCCATGGAGGATCTCTGAACCACGTAATCCCCCTGTTCTTCTGTGTCCTCTCTCTAGGATGCAGATCCCAACCTGAGCCTTTCTCTTCCCTTCTTTACCTGATTCTGTGTGGATCTTTCTTAGAGCCTTGGTTGTATAAGAGTTTTTCTGCCAGTCTTCAGTTTGTTTTCAGTGAGAATTACTCCATATGTAGATGTGTTTTTGATATGTTCATGGGGTGGTGGGGAGTGAGCTCTGCCTCCCTCCATCATCTTGATCACTCCCTTTCTAATTCTGTATACATTACAGTGTGCACACCACCAAAAATTTAATTTCTTCTCATCACCATAGAGTTGATCCCCTTTATCCATTTCTTGCTCTAAAAGTCAAATTTTAAATTAATCTATTTAACTATCATATATAACTAAACTTTTACCTTCCCTGACAATGTTTTTTCCCAAAAACATTATCAGGAAGCTTGATTCACTATATTATATAGGAACCTCATAAGTCCAGTTCCTGCGTTTGTCACCAGTGACAGCTGAGCCACTTGGATCAAATCTTAAATTTTGACCTCAGTCCATTGCAGATTTTCTGGAGAGCAACCTGAAACTGTCTCAACTGGTGTCTAGATGTATTGACCTAAGATAGTCACTTTATTTGAGATTGGGAGCATGAATACAAAGTGAGGATCCACCCCTCCAGATCTGTAGGCAGTAAGATTTGATCATCAGGTTCATAAATCCAAAGTATGTTTTCCAGATACAAATTCTTCTTTTGAAACACAGTAATATCAGTTTAAACTGAGGAAAACTCATTAATTAAACTTTATGATACCCTTTTCAGGATCTAATTTAGACTATCAATTCTAATTTTCAATAACTTAATGATAGTATTTGTACAGTTAACAGGTGGAATTGTGCTTGGTTTTGATATTTCATAGCATTTAGATGGCCATTTGCCTAAATTTTTCTTTGGCCTCATGCACCTCATCTTTGAAATGGAAAGGACAATGCCTGCCTTGCAGGGTTCTTGTGGCTTCAGTACAATGCTATAGTAAAGGACTTATCACAATCTAAGTCAGTGTATTTTCACTCAGCAAAGTTAGTACCCTTCTTTGGCCTTGTTTATTTTATCCAATTTCTTGTTAGACAATCAACTGCCATGATTAAACCCTTGCTCCTTATTGGTTGTAAACAGTACCTATTGTGCATGTCACAGAACACAGGTGCTAACCCACAAACATCACTGAGATGAAGGGTGAATTCTTATGTTGTAAGATAATACCCACAGCATTCAGTTCTCCTTGAACTGTTTTAAGATGCTCCATCTAATGGACCCTTCCTGAGTGAGAGGCAAAGTAAACCTTTTTAACTATATATGACCAATTATGTGCAAAATTATGTGCAAAAAAAAACCCCCCTAAACTAACAAAATTAACTGAAATTCTAAGGACTGTGATAAGAACAAAAAAGATTCATTCCTACAATGCTTAAGTTCTTTGGTACATTATTTGATAAATGAATTTTTAAAAGTAAAATGGAAACTCCTCTAAATGGCATTTAGGTGTCTTCAGAAGTTTATTCCACCTGCTTTCCCACTTTATCCCTGCTTTTCCTTCCAAATTCACCCACCTTCTGCTTCACCTACAGAGCAACTTTCACTCTTTTCATTACATACTTTAAATTTTCCCACCTCTGTGCCTTTTCATTCACTATTCTCTTTGACTCCATTGTTCTTTCCATCATCTATACCTGATAAAGCTAAACTGCTTGTATCAACAATTCTGCAGACTGTGTAGTGAGTATTTCTGTAAGAGTCCACATTGAAAAGGCATTGGTTCAGCTTTAAGATCAGTTCCTGCTTCTCCTCCAGGATCATGTCCTTGCTGCCATCGGAGCAGGTTCTCCACCTGGTCAGGGGAGAAAAGAAAGTTCAGGTCCCATTCTCACAGATTTATCTGTCTCTATTGCAGTGAGCTCTGTGGCTGGAATGAGTGCCTCACAAGGTGGACTGTCATTATTGTCCTAGTTGTTTAGAAAATATGCCATCACCTGAAGTCAAACTGAAAAAGAATAAATGTGCCAACTGCTTTGACTGCACTGGCTGTTCACACACCATCTCCATTCAGGCAAGAAGCATCACCACACAGCTTCCAGATGACCCAGTCAAGATCACCATGAAGAAAGCCCATCATCTGGCCAATGGATTTTGTCACTGGACATCTAGAGATGTGGGCATGGCAGAAAAATCTGGTTCTAGTGATCGTTCGTGGGAACCTGAAAATCCTTACATGCAACAGATGAACAAACTGATTAAATATTACCAGCAGCTTGTTCATAAAGAGAATGTTGAGTGAGCATGAAGGAATCTGACACTGCCTACAAACTACATATCTTTGGCTTTTTTGAAATGTATTATTAATATGACGGACAAATACTGTCTTGGAATCAGGCTTCAGGGACCACAAATTGGTACAACCCTCAGTAGTACCCTTGCTGGACTTTCCTTTATAGAAGAAGAAGACCAGAAAGAGATAAAGATTGACCCATCTCAGGCTGTAGATGAAATGGAACTTTTACCTGAAGACAGTTATACGAGACCAACAAATTTAACAGAGATGACCACCCTCCAACAGCACCTCTTACAGCCTGGCTTCCATCCAATCTATGCCTCACAGCTCTGTCTTCGGCACAAGCATTTTCTGATCAAATGGTCCCTCTGTTGCAGGAAATGTGAACCTGATTTGAGAAAACCAGAATTTAATCCAATATCTATCAAATTCAAAATCCAGCTTTTTTGCTGTCATTTGTATCCCAGAAGTGAGAATCATGTCAATTCACAACCTTTTCTACACGAAAGATATAGGTCCTCCTGACTCTTATGAATCCAGTGGAGAATCTCACCCATGTGACTATTGGTGTGTGAGGAGGAGAACCCTGAATAATATCAATCACACTGCTAAGGTTGTGGTACCTCCCAAAGAGTCACTTTAGCTGCCAAGGGTGCATGTGCAGAGTATGAGTTGGCAGAATCGCAAGACTTCAGGACAATCATGACATTATAGACTTCAGAAAGGCCAACAAAGTGGGTATTTTCATCACAGTGACCCCACACATGAGGAGGGTGGAGTGACCTTGTGCTTTAAGGTGAATTATGCTGGATGTAGTATACCCATGCACTACTGAATCCTCTTCCTAGGAGGGTGGGAACATAAGCAAGGCATTAGGAACACAGCGTGCCTGCTGTTCCTCTGGCTGTCTTTTCTGTTAACACTCGTCTGTGTCTCCCTCACCGAACCCTGCACTTGGACTAATAACAGCAAAGTTTCATCCTAAGGAAGGAGGTGGCTGTTCTTTGAAGTGATATTAGATTGACCACTTGAGAAACTGCATGCCAATCAGGCCTCATAAAAGATCACTCTCTCACAGATGAAACTTAACTGAAAGGTAGTCCTGCTATTAATGACCCAGCTTTGGTCACAGAGTACCACTGCTTTTGGCATTTTATGAGATATAACCTAGCACTCTGAACATATCCCTTCACTTGCCATCCTGGCTCCCATCTTGCCATAGATTTCCATTTGACAGGAAGATAGAATCATCATATTGTCTTTAGTTTTGTTATGATTAGAAACCTGTGAAATAGTTAAGGCACCCTCATTTGCCCTCATTTAAGTGAATATAGGATACTTATTTATTAGCTGCTTATAAAGGTTTTTTTTTTTCTACTAGAATATGGAACTTTTTCTTTAAGGAAGAATTTGAGAAGCAAGCAATCACATATCATATCAATAGGCTGGCAAAAAAAAAAAAAGAAAGAAAAGAAAAGAAAAAAGATCAGTTCTCCTGCTTTCTTTTCTGATCTGCTGCCATCCTAATTCATAGTGAAGCCACTGTTACAGTCGCACTGACTCTTTGTTTTTTAAGTTTTATTGAAGTGTAGTTGATTTAACATGTTGTGATAATTTCTGCTGTACAACAAAGTGATTCAGTTACACATGTACATGCATCCATTCTCTTTCAGATTCTTTTCCCACATAGATTTTCATAGAGTATTGGGTAGAGTTCTCTGTGCTATACAGCAGGTCACTTTTGGCCAATCATTCCATATACCTCAGTGTGCATATGTCAATCCCAAACCCCCAGTTCATCCCTCCCCCAACTTGCCCCTTTTGGTAACCGTAAGTTTTGCAGTCTGTGAGTCTGTTTTTGTTCTGCAAATAAATTCATTTGTATACTTTTTTAGATTCCATGAATAAGTGATATCATATGATGTTTGTCTTTCACTGTCTAACTTCACTTAGTGTAATAATTTCTAGGTCCATTCATGTTGCTGCAAATGGCATTACTTCATGCTTTTTTATGGTTGAGTACTATCCCATTGCAAATATGTACCATATCTTCTTTATGCATTCCTCTGTCGATGGGCACTGAGATTTCTTCCAAGTCTTGTTGTAAACAATGCTGCAATGAACACTGGGAACATGTATCTTTCAAATTATGGTTTTCTCTGGATAGATGCCCAGGAGTGGGAACATTGACTTTTTTTTTTTTTGTATCATTTTTACTGGGGGATGAGTTCTGTTTCCAATATTATGTAATTTTTTTTCTTCCCTGAGAAAAATCAGGAATCAACCTCACTTCTCTAGGAGCTAGAAAAATCTCAATTCCACTTTTGGTTTTTCCTAAAAAGGCCTTGCTCCCTTAGGCTGGTCATGTAGCTTCTCAGAATAATAATAACTGCCCTGAACACTACACTTAGCACCAAATGAAGTAATACATATGCAAGCTCTTGAAAACAACATTTCAACGTGTCATCATTCTCACTTTACACATTTACTTGAATAAATACTTAAGAATTGTGGCATTTTCATGCAGTAAGGAGCTTGGCCTTATCAGACACAACTTAGAATAGATTTACAAGGAGATCCTGCTGAATAGCCTTGAGAACTTTGTCTAGATACTCATGTTGCAACAGAACAAAGGGTGGGGGAAAAATGTAATTGTAATGTATACATGTAAGGATAACTTGATCCCCTTGCTGTACAGTGGGAAAATAAAAAAAAAAATAAAATAAATTAAAAAATTTTTAAAAAAAGCCAACCTGATTTCAGGGACATTGTAATGTAGGGGAAAAATGCATGATTCTTAAAAAAAATGGTATTTTAAAAATATTTTTTAAAATTAAAGGATAGTTGATCTAAAAAAAAAAGAAATTCAAAGTGTCATTTTTTAAAATTGTGAGGCACAATCCTGGTAAACTAAAATCATAGCCTTGAAAGGCATTAAGAGACATTGGAGATTGCTTTTGATCAAATTTATGAATAGCAGGAGTTCCTTTATGACTAAGCGAGTTAAGGATCCCATGTTGTTCTTCTCAGACCCATCTCAGAGTAATGACAGTAAAAACAAAAATAAACAAATGGGACTTAATCAAACTTAAAAGTTTCTGCACAGCAAAGGAAACCCTAAACAAAACGAAAAGACAACCCACAGAATGGGAGAAAATCTTTGCAAATGAATCCACTGACAAGGGATTAATCTCCACAATTTATAAACACCTTCTGCAGCTCAATACCAAAAAAACAAACAACCCCATCAAAAAATGGGCAGAAGATCTAAACAGACAGTTCTCCAAAGAAGACCAAAAAAAAAACGCATAAAAAGATGTTCAACATCACTCATCATTAGAGAAATGCAAATCAAATCCACAATGAGGTACCACCTTACACCAGCCAGAATGGCCATCCTCACAAAGTCTACAAACAATAAGTGCTCGAGAGGGTGTGGAGAAAAAAGAACCCTAGTACACTGTTGGTGGGATTGTAAATTGGTGCAACCACTGTGGAAAGCAGTATGGAGATTCCTCAGAAAACTAAACATAGAACTACCATTTGATCCAGCAGTCCTACTCCTGGGCATCTATCCAGGGAAAACCATGACTTGCAAAGATACATGTACTCTGATGTTCATTGAAGCACTCTTTTCAATAGCCAAGACATGGAAACACCTAATGTCCATCAACAGAGGAGTGGCTAAAGAAGCAGTACATATACACAATGGAATATCACTCAGCCATTAAAAGGAATGAAATAATGGCATTTTTAGCAACATGGATGGACATAGAAATTATCATGCTAAGTGAAGTCAGTCAGACAATGAGACACCAACATCAAATGCTTTCACTGACATGTGGAATCTGAAAAAAAGGACAGACTGAACTTCTTTGCAGAACAGATGCTGACTCATAGACATGGAAAACTTATGGTGTCTAGAGGAGACAGTTTGGGGGGTGAGGGGATGTGCTTGGGTTGTGGGATGGAAATCCTTTGAAACTGGATTGTGATGATCATTATACAACTACAGATGTGATAAATTCATTGAGTAATTAAAAAAAAAAAAAAAACGGATCCTATGTTGTTACTGCAGATACTTGAGTTGCTGCTTTGATTCCTGGCCCAAAAACTACTACATGCCATGGGTGAGGCAAAAAAAAAAAATTCTGAGTAACAGAGAAGAAAAATACCTGCAATAATTATTTGAATGTTATAGCCAATAAGTATATTTTTCTTTTTCCAAAATTAAGTAATCAAAACTAACAGGAATCTTTGAATTAATGTAATACACCACATAGCTAGTTATCATATTTATACCAAATAAATAATGAAATTCAAATAATCTCTTCTTAAAATATCTTATGTATATATAATTACAGAAATAAATTTTCTGTAACTTTTTGCTTTATTGAGGTATAATTAACAAATAAAATTATACATTGCTGTGATTTGATATGTGTATAGACTGAAAAGATTCCTCCCATCTATATGTTAAATCCCTCAGATCTTGCTCATCTTATAGCTGAATGTTTGTACCCTTTCACTAACCTCTTCCTATTTGCAATTTTCAGTATTTTAAAATAAGATTTCCTTCTATAATATCTTCATTTCCTCCACTGCAGATGCTATTGGTCCTAGGATAAACTATTGTCTTGTGTCTCACTGAGAGGAAAAAAGTGCTGTCAATTAAGTCATCATGTACTACTTTTAAAAAATCCCATCAATAGTGTCTCAGCATGCCTCATGCTCTCAGGCTAAGATATGTTTAATTTTTATCTGCTGTTTTCAGAAAAAGTTATTTGGACACTTCTGATTTCAACTCTAAATGATAGGACTATCTTGTCATGTAAAAAAATGTTATTTCTGATAAATTCATAGCCATGTATCTCACATTCCTCTAAGTTACAGAAAATTCATTTGATGGTAATAATTTAAAGATATAAATGAACCACTTGTGGAGCTGGCAAATGGACTGAATTTCATGGGGAAATCCAGATTCTAGTCTCACTCTTAATTGTGTATGTAGCCTTACCAATTTGCTTCTCAAGTAATGTTTCTTATGTAAAAAGGAGAGGTCTAGACTATGGATTCCAAATGTCCCTTCATCTTTGAGTATCTATGCTCATTGAATATCACATATTACATTTGAATTCTCTAGGTAGACCTTAGTATTTGGAGGAAATAATACTTCTCACAGGTAATAAATCTACTAATGTGCATGCATGAAAATCCATATAGTGCTTATTATCATGAAAACCAAAATAAAAAAATAGTAATAGAAAATCTAATTTCTGTTCAGATAAGACTTTATAAAATTGTTTGTTACTTTGTTTTACTCAGTGTAACATATCCTCTTGATTTGTAATGATGTGAGAAAAATTATTTATTGTGATAGAATATTAATTTCTCATAAATTACAATCAACTGAAATCCCTGGCATGTAGTTTGGTCTTTGGTATCCAAATAACTTAAAATCAGTATGAGATTTTGAGATAAATTTTCTCAAACTAGAAACTTTAGTTGACCACTTTCACTGTAAAGAGAAATGCAACTATGGAACAAAATATGGTAAGCTACATCATCTGCAAAGTGAGTATAATATATACTCATTTATATGAAATATAAGATTAGGGAGGGGAAATTCTACTTGGAGAATGGATAGCTGCATTGAACTATTGTTTTTATGTGCTCTGGTGCATAAGTTATCTGCTTGGTTTTAGCAAAGGAATGTTTATGACAAAAATTTTAATTTTAATATATCCTCTGTGAAATGCTAGCTCACCATCTCCCCAAGGAAAAAGTATAGTATTCTCTCTCATCTTGACAAGCATAGTGTAATATAAATAGCTAACCATATGAAACCATGTGAAACTAAAAGTGATGAGAGAGGTCAACATAAATATTGAAGTCTAAAACAAATGTGTTTTGTTACATGCTAAAACATTTTCCTGGAGTCAGCTTAGTGTGTAATTAGAATTCTAACTTATGGAATTAAAATTCTGTATCAGAATTAGCTGTAAAAAAATGTGTTTTTCCTCCTACATCATAAGTATCATACAAATTCAAAAGAATGTATATTCAACACTAAAATAAAATCTTTTATAGGGTCTCTTATATTTTAACCTTGAGGCAAAATATTACTAGAAATAAGAATTAGTTTTTATACCTTAATTTCCAGAATATCCTATTGAAAATGGATTATAATTTAATGAAAAGTACTTGTTTGATGTGTAAAAGTAAATTGCAGTGTGAAAGAACCAGACCTTCTTTTTTAGGGCAGTGAAAGCATTTCACATGCTTTAGACTAGAGAACCTAATCGTTATTAGTTAGCATTTATGAATGTCAACAACCTGGAAAAATTGGAAAGCAAATCTACACTTCAGGGCCAAGAGCATTCCAACCCAGGCTTGATGTATAAGAAGCATAGAAAAGAACCAGTGGAAAAGTGGTGAGTCGGATGAGAAATAATATGATCAGAAACAAAGAGTGCACTGCTCCTGATTGGAGATCTACCCTTCTGCCTCCTGGTTAATCCCTCGTTAAACTCCTATTTCTACTGACCTTAACCCTTAGGACAGTTTATCCCTCTGTACCATCAGAGCTTGAATTCTCAAGGGTTGCCATTCTTATGGGATTTTTGGTTTTCAGTTTCATGCACAGTTAGTAATCATTTATTATTGACCTTAAAGACATTCTTAGAGAAGACAAACAATTCAAGCAGAGAAATCTCCATTCAGATGAGATGGACCAACCTCTCTTGGGCAGAAGCGCACACATGAATACCTTGTTCGCAGCCAGATTGATACACATGGCTCTTCCAAAATAAACAGGGCTAGATTCTTTGACTGGCAATCACTGTATTCAGACTCACAATTACTTTTCTAAGGTATTTTTTTTCACACAGGGATCAGAACTGAGCCTGAGAGGACCAGTTGGTCAGGTCTTTTCATCTTTGGCCTAAGTCACCAAATTCCCACATTGATATTTGATTGAGTGGATGAGTAATGGGCATTGTCCAGGGTTCAGTACTTGGATTGCAACCAGCCACACTGCCTCTTCTGGGACAGGGTGATGAGAGAAACAAATGGTAGCCTAGTATGGCTGATATTGCACAAACTTTCTCCTTTCCATAATTAGAAAGTGGCATGAGCCCAAAACTGAATTTAAAAAATGAATCCATTAGTACTGATTCAGGACAAACATTTCTTTACACTTCACATTGCTGAACTGTTGCGTTACTAAAATCTACCTTGATTTTTTTTAAGGTATATTATTTAAGGAAAGAAAGAAGGATCTCTCTTTGGCAGCAGTAACTTAGAAAATGTTGCTCATGACTATTTGCCTTGCAGAGAATTTTATTGTTCTTTTAATAAGGACAGAATAACACAAAAATCCAGAATATCACTACTGAATTGCATGGGAAATATAAATTATAATAATTTATTTCATAAATTTAATATATTTTTATTTGAGCATATACATTCAATTTAAACTTTACCACAGATATAGAAAAATGATGTGTCCCAAATCTTAGCACAAATCCTATCTCCTAGAAATAGTTTTTTGCTAACCAACAGATAGAAACATCTGAGATCACCACATTTATTTCATAATTTTCAAGTCATTACAGTGTATTTATCTTATTCAATGACTGGTCCAGCCCTGCTCTCCAGCCAGTGATACAAGTGACTAATCATAGTAACAATTACTTCTAAAGTTCCTATTCATACATTTGACATACCAAATTCAATGGATTTCAAATGGAATAACATTTTACCAAAATCCAACAGGAATGCATCTAAAGAATGTACTTGAAGGAATATTACTTATTCATGCATTCAACACAGATTTTTAATGTCATCTATGTGCTTCTATAAGCTCTGTCCTAGGCACCGGAAACATGTTAAAGAGCCAAGATACCGTGCATCTCATTGAGATTTCTAGTATTTCTGCCAAAACCAAGCCAACAGACAATAACCATGTGGTTTCTAGGGGAAAAATGCCACTGGAGAGATTGGAAAAGAAAGATCTTCTTTAGATAAGATATTATTTTAGATAAGATATTATGGAAGTGTTTCCTAAGGAGGTGAAATAAAAGAACTAAAGCAGGGAAAAGGTATTAACCATTGAAAGAATTTAAGAAAGAGCATTTCAGGTGGAGGGAACTCCAAGAACATTTTGTCTGCAGGGTGGTAATCAAGGGAAAGAATGGTACAAGGCGAGGTTAGAAAGGATGGTAGAGGCAAGGCCATGTAGGGCCACGCAGGTGAAGAGTTGATCTTTTCTTCAGTGCAATGGCAGGTTATTGGATAGTGTAATGCTGATTCATCCTTGCAGATCACTCTAACTACTTCAGGGATTGGAAATGGAAGTAGAAAGCAAGGGGGGAACAATAATTGGCATTATTATCATTCTAGTAAAAAAAAAAGACATTTCTTCATGTGATGAGACTATAGATCTCAAATAGAGTTCATAGTACCATTGGCGAAATTTGTATAGCTACAAATGGACGAAGAAATAAGAAACAAAACTTGATTCTACATTTCAACTTGGTTACCTTTAAACAGAGACAATGGGGAGTTCCATTGCATCTCAGTGTGTCAAAGACCCAGTGTTGTTTCCGTGAGGATGCAGGTTCAATCCCTGGCCTTGCTCAGTGGGTTGAGGATCCAGTGTTGCCATGGCTATGGTGTAAGCCACAGCTGCAGCTCTGATTTGATTCCTAGCCTAGGAACTTCCACATGCTGCAGTTGTGGCTGTAAAAAGAAAATAATAATAATAAACAGAGACAATGGAAATATAGAAAAATGCCTTGTTTTCCTCCACGTTAGGGGATAGGGAATAGTTATCAGTTAGAAATTCAAGTTACCTAATAGGTCATTGATCCATGGTGATCTCAATTTTATGATTTCTCCTGAAATATATATAGCTAAAATGCATGTAGACCAGAACAGCCTGAGAAAATAAAGTATAAAACTCACCAGTTCCCTCTCAAGTAAAGGCAGACTACAGGTTCAGCTGCAACAAGAAACAGCTGGTGCTTGAGTAAGTTTTTATTTGTTTATTCATTTCCTTTCATGTATGAGTTTGGCTACTTAGCTTTAAAACAGAATTACAGAGGTCTCAAAGCATGGCAATTAAGAGCTGGAATTCAGATTTCCAAAGACCTGGGTGCCAACCTCAGTTCTGGCACTTACTTAGGGCCAATAACTTCCCTGAGCTCCAGATTCCTCGTTAGTAGAATGGAGATGTGTTTGTTTTAAGGATTAAGATAACACCTCTAAAGTGCTTAGAATATAGCCCAATGTTAATAAGCATTCAGTAATTACTGGCTTGAAAAACAAAGAAATGTAAAAGAAATAAAATTTTGTCCTGGGTTAATTGGCACTCAATTAAATGAAAATTTCACGAAGTCAGAAACCAGCACTGTTTTGCTCATAACTGCATGCACAATAGCTAGCCTAGTCCTTGATACCGAATATAGCCATGTAATAAATACACACTGTGGAAGGAAAGCAGGCAGGAAAGAAGGAAGGAATGCAAGAAAGAAGTGAGGGAGGTAGTTTCTAACTAATGGAATGTGAATTGTCTGAAGGAGGACCCCATTAAGGAAGAGGAATCACTTATGTTCAAGACTGTTTGATAAAAGACTGCAACATATTGAAGATTTCTAGAGATTATGTAGAAATAGAACAGGGGACTCTAGAGCTATTTGTATATGCATGTTTTGCACCTAGGATATTGCACATATGTATAGTGTCCATTCTAGGATCCGATTTCAATTTCCCAAATATACCTCCAGTTTATCTACTTGTCTCCATTTCTACTGCTATCATCCTAGCCGAATATAGACATCCATCATCTGGACTATTGCCTTCTCTTCTGTGTATGCCTAGAATAGACTAGACTCCTTCCAGCCACAACACTTTTCAGCTATCTAGAGTACTCTTCCCCTAGGCTCTTTCTCTTTACTCAGGGTTCACTTTAAAAATTACCAATTCACACTGCACTTTCTTGGCCATATCATCTAAGTAGATACTCCTTAATTTTTGCAAAAGCACTATTCTATCAAAATCTATAGTAATTTAGTATTTTGTTTCTTAAAATGAATGAATGAATTTATTTCTGATTTGGGTATCCTCAAAATACTCTGAACATAACAAGAATTTATTGAAGCAAAACACTACTGTTCTTCATTTCTTCCAAAGACTTTAAATTTGTGGTGGGACCTACAAGTTGAAATTAAACACGTGTTTTTCCAAACAACATATCAGAGAGCACCTGTTAGTCACTAGTTCCTATTTATAGGAAACTAAAACCACTATGCAGGTTGCAGAAAATTCATCTGCCTAACACAAGAGTAAATACGGTAATTTCCATCTCTTACTCCTTCCGTTCTTTGGTAGGCATCTGCTATCATGGCATGCATATTGAAATCCCAATTCAGGAATGAAAATCTGAAACCAAGCTATCTGCTTTTGTGTACTCTGGCACTGTCTCATTTAAAATAATCCAAGAATGAAAATATGAGATAAGCTCTTTGCTTTTTTAAACACCGAACGTGTCGATCCTGAAATTCCACTGGACAGGATTTTACTCTTTACAAAGATAAGAGTTCCTGTTGACCTTGAATTATTCAGATGTGTGGCAATACAATACCCTCTAATATGGCCACTCTGAACAGATAGAATTTGAGCCAGATCATCTCATAAACACAGTTGATCTGTTATAACTCATTAAATAACATAGAGATTAAAAGAGTTTTTTAGGAAAACATTAGGAAATTTTAAGAAAGCATAAAGCATGAGCCTTAAGGTTCTGAAATCACAGCACCCTGAGTTTTCTACACTTACAAGCCATCTTTGGGAATGTTACTCTACATAAGGTCCCAGTTTCCTCATCTGTAAAATGAGTAAAATATTTCATTAAGTTTCTTGTCAGAGCTATAAAGATGATAATGCAAGTAGAACATTTACTATAGTAACTTTCTCAATATTTGCTGATATAATAATAATTATTACAATTGTTATTGGGTCTTTGACTTCAAATGGATCTTATGGGTCCTTAAATCCATCTTTCAGTGAAGTTCCAAGAATCTCCAACTTACAAGTAGTCATCCAGATTCTTCTTGAATGGCTCACATGAATAACTGCTCACTAAATTACAAAGTGGATTTAGTCACTTTTCCACACCCCAATTATTTGCAAATAATTTATGAACATAAATCTGTCTTCCTATCTCACGTGGGTCCTAGTTATCTCTGTTAAACAAAATTAAGTTAAATCTTTAGCCCTACGATATCCCTTCAAATGTTTGAAAATAACTATTTACTGCCCTCCTCCCATCTCCACTGCACTGCCCAACTCTTCATTCTAAGCTAAACATCTCCAGTTCTTCACGTGACAGTTTCATTCTCCTGATCTCTCTCCTCTGAACATACTACTCCTCTTCAATGTTCTTCATAAAAAGAGCCAAACTCAACTATCAAAATACTTCATAGTCTGTCTGAGAAGAGAAGTGAGTAGAAGTACCATTACATTCCTTTTCCTGGACACCGCTTTTCTTTTAATGCAGGATAAGAATGCCTTAGCTTTTTTGGCTCACACCTTTGAATCATATTGAGCTTGTACTCAATTAAATATCCAAGACTTTTTTTTCATGTGAATTCCTGTTAAGCCAGTTCTCCCTGCATCCTGTATTAATATCAGCCCATAGTTCCAGTCTGATGAAATCTTTTTGAATCCTGATTCTTTCTTTGAGGATATTAACCATCACTCCCAGTTTTGTGTCAACGACAAACGTGCTGAGCTGTCTTCCGTGTCTTCATTCATGTTGTCAATAAGAATATCAAATAGGATCCAGTTATGAGAAGAACCCTTTGACCACTCTGGGGATGTCCCTCCGGATTGAGATCAGTCCATGAATTAACATTCTCTGCATACAGTATTCTCTTTGTAAATTTCCCTAATTACACCGTCATCTAGTTTCTATCCTTACCTACAAGCATGCTTCTGTTGGAAGTATAATGTAATGGAACATCATTGGCTTTGGACCTAAAAAACTAAGTTAAATCCTTGCTTTGTCACTTACTACCTGTGTGATATTGGGCCAGTTATTTAACCTCTCTGACCTTCTTTTACCTAATTTACAAAATAGTTCTTATTTGGTAAGCTTAATTCCATGAAGAATTTTATCATGCTGATCTATATATCTCCAATAGCTAACATACCTCAGGCATTCTCAGGAAATTTTCAGAATAAACTACCACATAAATAAATGAACAAAGATTGGGTCAAATAACTTATTTAAATCAAGATACATTCCCTGTGTCTATGTCATTTCTCTCCTCTATTAGCCTTGTCCATTTATGAAAAAATGGTAATAAATGAGATTATTAAAGTATTACTTATTCTTAATAAACCATTGCTAGCTTATAATAATCACTGTATCCCTTCCTTTTAATCAAAATATAATTCACATATTATAAAATTTACCCTTTTAAATGTGCAGTCTAGTCCCTTAGTATAGTCACCGAGTTGGGCAAACATCATAGTCTAATCTTAGAACATAACTGAGAAAAGAAATTCTGTATCCATTAGCAATCACTTCCCATTTTCTCTCAGATCTTTATCACTAGACAACTACTAATCTACCTTTTATTTCTACAGATTTACCTATTATCTAACATTTTAGATAAACAGAATCATTTAATAGGTTGTTCTCTGTGTTTGTATTCTTTCATTTAACCTTTATATGTTTCTCCAAGTTGTAGCCTGTATCAGTACTTCATTCCTTTTTAGGGTCAAATATATTAAATGGGTATACCAGGTGTTATTCATCCATTTATCAATCAATAGACATGGGAGTTCTTTTAAATATTTGGCTATTATGTGTAATGCTGCTATGAGCATTTGCATACAAGTTTTTGGGTGGATATGTGTTTTCATTTCTCTTGGATGTATACCTATGTGTGGAATTTAATTGATCACAGGATTACTCTGTTCAACATTTTGAGGAATTGTTTTTAAAAGCAGTTACACCATTTTACATTCCCACCAGCAGCGTAAGACAGGGTTCCAGTTTCTCCACATTCTAGTCATCTCTTGTTATTGTTCTATTGTTTGGTGATACACATCTTAGTGGATGTGTGCTGATATATCATTGTGATTTTGACTTGCGTTTCCATAATACCTAACGCTGTTGGGCATCTTTTCGTGTGCTTATTGGCCACTTATATATCTTCTTGGAAGAATGCCTCATCCAAAGTATTTTCCCACTTTCCAATTGTATTATTTGTCTTTTATTGTTGAGTTTCAAATGGTCTTTTGTATTAAAGATACTAGGAGTTCCTGTCGTGGTGCAGTGGTTAACGAATCCGACTAGGAACCATGAGGTCGCGGGTTCGGTCCCTGCCCTTGCTCAGTGGGTTAACGATCCAGCGTTGCTGTGAACTGTGGTGTAGGTTGCAGACACGGCTCGGATCCTGAGTTGCTGTGGCTCTGGCGTAGGCCAGTGGCTACAGCTCCGATCAATCCCTAGCCTGGGAACCTCCATATGCTGTGGGAGCGGCCCAAGAAATAGCAACAACAACAAAAGACAAAAAGACAAAAAAAAAAAAAAAAAAAAGATACTAGACCTTTATCAGATGTATGATTTGCAAGTATTTTTCTCCCATTCCATGGGTTATCTTTTAACTTTCTTGACAAAGTCTTTTGAAGCAAAAATTTTTTAAGCTTGATGAAATTCTATTTATGTACATAGGTGTACATGTATGTGTGTTGTTCTTGTGCTTTTGGCATCATATGCAAAAAGCTGTTGTCTAATCCAAGGTTGCAAAATTATGCCTTTGGTTTTTTTTCTGAGAATTTTATAGTTTTGCTCTGAAATTTAGGTCTTTGATCATTTGGAATTAATTTTTGTATGTGGTGTTAGATGGTGGTCCATCTTCCCTCCTTTGCATATGGATATCCAGTTGTCCCAGCATGGTTTATTAAAAAGTCTAATCTTTCTGCGTTGAATATTCTTGGAACTCTTGCTGACAATCAATTGACTATAAATGTTGATTCTTCTTTCAATTCTCTTCTAGTGCTCTGTCTATCCTTGTGCCAGTGCCACATTGTTTCAAACATTATAGTTTTGTAGTAAGTTTTGAAGTTGTGAAGCGTGAGTCCTTCATCTTTGTTCTTTTCCAAGATTGTTAAAGGTATTGCATTTCTATCTAAATTTTAGGATAGATTGACTATTTTTGTATAAAGGGATAGGATTTTTTAGGAATTACATTGACTGTGAAGATCAACTTGGGGTATTGCCATCTTAACAATATCGTTTTCAAGCCATGACACAGGATATCTTTCTGCATAGTAGTTCCTTAATTTCTTTCAATGATGTTTTTTAGTTTTCAATGCATAAGTCATGAACTCCTTTTGTTGTTTTTATTTGTAACAATTTTATTCTTTTTGATGCTATGGTAAATGGAGTTTTTTAAAATTTCCTTTTAGATTTTTCATTGCTAGTGTTATAGACATGTAACTGATTTTTTCATCATTACTATTATGCTGAAACCTTGTTGAAATTGTTTATTAGCTGTAATAGGATTTTTTTTTAAGTCATCCCTGGGATTTTTCATATACAAGGTCATAGCTCTTCAAATACAGATAGTTTTACTTCTTCCTTTCCGATTAGGATGCCTGTTATCTCCCTTTCTTGCTTAATTATGATGGTTAAATCTCTAGTACAATGTTGAATTGTATGTTTAATGTTGAAGTGGTGAGAGTGGACATCCTCGTCATTCCTGATTTGGGGGAAAAAATTTCAGTCTTTTACAATTAAGTATAACATTAGTTATGGGTTTTTAGATGCTATCAAGTTGGGGAAGTTTCCTTCTATTCTTGATTCATTAAAATTTTTTTTCATTCAAAAGTGATGGATTTTGTCAAATGCTTTTTTGTATCTATCGAAATGATCATGTGGTTTTGGTCCTTTATTCTGTTAATATGGTGCATTGCATTGCATTGATTTATTTTCATATGTTGAAACAGCCTTGCATTCTAGGGTAAATCCTATGTGGTCATGGAATATAATCCTTTTTTTTTTTTTTAATATTGTTGGATCAGTTCGCTGGTAACTCAATGAACCAATATTTTCCAAATGGTCTGAGGATGATATTACAAAATCATGCGTGGGTAAACAATCTATTTAAAGTACAAGATCAGCCATGACTTTTAATGCTACAGAATGTGAAAATTTTATTAACTTGGTTTTAGACTCTACAGATTTTAGAAGCTAATCTTTAAGAAACTAGTATTTATTGAGTTTTAAGGTGGTATTTTAAAATTAGCCATAATTATATGAAAGGCCTATTAAAATGTAGTCAATTCTGCTTTAATGCATGTTTTGAAAATCTAGTTTTTCTAACTAGAACCATTAGGTATGTGCAATAAGCTACGCCCATCTGAATGGAGCTCTGTAGGGCATTTAAAATGCATCCAGGCACATACTTCATGAGTACACTGGGCCACATCCATCCAAACCTGGTGTTACAAGGTTCCTTTTAACACCTGTCTCCACTTCTCAGAAATTCTCAAGCTACAAGCTTTCCGATGGCCAAGGCCACATGGCTCCTGCCCTAAACTCTCTTTAACATTTCCTTTTCCTTGTTTCCAGTTTGCTTTTTATTTTTTCCTCTCTTTTCTCTTTTCATCTCTCTCTCTTCCCTTGCTTTGTTCTCTTCCTCTGTTATATGTGATGGATGTGAAAGCCAGGGCAGGAAGCCTGATGGAAGTGCAGGCACCCACTTCTATAAGCAAACTTCAGATAATTTTCAAGATAAAGTACTATATGTATTACACTATTTATTCACTCCGTAATTACTTAACACATTGTGTTACAAACTGTGCTACGAATTTTACTAAACTCCTTTTTAAAAAATTATATTCTTATCTTTTTTATTTTCTTTCTCTTTTTATTTTAAAGATTAATGATAAGCAGTTCCTATGTATTTTTTAAAATGCTTTAAGCAGAATGAGCTTTTTAAATTTGTTTTGTAGAAAAATGAGGCCCTGATTATCTTCTCTTATTTTTAATGTAGGACTGTAGAAGTTTATGTGTGTTACATCCCTAACTCTATTTTCCTATCTGCTGTGTGTGATTTTTATTGAGGTAAAGTTCACCTAACATAAAATCCACCATTTTAAAGTATACAATCCAGTGGTTTTTAGTATGTTCTCTGTACGTAGAACTACCACCCCCCCCCTTTTTTTTTTTTGTATTTTTGTATTTTTGTCTTTTCTAGGGCTGCACCTGCAGCATATGGAGGTTCCCAGGCTAGGGGTCAAATCAGAGGTGTAGCTGCTGGCCTACGCCAGAGCCACAGCAACGTGGGATCCGAGCTGCATCTGTGACCTACACCACAGCTCATGGCAACGTCAGATCCTTACCCCACTGAGCAAGACCAAGGATCAAATCCACAACTTTATGGTTCCTAGTAGGATTCATTCACCACTGAGCCACAATGAGAACTCCTACCCTATCTAATTCCAAAACATTTTCATCATCCCCCCCAAAAAAATACCGTCCATACTAAGTAGTCCCTTCTCATTTCCCCTCCCAATAGCACTAGCAATCACTAGTCAGCTTTCTCTGATTTGCCTATTCTGGACATTTCAAATGAATGGAATCATGCAATAAACGATCTGTTATGCCTGGCTTCTTTCACTTACCATGATGTTTTCAGACCCATCCATGTTGTCAGTACTTGACTCCTTTTTATGATGAAATAATATTCCATTTATGAATATATGATGTTTTGTTTATACGCTGTTGTATTTTGGTTGAGGGACATTTAGGTTGGTTCCATTTTTGGCTATTACGAGTAATTCTTTAATAAACATTGATATATGTATCTGAGCTCTCTTGGGTATATACCTAGGAGAAGGATTGCTAGGTCAGACAGTAATTGTGTGTTTAACTATTTGAGAAACAGTAACAATTCTTTTAAAAATTATTATAGCCATCCTAGTGAGTGTCAGGTAATATTTCATTGTGGGTTGGATTTCCATCTCTATTCATGAGAGATACTGGCCTGAAGTGATTTGTTTTTCTGGTTTTGTCATCATGGTCTCATAGAATGAGTTTAAAAGGTTTTTTAAAGAGTTTGAAGGGATTTCACTTTTTGATGAGTTTGAAAATGACTAATGTTCTATTTGACAGAATTCACCAGTGAAGCCATCTGGTCATGAACTTTACTTGTTGGAAGTTTACCAGTTACCAATTTAATCTTTTTACTTGTTATAGGTCTATTTATATTTTCTATTTCATTTTTAATTAGTTTTGATGTCTTTTAAGAATGCCTATTTCGGAGTTCCCGTCGTGGCGTAGTGGTTACCAAATCCAACTAGGAAACATGAGGTTGCAGGTTCGATCCCTGGCCTTGCTTAATGGGTTAAGGATCCGGCATTGCCATGAGCTGTGGTGTAGCTCACAGATGTGGCTTGGATCCTGCGTTGCTGTGGCTCTGGCGTAGGCTGGTGGCTACAACTCCGATTAGACCCCTAGCCTGGGAACCTCCATATGCTGCAGGAGTGGCCCTAGAAAAGGCAAAAAGACAAAAAACAAACAAACAAAAAAAAGAATGCCTATTTCATCTAGATTATTTAATTTGTTAATACACAATTTTTCACTGTATTTTTTATTATTTGTTTATTTGTTCTACCCTTTACAACTTAAAGATGATTCCACTTGCAAGAAAAGAGAAGCTGATCATTTTCTTTTGAATCTCCTTAAAATTTTAGCATCTATTCTAAAAGGTAGTCAAAGTCTTTCAAAATATCTAGAGTAGTAAAAATCATAAAGAAATATTGCTATGACATAAAATTGCATTTGACATTCCAGACATAATAGCTAATATGATGTTCTTTATATTTTTTACAAAGTTTAGCTCTTTCTTTTATTTTTTATTTATTTATTTTTTTGTCTTTTTGCCATTTCTTGGGCCACTCCTGCGGCATATGGAGGTTCGCAGGCTAGGGGTTGAATCGGAGCTGTAGCCACTGGCCTATACCAGAGGGATTCGAGCTGTGTCTGCAACCTACACCACAGCTCACTGAGCAAGGCCAGGGATCAAACACAAAACCTCATGCTTCCTAGTCGGATTCATTAACCACTGAGCCACAACAGGAACTCCGAGCTCTTTCTGAATGTTAATATAATGTTAGTATTCCTACATGGTTCTTACTTTACTCTTTTTGTTGTTTTCTTTCATTAAGTGACTATGCTTTCATCTTTAAACAGCTAAACAGTACTGTGATTGCCTGATACTCACTGAATAATAAAGTGTATACTTTTTTACTAATGTTCATAACCAGGTGCTTTTAACTGTTCTGTCCCTTTGCATATGGAAGGAAGTAAGAATAAATATGAGAACTGCCTTTCCAGAATATATGACACATTCAACTCTGTTTCTGTGTCTCTCTTCTCCATTTGACCTTGTTTTCAATATTAATGCTTTTCCGTCTGGTTCCTCCCTGAAGGCTGAAACTCACACAGTTCTTTGGTCCTTTCATATCTGGGGCATGCTCACTGTCACTTTTGTATCTATAAAATGAAGATAAATATGCCATATCAGTAATATTTACATCTGCAAAGAAAAATAAATAAAAACAACAAAAATGCCCCAAAAGCAACTTAATAAAGGATTCACTCTAAGGAATCTTTTCTAAGTATATAGTGAGAATGAGAATTTTCAGTTTTTGGAGATCTTCCCTCTACCTCACAGTTTACCAGGGTTTATGAATGTGAGAATATAACTCAAAACATTTTGAATAGAAATGACATGCTGTATTCCCTTCTCTTAAAAGATACCAGATTTTCAATCCCAAGATCGCTGACTTTTGTTAGCATTTATTCACTGATTCATTCAAGAAATTTGTGCCAGAAATATAAAAGTGAACAAAACTGGAATTCCCACTAGGGTTCAGTGTGTTAAGAACACAATTTGGTTTCCATAAGGATGTGGGTTGATCTCTGGCCTTGCTCAGTGGATTAAGGATCTAGTGTGGCTGGGAGCTGCAGCATAGTTCACAGATGTGGCTTAGATCCCATGTTGCCATGGCTGTGGCATAGGCCAGAATCTGCAGCTCCAATTCAACTCCTAGCCTGGGAATTTCCATATGCCCATATGCAGCTGTAAAAAGAAAACAAAACAAAAAAAATGACCAAAAGGAAAAAATGGACAGAGGTATTTTCCCTCCTTTTTTCTAGCTACAAGAGATGGACAATGCACAAAACTGAAAAGCAAATTGTACAGCAACTTAAAATGTAATTAGAACTTTTGAGAAAAAAGAAAAAGGTGAGACACTAATAAAAAAAAAAAAAAAAAAAAAGATGAGCAGTGTGAAAGCATGATTTCACAATGGGTGGTCATTTTCCTCCCCGCAAGGAGGATATTTTCACAACTAACTAGATGATATTTTCATGATGTAGTTCCTCTGCTCAAGTTGGTGTCATGATGTTTCCCCTTCAAAGTCTCCCTCTGAAGTGCAGCACCTGCCCTAGTAAAACATCCCACTGTTTTTGCGTGCCGCTCTTCCACCTCCAACACCTCCATGCATACTTGTCTCTTTTCCAGGCCTCCTCAAATATCTTTCCACTGTGCTTGCAATGGAGGGTGTATTCTCCCAAAAGGAGATATATTTGTTCCTCTAAATGGTATTTTTTAGAAACATTTGACTTATACCATGAATGTCTTATAATAGATATATACCCTCCAAAGAATTTCCCCCTTTAAAAAAAAAATAAATTACTGGAGTATAGTTGACTTACAACATGGTGTTAGTTCCAGATATACAGCAATGTGATTCAGTTATATATATATCCATTCAAGAATTTTCCCTTTTGGACATGCTCTCCAGGTTCACCCTCCTAAATCTTCCTCACATGCTACAATGTATTTCTTCCAGAGCAAGGTGCCAGTTTTAAATATTTTTATGTGGGCCATTATTCTCTATTACTAGAGCAACCTGTCTTTCTAAATATTTTTTTAAATTTCTTACACAGGAGTTCCCGTAGTGGCGCAGTGGTTAACGAATCCGACTAGGAACCAAGAGGTTGCGGGTTCCATCCCTGGCCTCGCTCAGTGGGTTAAGGATCCGGCGTTGCTGTGAGCTGTGGTGTAGTTTGCAGACGTGGCTCGGATTCCACGTAGCTGTGGCTCTGGTGTAGGCCGGTGGGTACAGCTCTGATTCGACCCCTAGCCCGGGAAACTCCATATGCCGCGGGAGCGGCTCAAGAAATGGCAAAAAGACAAAAAAATAAAAAATTAAAAAATTAAATTTCTTACACAAACTAAGCCCAGCTAATTTTAAAAGGCTGTAACTTAAATAGCAATGTTCAATCCCTACTTTACATGTACAAATAGTGAGTTTGAATCCTCCAAATCTGAAGCCTGAAGAACTAGTTGTGCCATTCCTCCAAGAATACTTATTTTATCTAAGGATATTTATATTCAAAGAATTTTATCACAGGTAATTTCATAGTGGTAAGATAAAGTTTCTAAAATTGTAGAGTCTAAAGGTTTGGAGAGCCATGTTCTTCCATAAGTTGCAAAGAGAAAGGAATTAGTGTGTGTTGAGCATCTACCAGATATAAAGTCCTAAAATCGTCCTATAACACCATAAAGAACTAGACCTTAATATTCCCACTTGTCAAATAATGCAACTGAGGTCTGAAAAGATAAGCCACCCACTCCAGATCATAGATTGGCAAAGCTCAGACTCAAAAATGGCCTAAAGACCATAGTCTGACTTTCTAATAGTTCATGTAATAATAGAACTCTAACTAGGCCCTTTCTAAAGAGTAGCTAATATAGCAATCTAAGCCATAAAAGCTTACTAACCAAATGAAGAATTTGTAAAGCACACAAGGATAATTAATTGAAGAGCCACCAATTTACATGAAAATCAATGCATAATTTGTGACAGGAAAAGAGAACAGAGGCCAAAATCCCTGTCCCACCCCTAACACACACAATTGCAGAAAAGGCTTTGTCCTAGTACCTTATAAAATTCTCTTTAAAAACCTTTATTTTCAGCACATTTTAGAAGCATGACAAGTATTTAACAAATACGCAAGTATTGAAATAACACAGTGGTGAAAATTCAGGATGGGCATGTGAAATTTTGTTCAGGTGTGAAGCATACAGAGGGAGTATCTCTCCTCTTTGCCAAGGTTGCAGTGATCAATCTGTCGCTGGGGTCAGCTTCCCCTAGGTTTGTGCAAGGGAGTGATGGGTCCCCATGGTCTTGATCTCCACAAAGTAGTCAGCCCTGCTCTGAGAAAAACTTGTTGCATAAGCACCTACAGCACTCTTAACTTAGGCCAGACATCATGAGAGTTCACATCCCTGTTCAAAAAAAAAAGGATTGTGAAAGAGAGTGGGAATAACCTGGAGGCTACTAAGAAGAATCACAAGTGGAAAGCAAGCTGGGTTGCTCATGTTTAAATGAAGATCTGTCATCAGTATTAGTATGGTGACCATATAATTAATCATCCAAACCGGAACTCTTAGAGGGGGTTGTTATTAACAAATACTCTGGGATAACAGACATAAATTGGGCTTGCAACAGGAAGTGATGGACTAATTCTTAGTATCATGTTTGTAAATAAGATAAACATCTCAACTGTGAATACATACCATGTGATATGAATACATACCAAGCTCTCTAGGATCATCTTAGAAGAAAGAAGCACATGTGACAGTATCAGCTAGAAGCATTGCCTCTGGTCTAGGCCACAGAGGTCCATGATTAAATGAACCTCAGCACATGTTACTGTTCAGAGAGTGAGAACACAGTTCTCTTTTTCCTTTTTTCCCAGAACACGAACTCTGAGACAAAAGGGCAGGGATATTAAAGCAAAACTTTTGCCCTCTTTCCTGTGGCCTCGTGATATTTTATTCATATTTAGGTGTGAGCACTTAACAAAATCTGTGGCCCTTGGTCTTATTCTGGGTCTATTTGTGAGCAACTCAAGATCAAAGAGCATTATCTTACTCATCCCTGGAGCCCCTGTATTCAGCACAGGGATTCAAAATGCATCTTCAATAAATGTAGCTAAAATGAACAAAAATGGTAGGATCAGGTTTCTTAACCCTGAAAACTATAGGATTTACTACTCGACTAACATTGAACTCAAGAAATGAATGTTCCCTCTTGGTTATTAAAAACCAAACTGATTTGAGTTTCAGGAAGAATTGTCTATGAAAATCTGAGTGCTTCTCCCCCTTCTACTTTGCTTTCATGTCCAAGTACAATAGTTCCAGCAAAATAGATCTCTTCACATTTGTCCCGTCATTAACAGGCTGAAAGCAACTTTAACTTGGGAAGTTACTTGTTCAGTCTCTGCAAAGCCATTTTGGTTATTTCAGCTTAGTTCTGCAAGCAGGGTATCATTTTTACCAGCCTATTTTCGTGTCTGCGAAGCAGAAATTATTGCATTGTTTGTTTCCTAAGATGGTCTGGAATGGTAAATATTCTTTTTGAACTCACCCTGCCTGCCATAACTTTCTTTCTCTTCAGCCACCATGGAATCAGAGTTCTAAATAAAGAGCTTACATGTGTTTTAAAGCAGCCAAATTCACCTCTGTTTATTTCACCTCCAGGAATATTCTTTGGCTAGAAGCTCTGGAAGCTTCATTTAATGGTAGGGACAAACTTCCAAGATGGTTTCTGGGCAGAATTCAACTAGAGCTGTTTTGAATTCTTTCTAGAAGCAGACAGGGCATAAATACATATATTTTTGATAGCAGCTACGGAAGAGTTGCGGCATCATATCTTTTTTGGAATTAGGTGGGATATAAATAAATAGGTAACTATGCAGAGTTCCATCTCAGATATTTGTTTACAAGGAAAAGGTCTGATGTCTCCAATCCATCCTCTTTACTTCTGCCAGAGTTCTTTTCCTAAAGTGAGAAACTGATGCTATCACTGCTCTGCCTCCAAACTTTCCAAGTCTCACTTGACCCACAATTTTGCTCTTCTCACCTCCATTTACAAAGCCTGCGGTGCTACAGACTTTCCAGATTCACTTCCCACCACCCTCTCGTATGTTCCTTCCCTTCCTACCTAGTGACACAGATTGATAGCAAAAATCATCCCAATTCCCTACCCCTTCACACCCTGCCAAGTGACAGGGTCACATGAACACGAATCTACTGATTTTCCTACTAATGACTGGCTTTGCCTCACAGAATATGATGGGGGCACAGTTCCATATTCAGTCTTCAAAAAGTCTTACAGGCTTTTGCCCTCTCTTAGAACCCTGTCTCTGCCACAAAAGCAAGACCAGACCAGTTTGGTGGAGGATAAGAGTTCACACAGCAGAGACAAGTCATGGTGGCTGAGGCCATTTTAGATCAGCCAGCTCCCAGCCACAGGCCAGTAAATCATAGATGCAAGACTGAACCCTGGTTAGATGGGTAGAAAGCCACCAGCTCCTCAAAAGCAACCAGACTACCCGTAGATTCATGATAAATAATAAATGGCTGTTGTTTAAGCCAGTGGATTTGGGGTGATTTGTTATAAAGTTTTAGTGTGCCAAACAGAACAGATAAACATGATGGATGTACCAAACTACTTACAGTTCCTGAACACAAATGTCCATTCACCCCTTCACTGTTTTTAAAGATGCTTTACTCTCTTCTTACAATAAGTCTCAATTCTGTCCGTGGTTATGAATATGTCACCTGCATCCTCCAAGATTCATCTCCCCTGTCTTTGTCAGTCAGGAACAATTCCACTCACCCACTCACTTTTCAAGATCTGGCAACTCAATGTTCCTGTGACACCAGCAATAGTGTGGTGGCTTGAAATCTCCCTCATTCCTCCTTCTCTCTCACCTCAGAGATGTTCACTCTCTCCTCTATGCCTCTAAGCACTTCACACCTATTTTCATTCTAACAGTGGTCAGATTATATCTAGTTTACATTTTCATCTTCTGCCTTACTGGAGTAGAAACTCCTTGAGAGGAGAAGCCAGGGCCTTAGACGGGTCTACCCATTTTAGTTGCATGACTCTATTAACTTCCTGCTAAAAGTATGTACTTTATCAATGAATCTCTGTACTCATAAAATAAAGGTATAGAAATATTACACAATACAAGTGAGGACAATATTTAAGTTAATTTTTAATCATGTGTTAGGACTATGCTAGCATTAAGGAAATAAAAAACAGGCCATAATTAAGCCTATAAAAGACAAGGCTTAAGGTTATCATAAAGATTTGTGGGATAGGTAACCCCAGAATGATCTGATTTATCAAATTTTTTACTTTATTCAGAAGGCAGAAGGTATATTATCAGTGGAACTAATACACTGAAGAAGAAAGATATGCAGCAGAAGAGTGTTTTCCTTGCATAGTAATTTTCTTTTGACAAACACGTTGGCGTACTATGTATGATTCCTGAGCAAAGAGCACATTTTCTGATTAGGAGAGGTGTCTTGAAAAATTCATAAAGTGCCTTAAACTTGTTTTAATATTGCAATGTGCTCTCCCCTTTTTTACGACACCCACATTAAGTAGGTTCTTTTGGATGCATGAAATAAATACTCCATCCAGAGTTCAAGTGATGGAGGGTAACTGTAAGCGTACTAAGACTAAGGCCGACAAGATCCTTATCTGAATAACTCTGAGGACAGGAACAACAGGACAGCTTTGCCACAGAGAAGAGAAAAAGAAGGATAACAATCATAAGATGTCTCTCATCAGCAACAGGAATCCATGTGATCTGCCACCAACTCTGCTTCAGGCTAACATCCCCACGCTGACTAATACCACTATTTACTCTCTTCTTCCCTTTATTTGCATTTTGCTAATGAGTAGTAATGGTGAGCATCTTTTCATGTGCTTTTTGGCCATTTGTATGACTTTTTTGGAGAAATGTCTATTTAGGTCTTCTGCCCTTTCTTTTTTTTTTTTTTTTTTTCTTTTATTTTCTTTCTTTTTTTCCTTTTTCTTTTTTAATGGCTGCGCCTGGGGCATATGGAAGTTCCTAGGCCAGGGACTGAATCCAAGCTGCAGCTCTGACCTATGCTGCAGCAGTGGCAGTGCCCAATCCTTTAACCCACTGCACCAGTCTGGGGATTGAACCTGTGCCTCTGAAGTGACAAGAATGCTGCAGTCAGTTTCTTAACCCATTGCAACACAGCAGTTCCCTTCTGCCCATTTTTGATTGGGTTGTTCATTTTTTTGATATTGAGTTGCATGAATTGTTTGTGTATTTTAGTAATTAATCCCTTGTTTGCAAATATTTTCTCCCATTCTGTGGGTTTTGTTTTCATTTTGCTTATGGCTTCCTTTTCTGCACAAAACTTTTAAGTTTAATTAGGTCTCATTTGTTTATTTTTGTCTTTATTTTTGTTACTATAGAAGGTGGTTCCAAAAAGATATTGCTAATCTTGTGAAATTAGATTGTTATGATCATCATACAACTACAGATGTGATAAGTTTATTTGAGTAATAAAAAAATAAAATAAACAAAAAGATATTGCTGCTGTGGAATTCCCTGGAGGCTCAGTGGATTAAGGGTCCTGCATTGTCACTGCTGTGGCTTGGGTCACTGCTGTGGCATGTGTTTGATCCCTGGCCCTCAAACTTCACCATGCCACAGGTGCAGCCAAAAACAAAACTAAAAATGAACAAAAAGATATTGCTGCAATTTATGTCAAAGAGTGTTCTACGTATGTTTTCCTCTAAGAATTTTATAGTATACACTCTTACCTTTAGGTCTTTAATCCATAATGAGTGTATTTTTGTGTATGGTATTAAATATTGTTCTAATTTCATTCTTTTTTTTTTTTTTTGGTCTTTTTGCCATTTTCTTGGGCCGCTCTCGCGGCATATGGAAGTTCCCGGGCTAGGGGTCAAATCAGAGGTGTAGCCCCCGGCCTACGCCAGAGCCACAGCAACTTGGGATCCGAGCTGCGTCTGCAACCTACACCACAGCTCACGGCAATGCAGGATCGTTAACCCACTGAGCAAGGCCAGGAATCGAACCCGCAACCTCATGGTTTCTAGTCAGGTTCGTTAACCACTGCGCCACGACGGGAACTCCTAATTTCATTCTTTTAAACCAGCTGTCCAGTTTTCCTAGCACTACTTATTGAAGACACTCTATATCAATTGTATATTCTTGTCTCTTTTGTTGACATTTTCTTTTCTTTTCTTTTTTTTTTTTTTTTTTGTCTTTTGTCTTTTTAGGGCTGTACCCACAGCATATGGAGGTTCACAGGCCAGGAGTCAAATCAGAGCTGTAGCTGCTGGTCTACACCACAGCTACAGCAGCACCAGATCTGAGCCTCGTCTGCGACCTACACCACAGCTCATGGCAACGCCGGATCCTTAACCCACCAAGCAAGGCCAGGGATCGGACCCACAACCTCATGGTTCCTAGTCGGATTTGTTTGAGCTGCGCCATCACGGGAACTCCGTTTTCTTAATAGACTATTTTTACAAGAGTTTTGAGTTCCCATATACCTCCGGTCACACTCATATACTGTCTCTTCCACTATCAACATCCTCTACCAGGCTGATTATAATCAATGAACCTACATTGAAATATTGTTTTCATCTGAAATCGATCACTTTTTATTAGTGTTCACTCTTGGTATTATACATTCTATGAATTTTAACAAATGCGTAACATGCATCCACCATCATAGCATCATACATAATAGTTTCACTGTCCTAAAAATCCTCTGTGCTTTGCCTATTCATCCATCTTTCCTCCCTAGGTCTTGGCAACCACTGATCGTTTTACTGTCTCCAAAGTTTTGTTTTTCTAGAATGTCATATAGCTGGAATCATATAATATGTAGCCTTTCTGCTCTCAAAATATGAATGCTTTCTCCTCTGAAGCATGGAATTGACAATGATATAAAATGACTCAGCTATCCTTTAGTAAGTCTATGAAGATCCTCTTCTACTACCTTTCTTCTTTCTTTCTCTCCACCACCCATCCACCACCCAAGATTGTGATTTCAGAGAAAATGAGGGATTCTGACTTGAGCCTCTTCCACGCTTCCTAACTTCAAATTTACCTGCCCTTTTCCATCCATATCTTCTGTCCCTTTGTCGCACACATACACACACCCCCCAAACAATTCCTCTCTCCTTTGACCAAACGTAATCTTTTCATCTGTGCTATGAATCTCAATTCAACCCACATAGTTTTCTCAGCTTTCCTTTTATGTCTTCAATAATTTCCTCTTCTATTTCTTCTTAGCAGTTAAAAAGCTTAATTCACTCATATCTGAAAACAAGCAAAACTAAAATCCTCCAATTACCCTACCCTAACTCTCTCTTCCTTCACAGCTTCTCTCCTACAAGCCGTAGGTCTACTCTATTAACTTGACTTGGTCCCTTGCCATTCAATCTTTACTCACTGAACTTTGCACCCCTGCTCTCTTGAATCTGTGTTCTCTAAGGTCAGCAGTTATCCTCTGATTGCAAAGCCCAGTGAATACTTTTCAGCCTTGTTATGGCTCTATTCCAGTTGCTTCCAGTGCCTCATTTTGGCTTATTTCCCAATTTCAGTCTCACCCCTACCCTTTGGTCCACATCTTCTTACTTGGTTTTCCCAGCATATACATGTCTTTTTTACAGACTCCTCTCCTCTTGTTCCTTCTTCTCAAGGCTTCAGGAGGACTGTTTAGATTGAGCCCAATCCCTATGGTATTGGCCTAGTTGGTTGACACATTAGTGTCACGCCCTGGCCCTGCTGATGGGTGGCAGGATATTTTATTCTATATCATCTCACCAGATTATTTCAACTCCCACTTATAAGTTAAAGGCTTACAAATTTATCACTTACAAATTTGTGTCTCTAGTTCTCAGAAGCATCTACCAGGGTGTCCCACAGACACCTCAGATTCAATATTTCCAAAACTAATCAACTGATCTTAACCCTTACATTTGTTTCTCCTCCAATGTTCCCTTTCTTAATGAATGGATTTCTTGTCATCTAAACCAGTTGTCTTTGCTGCAATAGTTTTTGTATATTTGCATACTCTTCTATTCTTCCCTTTAAACTCAGCCCTCGGAGTTCCCGTCGTGGCGCAGTGGTTAACGAATCCGACTAGGAACCATGAGGCTGCGGGTTCGATCCCTGCCCTTGCTCAGTGGGTCAAGGTTCCGGCGTTGCCGTGAGCTGTGGTGTAGGTCACAGACGCGGCTCGGATCCTGCGTTGCTGTGGCTCTGGCGTAGGCTGGCAGCTACAGCTCCGATTCGACCTCTAGCCCGGGAACCTCCATATGCCGCAGGAGCGGCCCAAGAAATGGCAAAAAGACAAAAAAAAAAAATAAAATAAAAAAAAAATAAACTCAGCCCTCCTCAATTCCTCCCACAATGCACTATCAGAGTTGTTATGCTAATAAATAAATCTGATTTTCCCTTCTCTATTTAGAAATATTTGATAGCTGTCTGATACCTATAGTATAATGAATAAACTTCTTAGAAGTCAAACAAATCCTCCATGATCTGGCTCTTCTCTGACTCTTCAGCTTCATCTCCTGTCATGCTTGCTCTCATACTTTATTCTCCAGAAATACTAAATTATTATACATATGTGCTCTAGAGTATATTTGTCATTTTGGATGCTCAACAGCAAGAGACAAAACCAAGACCCATGCTAGTTTTGTTAATAGAATTTAATGTAAGGAATAAGTCAAACATATAGTAGAAGACTGAAAATGCAAAGGAGCCACCTGAGGCAACACAGAGATAAAAACTGCAGGAAGTATTGTCAGCCTGTGGTTGGGGGAACAAAGGGAAGTGGTTGGGATTAGTTGAACCTGTAAGTTTAGGGAAAGGGTCCTGTAGAGTTGGGATCCAGACATCCCAAGAGGATGGGTAGCCCTCCTGATGCTTAGTATCTCCATGGAGCTTAGTCCCATGGAGCTTAGTCCCAGATTTTTTAAAAGGGAGCACTGTTAGATTGGAGCAGATATCTTAGTGGAGAAGGGCAATTATGAGGTTGCTTCTTGGACTGTGGGAAAAAAAACCTCAGGAGTGGAATCAACTGCCTTCATCAGATTGAAGGACAATTTCTGGGGTGATTCTGGTAGAATAATGGAACAAAAGAGGAAGAAACAAGCCCCTTCCCCATCCTGTAGCCTTCTAGTCTTTCTCTAGTACCCCCTAGTGGTAGAATCTACCAGGGGTCCAGCCAGTGAAGAAGAAATGGGTTTGCAGAGTCACAGCCTCAGCACCAGTAAGCAGAGAATGAAGGACAGTAACTTCATAAACAGTATCCAAAAAACTTTCCTTTTGAGAAAATGACAAAAAAATGTTGAAAAGTAGAGCCATGCTTCTACTTTGAAAGATGAAGGGAGAAGAGTGCTACTCCCTTTCTGAATTCCCTGCAGCTAGATCACCTGTGCTCACCCAAAGAAATATCCCTCCAGGACTTTATCTCTGGAATGAAAGAAGCAAAGAAGAGGGGACAGTGCAGAATTCATTTCAGTTGTGGCTCTGGCAGCAGCAGAGTCAGAGGCAGTGGTCTTAGAGCCAGCAGGAATGTGGACCAGTAATACCAGGACTAACAGTGGAGGTGTCTAAGATCTACCAGTGCCCACTCTAGGTACCCAGTTTCTCTTATTTTTTTCTTTATTCTGAGCTTAGTTCTTTAGACTTCCTGATGGTTCTGGGAGCTACAAAAATATCATTCAATACATCACTTTTCTGCTTACATTAATAAGTATTGGTTCTCTTGATAGAAAAAAAAAATCCTGCCTAGTACATCCAACATACTCTCTCATATCTCATGTTTGTAATTTTTTCCCATCTGTGAGATTCTTAGTTTCTTTTTTTTTTTTTACACTTATCTTTCTCTGCTCTCAAACAGATGTAGGCTCCCATTGCAAAAAAGGGATGGTCTATGTAACAGCAGAGGTCATCTTGTACTGTTATCATATGTTAATGTGTTTTCTCCTCTGGTAGTAAACTTCTTGAGGTATATGTACCTAGCACAGAGCCTGGAACAGTATAGAGGTGCAAAAATATTTGTTGAATAAATGGATTAATGGCTCTAAATTCATTGACATTGCTCATGTTTAGTGCAAATTTTCTTGTAATACATGAATCATAACTGTCAGTTTGGGTTTGGCATATGTACTATGTGGTATTTGAAATCACTGACCAAAGGAGACATACTATAGAGCAGAGAGAGTGCTACATAGTATTCTGTGATAATCTATATAGGAAAAGAACCTGAAAAAGAATGGATGTGTGTATATATAAAACTAAACCACTTTGTTGTACGGCTGAAGTTATTGCAGCATTGAAAACCAACTATACTTCAATAAAACTTCAAAAAATAAAAAAATACCTATCAGTAATTAAAACTGATCATCCTTTAAGGCCAAGTTACCCAATAAGTTCAGCATTTATAATTTATAAGATTTAGAAAGTTTATAAAGGTTTCTCAAGCCTTATTTTTGTTTATATCCTTTTCCAGCATACACATTAGGTTAATACATTTACATATTTCCATGGTAGCTATGTTTATTAATCCAAATATCAAATTCAGGAAAATTATTAAGTCACAGTGCAAAAACAATGTCCTTCCAGGAGACTTTGTGCTATAATTTATTCATAATTATGATATTTTATACATTGTATCCATTCTGGTGGGTCCTTTAACAACTAATAATAGAGGGATCTGAGGTGATTCTTTCTTTTTCGAGGAGCCTCTATAATGCCAGGGTAGAGAAAAGAGCCTGTTTCATGGGCCATTTTTGGACAGGCTCTGTGTAGTTAGATGATCCTGTTCTGTCCCCTCTTACCCTTACAATGCCTTATACAGCCATTGGCAGCCAACTGCGGTGGTTCTGAAACCTCTCCAGGGCTGGCAGCTTCCTTTTCACTTTTACAAATCTGATTTCTAGAACCTCTGTGACACCCTGTGCAGGCAGCTTCCTAGAGTACAAAGCAGGTCCCTGTGCCAATACATTTGAGCATGCTCTGCTAGCTACTCTAGTATAGAACTTAAACCTCCAAGCATTGGCACTCCTAAGCCAGAGAGCTAAGAGGAACTGAGAGCCTTTAAAAGACTATAACCCAGGAGAGAAACCTAGGGGACCCATGCCTTAAGGCCTTTCACCCACCAAGAGTTTATTAAACATTTACTGTAGGCCCAGAACTTTGCCCCTGCTCCTGAATTTGACCCTGAGTATGCCTGAATGAAATCATTACTCTCTTTTGACTCCTTTAGTGTAAATGGAGCAGAAAAATAATCCTTTCTGTTTTCTGGTTTCTCTAGGAAAAGCAAATACATCTATATTGTCTGGAAAGAATGAGGGTTTGTTCTGGAGTTCATTGTCAGCCTCTTCCAATTATGAAATCTATCTTCAAGTCAACTGACCTCAAAAGTATGGTTGGGAATTTGTTAGGCACAGAAAGACTCAAGAGTTCTGAAAACTAAGAAACAAAAAAAAAATTTTGTTAGTCTTGGCAGGCCTCCCATTACAAATTTTGTTATTTAATGAAGGCTATTCAAAAATCCTTCCAACATTATACTTGGTGGAATTGCTCTGGTGCCACAATAAGTTATAATCACAAGTCATTTGTGTCCAACTTATTTCTTTTTTTTTTTCTTTTTTGTCTTTTTGCCATTTCTTGGGCCGCTCCCATGGCATATGGAGGTTCCCAGGCTAGGGGTTGAATCGGAGCTGTAGCCACAGGCCTACACCACAGCCACAGCAACGTGGGATCCGAGCCGTGTCTGTAACCTACACCATAGCTCACGGCAACGCTGGATCCTTAACCCACTGAGCAAGGCCAGGGATAGAACCCGCAACCTCATGGTTCCTAGTTGGATTTGTTAAACATTGAGCCACAACGGGAACTCCGTGTGTAACTTATTTCTTGTGCTCCAACTTATATTGAAGGGTGGAGTTTCAAAACAAACAAACAAAAAAGAATTGATTCCTTCCTTAGTTAGTCCCTTTGATGTATTTAGAACATATCTCCATAATAAAAATTTTCATAATTGGATAATAAGAATTTTCATTCTTGTCCTTTTCATTGCTTTGCACCTTCATTGTGGGTTAACTTGGGGCCTGTTTCGTCCTTCAGTACACAGCATCTAGTCAAGTGCCTGACTTCTGGGAGTTACTCATTAAATAGTTTATTGTAACATAAATAAAAACTTCTCAAGAAATAAAAGAGGTAAAAGAGAAAACTCTTGCCTTTGAGATTAGAGTAGAGCAGAATCACATATGTGGAGCTACTGTAAGGCAAGTAATGATGTCAGAGGTGGCCCCCATGTCATTTTTGACCATGAAAACTGGAGGAATTCAGATAAAGAAGAGAACTATTCTGGGGTTTAATTGGCTTGGGCAGGGTTTCATGATGGAGAGAATTGAGGCAGATCTTGAAACAGAATTTGAATTGAAAAAGGAATAAAAGCATTCAGGTGGTGATAAAAACTAAAAATGCTGAGGGCAATGGAACTTTATAGAATATATTGATGGTCGTATTATAAGTCCTTTGGATAGGGCAGTGAGAGAAAGGAACTTTCTGAAATCTTCTTGATTTCCCCTCTTTTCAAAATTTATATCCCACCCACTTGTCAAGGCCATGTTAATGCTCACTTTCCTCTCTAGCTGACCCAGCATTAATCTTACTCCCTTTCTAAGAACTCCTTCTTTTACATATTTTTTTTTTCCTGCACTATTTGGTACCTAAACTATACTACATGGAGGTAGTAGAAAGCAGTGGAAAGAGGCTGCAAAAACCAACTGGCTTGGTGTCTTTGTCTAATCATTAAACCTCTATAGACCTCAGTTTTCTAGATAATTTCTAAGGACCTTTCCGTATATAAGAATCCAACTTTTTTTCTTTTTGGCCTTTTAGTAGCAAAAGGGGGGAAAAAATCAGACAGAGCCTCTAAATTCTATCAGTTTCCAAAAGGTCTTAGGCCCTTTTAACCCAGTACATGGCCTATCCAAGTGGGTTAGGTCTTTTGTGGCCTTCTCTAGCTACATAAAGTATTTATTTGAAAATTCCTCTCTGGTTTCTCAAGTCAGATTGTCTTGCTTTGAATTCAATTCTACCACTTCCTGTTTGCTGTGACAAGTTGCTTAACCTCATTTTACTATGCACAATATAGAGCTATAAGAATACCTACCTACTCTTTGTTGTGAGACGTAAAAGTTTGTTTGGAGGATTAAAAGAGATAATTCATGAAAAATTTAGCATGCTTCTTATTCCCAGAAGAAGAGCAGAAAGAAGTGATTTCCTTCCCCTCTTCTAGTGTGCTAAAACCCTTCTCCAAAAACTCATGACTCTCCCTAAGGGCCACTTGAGCCTTTAACACAACCATACCTGCCATACTCTAGGCTGACTTCCCCCACCTTCTTGGTCTTTCTATTTCCAAGCTGCTTTTTAGATATGCTTCAATAAGTCATGTTCAAGTTTCTTCACGGGCACTAGTGGTCAGGAGAAATAGGCCTAACATGTATATTCAATCCCAGTTCTTAGTTCTCCTATATCTAAAATGTAGGAGGGAGTTCCCATTGTGGCACAGTGGAAATGAACCTGACTAGTATCCATGAGGATGCAGGTTCAATCCGTGACCTCACTCAATGGTCAGGGATCCAGCGTTGCGATGAGGTGTGGTGTAGGTTGCAGACGGGACTCAGATCTGGCATTGCTGTGGCTGTGGTATAGGCCAGCAGCTGTAGCTCCAATCCACCCCCCAGCCTGGGAAATTCCATATGCAGCAGGTGTGGCCTCAAAAAGCAAAATAAATAAATAAATTAATTAATTAATTAAAATGTAGGAGTGTGTCCTAGAAGTATTAAAGTTGTATTGCTCTACCTTTAAGGTCCTTTGAGTTAATCAATCCCAAATTAATGAGAACTGAGCAAGCACTGTAAAATGTACTGGATTTGAGGAAAGAAATGATTTCTGTTCCATAAATGTATATATTCTGATGGGATTGGATGTGTAGTTTTTTAAAACATGTGGAAAATACAATCTTACCCAATGTCAAAGTCTAATCAGTGCATTCTACTCTCAGAAACATTATTTAGGAAGGAAGGAAGGAAAGAAAAAGGGATACAAGAGATGCTTGGCTTTTTTATGAAAAATCATGAAAGGTGCAACTGCTATGGAGAACAGTATGGAGATTCCTTAAAAAACTAAATATAGGGAGTTCCCATCGTGGCACAGTGGTTATCGAATCCGACTAGGAACCATGAGGTTGCGGGTTCAATCCCTGCCCTCACTCAGTGGGTTAAGGGTCCGGCGTTGCCGTGAGATGTGGTGTGGGTTGCAGACGCGGCTCGGATCCCGCATTGCTGTGGCTTTGGCGTAGGCCGACAGCTACAGCTCCGATTTGACCCCTAGCCTGGGAACCTCCACATGCCGTGGGAGTGGCCCAAGAAATGGCAAAAAGACAAAAAAAAAAAAAAAAAAAAAAAAACTAAATATAGAACTACCATTTGATCCATCAACCCTACTCCTGGGCATATATCTGGAGAAAACCATAATTCAAAAACTTACATAGTTCCCATTGTGGCTCAGCAGAAACAAATCTGACTAGAATCTATGAGGATGCAGGTTCAGTCCCTGGCCTTGCTCAGTGGGTTAAGGATCCAGCATTGCTGTGAGCTGTGGTATAGGCTGGCAGCTACAGCTCCCATTTGATCCCTAACCTGGGAACCTCCATATGCCATGGGTGTGGCCCTGTTAAAAAAAAATTTACATGTTCTCCCAATGTTCACTGAATTACTATTTACAACAGCTAAGGCATGGAAGCAATCTAAATGTCCATAAACAGAGGATTGGTTTACATATACAATGTGATACATATATGCAATGGAATAGTACTCAGCCATAAAAAAGAATGAAATAATTCCATTTTCAGCAAAATGGGTGGACCTAAACATTATCATACTGAATAAATTAAGTCAGATAGAGAAAGACAAATATCACATGAGATCACTAATATGTAGAATCTAAAAGAAACAATACAATGGAACTTACAATACAGAAACAGACTGGAAGATTTTGAAACCAAATTTATGTTTAGGAAACATGGAGATGAGGGATATATTAGGGGGCTGGGATTGCTATATACACACTACTATATATGTATATATGTATGTGTGTGTATATATCTATATATGTGTATGGAATAAATGAGTAACAGGGTCCTACCGTATAGTACAGAGAAATGTACTAAATATTGTGTAATAATCTATATGGGAGAAGAATCTGAAAAGGAATGGATGTATGTATATGTATAACTGATTTACTTTGCTGTACGCCTGAAATTAACACAACTTTGTAAGTAAACTATATTTCAATAAAATTTAAAAAAAGAAAAACCTGTACTGCTATAATCTTCTGAATTGCAGTTATAAACTGAAGCACTAGTTTCTGACCTAAGAACATTTCATGTAACAAGATTTGCATATATGCCTAGCTTCTAGAATCCATATTAGTATTTTAAAATCTGTAGGGGGAGAATGGAAATCATTGTTTCAATACCATATCAATTTAAGAAAAGCAAACAGACTGAAATCTTTGAAGAAGCATGTTTTATCATCAGTAACCAGTCACTAAACTACCCAGTGAGTGATGTGTATTTTGCAAATTAAAGCCCAAATTGGCTAATTTTGGTAAAGCATGTATTAATTAAGCAACCACCCAGAATGAATACAAGAAACTTCCATTTTCCTCAGCCAAAAATGGGAAACCATAAAAATGGAGTTAGGCAATATAAAAAGTTCTGGAAAATAATAAAGTCCTTTTCCCCAAAAGGTAACACATTTTTTAAAACTGAATTTACCATTTGGAAAAAACACACAACTTTAATTTCTGGGACTCTCCTAATCATTTCTCAATTCAATTTCTATTTAGTCGATGAAAGAATACAGGTTTTATTACTTTTAGCCATAAATTTTATTAATTTGTTTTTAACAGATTTATTGAGATACAATTCATATACCATATAATTAACTTATTTAAAGAAGACAATGCAATGATTTTTAGCATATTCAGTCCTTTATCTATCACCACAATAATTTTTAGAACATATTCATTACCCCCAAAAGAAGCCCCATACTTATTAGCAGAAACTCATTTTTTCTCATTCTCCCAGCCAGTCCTAGGCAATCGCTGATTTTTCATATGTGGTCCTTTGTGACAAGTTTTATCATGAACATAGCCAAGAAAAGAATACACATTACTCTATTGCAGTTCTGCTTTCATAATTGTAGTGAGTTAAATGAAGAAATATAGCTCTTTCTGTTTTATTCTGAGTAAAGATTATATGAGAAGACAGTAGAAGAAAAGGGGAAAGAAGGGAATGATAGACTTTCATAAAGAAGAGGGAAAAAACCTGATGTATAAGAAGGGCAGAACAGAATGGACTGTACTTCCAGATTCCTACTGAAGAGGCATACAATTTATTCCTAAGAGAGATTTAAGAGAGGACAAAGGTCAGATATAAATTCCTATGATCCTGCAAAATGAACTGACATACAAATGCTTCAAATTTGATTCAGAGTAATCACCCTGAGATGGGTCAAACCTGGACAAAAACTAATGAAGAGTCCTGTGTACACCAAATAAAACAAAATGATGAATACCCCATCATGTCCCCACTAAATTGCTTTTTATTGATACCCATATGTTATTCCGATGCTGAGTCTAGACACTGTTTCTTCATATTCTCAAATGCTTTTTCTTTCCAACATTTGTCACTACACAGAGTCACAGGAAAAAATGTTTTGCTTCTTGTGGTGAGACCCTTCAAAACCACTATCCCAGCAGTTCTCAAACATAAAATACAGCATTATTAACCATGGTCACTACATCACACATTACAACCAATGACTTGATTATTTTATAACTGGAAGTTTGTAGTTTTTGACCCCCTTCACCCAAATGCTTTTGGTGACAGTGCCTATTTGAAAGTCTCTTGAATGTATTGCCTAATCAGTATCTCTGTACTCACCTGGCCTATCTATAATCTCTCCATTGATGTACTCATCCTCATTCATGATGTTTTATAGATCTATTGAGGTTTGCAGTTTTATCTTTTCCTCATGGGCTGGAAATGCCTCTGTTGAAAAGAGTTGACCCAGTTCAGGCCTCTTTAAATGAACTCAACTTGTCCATGCAAACATATGCTGCTATGTTATACCTGGAAGGAACTTCGAGATCATCTGCCAACTTTATGAGAGATGAGCTATCATGGCTTAAGAAGGTAGGGTCACTTGCCCAAGGTCTCAGAGTCATTGACTGGAAGAGTCAATATTTCCAATTCAATGTTCTTTTTTATTTTAGTTTTCTCTTTAACTTCCATGAAAAATTAGTCAAGTTGTATTATGGCTTCATTCTTCAAACTGGAGTGCATAGTCTTTGGGGGTACATGCAAATGATTCAAAGACACCAAGAGTTTTCAGGGAATCAGTTTCCAGATTCCTACCTTCCATATCTGCCTTTTCCTAATATTCGTTTGCCTGAGAATGCACCTTGGGTTAAAGCCCCAGTTATCCTTTCCCATTTCCACTTTCATAATTGACCATTTCTTGATTTATAAAAGGCCATCTCTAATTTTATTTCTCTCTCTTCCTGATTTTACTATACAATCACCCCACATACAGAGGGACAGTCCAAAATTTTGGTATCATCCAAGCATATATATATATATACATATATATATACACATATATATATATTTATATATGTGTGTTTATTTTTAGTTATATATATATTTCTGTTAAGACAAAAATATGATGTTAGCAAAACAGTATTTTTATCTTTTGTTGCAGCATTCTAAATTGAGTATGTTATAAAGTGGTAGTAAGTGATAAGGTTTGCTAATCACCTCTTCTATCCTCCAACAGTTGCCCCAAAATTAATTTTCGAGTATTACGAAAACACTTCTCTTGAGGGAAAAGTCCTATGAAAACAAACCCAAGAAAGTATCTGTAAGAAAAATAAATAATACAAGGTGACATCTTATTTCATTTAGATGACAAACTCATTGAAAGTTTCTATGCTTTATCTGTCTCAGAATTCAAATCCAAAAGTAAAATTATTATTACAAAGATCTGTATTGACATATTTTAATTGCAAAATGAAGCCAATGTCTGTTATTGTTCTTAAACCATACAGAAGTAAAGCAAACATGGCAACTCATTAACAGCTAATGTAGGAGTTCCCATTGTGGCTCAGTGGTTAATGAACCTGACTAGCATCCATGAGGACAAGGGTTCAATCCCTGGCCTCGCTCAGTGGGCTAAGGAGCCAGCGTTGCCATGAGCTGTGGTGTAGGTCACAGACGTGGCTCAGATCCCATGTGTCTGTGGCTGTGGTGTGGACCAGCAGCTATAGATCCGATTTGACCCCTAGCCTGGGAACCTCCATATACCATGGCTGCGGCCCTAAAAAGACAAAAGACAAAAAACAAGACAAAACAAAAAGTTAGTGAATGTAAGTAAGGCCTGTGCTTATTGTACTGTTCTAAACATTTCTTCTGTATTTTAAATTCTAAAAATAAAAGTTTGGAAAGAATACACTGAAATTCATTTCATTTTTTTCTGTTTGTATTGAATTTTATATTTTCCCCCAATTTTTCTGGTTTTATTTGTTTGGAGTAACACCAAAAATTAGCACAGTTTCAAATGTCAAAACTACACAAAAACATATACCAGAGACATATCCCTTCTTTCTTCTACCCATTGTCACTAACAATTTCAGGAAACCAATCTCACTGCTTTGTGACTCACCCTACCTGTGTTTCTTTTTAAAAATAATGTATATGTTTATTTTATCACTTCCCATTCTTTGTTATACAAAAGATAGCATATTATAGATCCATTTTTATTTATTTATTTATTTATTTTTAATTTTTTTGTCTTTTTGCCTTTTCTTGAGCCACTCCCATGGCATATGGAGGTTCCCAGGCTAGGGGTCTAATCAGAGCTGTAGCCTACACCACAGCCACAGCAACGCAGGATCCAAGCCACGTCTGTGACCCACACCACAGCTCACCACAATGCCAGATCCTTAACCCACTGAGCAAGGCCAGGGATCGAACCTGCAACCCCATGGTTCCTAGTCAGATTTGTTAACCACTGCACCATGACAGGAAGTCCTAGATCCATTTGTAAATTTCCTTTTATCCCCCATTTAATGTTTCTGAAAATTAAGCTTATCTGTGCATAGTAGCCATCTTCCTCACTCTTTTTTTTTTTTTTTTTTAACATCTGCAGGATACTAATTTGTCTACATATCATAGTTTAGATACACAGTCTCCATATGTTTGGGGAATTTAGTGTCTATATTTCGCAATGACAAAAAAAATGTTGTGCTGAATAACCTTGTTTATAATATTTGTATTGTTGTAGGGTGTATCCACATGGGAGATTCCCAGAGGTGGGGCAGTTGGGTCAAAAATTAAACACACGTGTAGTTCTGTTAAATGCCCTTCCATAAGGAGCTTACCGTTTACATTCTTAAAGGCAATATATGAAAACATGCATGTGAAAGTGTGTTGTTAAACTTTAAAATTTTTGCCAAGTTGATAGGTGAAAAATGGCATCAATGTAGTTTTCATTTGCATTTCTCTTGTTGAAAAACAGTGAGTTTGAGCAACTTTTTTATGCTTAAAGATAATTTATATATTTTTGTGAAATATAAAAATGTTTTTTGTGTTTTCAATTCACGTCTTATTGCCTATTTTTTCATACTGGTTTCTGGTCTTTTTTTCTCTCAGTTTTTAAGAATTATTTATATATTAGATATATCAGCCTTATATCTGTCACACTGTTGCAAACAATTACTTCGAATTTACCATTTGTCTCCAGACATTTTTTTTTTCCTCTTTCTTTTCTTTTTATGGCTGCATTTGGGCCATATGGAAGTTCCTGGGCTAGGTGCTGAATCAAAGTTACAAGCCGAGGCCCACGCCACAACCACAGCCACACCAGATCTAAGCCTCATCAGTGACCTACACTGCAGCTTGTAGTAATGCCTGATCCTTACCCAATTACAGAAGTCTGGGATAGAACCTGCATCCTCATGGAGACAACATTGGGTCTTTAACCAGCTAAGCCACAATGGGAACTCCAAGAACATTTTTTTAATGCACTCAAATATATCAAGCTTTTCTTTTATTGCATGTGAATTTTGAATCATGGTAATAAAGTCTTTCTCTACATACCTAGATTATGAAATTCATCCATGTTTTTAGTACTTATATTTTTTCTTTTCTTTCTTTCTCTCTCTTAAATACTTGCTCCATGTGATGCTTTTCTTGTATGAAGAATGAAATATTGATGAGATTGTATCATTTTTCAAATGGCTTCCCTCTTCCCCCAGTGGTTTATTTAAAGTTTTTTAAATTTATTTATTTTTTCTTCTTTTTTTTCTTTTTTTGCTTTTTTCTAGGGCCACATCCACAACATATGTAGGTTCCCAGGCTAGGGGTTTTATCGGAGCTGTAGCTGCTGGCCTATGCCAGAGCCACAGAAATGTGGGATCCGAGCTGCATCTGTGACCGACACAGCAACTCTGGATCCTTAATGCACTGAGCGAGGCCAGGGATCGAACCCGCAACCTTATGGTTCCTAGTTGGATTCATTAACCACTGTACCATGACAGGAACTCCAGGAGTAGGTTCTTCTTGAAAATGTCTGAAAAACCTTGAAATTTTCCTGGAAATACTAGAAACCCATATGATTGAATTGATAGTAACTATAAAACACTTTAATAACATACAACTTATTTTTCAAAAAAAGGAAATTGTTTACATTAAATTATATGGACATGGGTTTAAGAAAAAAGAAATAGGAAACCAGGATTAAGAAATAGTGAGATTAACATATGAATCCAGGGCCAGAAAGGAAATTGTGATCCATTGCATCGTTCCAGCTTTCAGAAAGGAGAAAGTTTATCAGTTTGTTAGGGGACACAAAATCTTCTTTTCTGTCACTAATGTTTTAAATTTTTAAAAGAAATCTTATAAAGAATGGGCTAATGGAATCCTTCTGTACACCACAGGGAATCGTATATGACTTCGTCACTTTGCTATACAACAGAAATTGAAGAAATATTGTAAATCAACCATACTTTAATTTAAAAAAAGAAATCTTATAGAAAGATCCATTCAAGAATTTAACATGTATGATGCATAACATATATATTTTAGGATTATAGTTAAAATTGCAATGCTTATGGGAATTAAACTGGAAATAAAAAAGTCTTTATTTTTATTAAAATGGAAACTAGTTTATTGAGAACATCTAGATTCAAGGCACTGTGTTACTACTTTAAAACATCTTGTTTAAGCTTTACAAGTATCCTATAGAGTTGATTTTACCACTATTTTTCAGAGGAGGCAAGGTGACCAGAGAAAGTCAGCAATGATGATAATTTTGGACTTTAAATATAGCCTTAAGCCAGATTTAAATTTCAGGTTGAGTGATTTGCATGCTGATAGAAACATCATCACTGATAAGGATTTTTAGATTCTAACTTCAAAGTCTTGGACCTTAAGTGATAGTTCCAAATGGCTGATTAAATCCGAGATCAGGGGAGTTCCTGAGGTGGCTCAGTGGTTAATGAATCAGATTAGTAGCCGTGAGGATGTGGGTTAATTCCCTGGCCTCACTCAGTGGGTTAAGGATCTGGTATTGCCATGAGCTGTAGTTTATGTTGCAGATGCAGCTCAGATCCCACATTGTTGTGGCTGTGGTGTAGGCTGGCAGCTACAGCTCCAATTTGACCTAGGCTGAGAACCTCCATATGCATGGGTGTGGCCTTAAAAAGACAAAAGACAAGATAAATAAATAAATAAATAAAAATAAAATCTGAGATCAGGAAGAGATTTATTTGAATTCTACAGAGTTATGACACTGAGTCTAACAGCAAGATTGATTGATTGTGCATTTGCAGACCTAGCACTTTTTGCAGGATGATTTAGGATAATCAATTTTCACCTCTTCCTTTCCTCTGGGATTTATGGAGAATATTTTTATTTTCAGAGAGTTTATTTACTTATAGAGAAATAGTGCTTAGCTTTAGTGCCACTTTAACCTCAGAGCTAATTCAGAAAAGCATTTTAAAGAGTTTAATATTTTTCCATAATATTGCATATTTAAAATATTATTGTTAAGTTTGCCAAGGGAGGAACATGCAAGGCCAAGTTGGTAAAGCAAGAGAGATTTATTAAGGCATCCAAGGGGGAGAGGCTGAGCTCAAGATGGTGCCAGCGCCTTTGAGGAGATGTTAGGCTTATAAAAGATCTATGGTAGGAATCTGTGGTGGGAGTTTTTAGTGGGAAATTGTGGCAGGAAAAATGAAGGAGGAGGGGAAAGTCAGGGGAGGGATAGGGAGTCAAGTCCCATCAGAGAGGGCAGTTAATCCTTGTAGGAGGTTAATCTATGCAGGCAGTTTTTTCTGAGAGGCCACTTTTTTTGCTGCCCAACTTGAGCACCCACATTCTGGGAAAGGGTGTAGATCTTGTGCTGGGCCGTACGCATGTCTGCAGCAGATCTCCAAGGTGAACAGCCACATTCAGGGGGTAGAGGGTCTGCTACTATCCTCCTGGTGACAAAAGACCTATCATTCCAGTCTTTGGTTATATGGGATAGGAGCAATGGTCCCCTCTTCCGTAGCTACATTCTGCTGGCTATAGGCAACTAGTACTGGGTAGCTGGACATGGTAAATTCTTACTATGGAGGATGGGAAAAAAGAAAAATAAGATAAAACAGGGGGTTTTGTGTATTGGTTGGTACTGGTACTGCTGAAGGAGGAACATTTCTCTGGTAGCTCTGTTGACTACGATCGGGATTGTTTTCCATATGAAATTGACTAGGAGACGTATTATACAAGGAGTGATATTAAGAGAAGAATTATAAAAGGAGTTATGAAGAGAAGAAATATAGCTTTAAAAGAGGAGGAAATTGAGGCAAATAGAAATCCCAACCAGAAGGTTTCTAAGGCAATGTGTTTTCTTGCCTTCTGTATTATTTCTATGTTATCTTTTAAAACTTTTAGATTTTCTTCTACCTGTCCTGTAGTATTGATATAAAAGCAGCATATTTCATTAAGAATGGCACAAGTGCCTCCTGCTTCAGCAGTTAGAAGGTCTAGACCACACTAGGCCATTAAGGCTTTTGTAGGACTACTAGGCTATTAAGAGATTACCGTTGGTCTTCAAATGCCTTCCCTGTGGCATTCCAGGACTGTGGTAAAGTTAGAGAGATGTTCCAGATAGATCTTTCTAGTAAGAGAATCCCAGCAAACCAGAAGAGGCCTCACTGTATGGAGTGGCCTATCCCTGGCTTTTCTAAAATAGGGTTGTCATGGGCATGATTGCCAAGTTTGGGTGGACTTACTTCCCTTGTCTTTATTTTGAACCTTGGTCTTATTAGAGCATGTGCTACAAATGACCCTAGATTAGAAATTAAATCTGAAGCAGCCTTTTCATGAGGCTACAGGATTTGAGCATTGGGCATTAGCGCAGCTATAGTACAATACCTGACCAGTGTCTTAGAAGTATTAAGCAGACCATACTGCCACATAAGAAGAAGTGTCCTGTTCCTAATAAAGAGAGGGCTGTAGTGGTGGCAGTGGAGGTATTGTATCTGTGATCTCCTGCAAAATATTGGTCTGGATATAGGACTGTATGGGGGCTCCCTGCTTTTTTTTGCCTTTTTTTTTTTTTCTTGTTGTCTTTTTATCTCTACTCTTGGAGATTGCTGACAAAGCAGATTTCAGAATAAAAGATGAATGAGGTCTTTTTGGGGGCCAGCTGCGGTAAAAGTTCCATTAGCCATGAGTTTACTGAGAGTTTATCCTGTTCCATCAGTTAGCCCAAAGGGTAGAACGTGAGATTTTTAAAGATAGAAATATTATGTTCATAAGTTTTTTGGATGTAGTTTAGAAAATTTCCCCATTGAAATGTTACATTATGTCAACCGCTAAGCATATGGGGATCTATAGGCATCCAGGTACCTATAGTGGCATTGAGTGAGGTTGTGTGGTTGCAGTAGGAAATATTCTGGTTTCCTAAGGGTGAGGACCAGGTATAGTTGGATATATGTTGGAAACAGAGAAAGGCCTTATCAGGCAAATGAGTAACTTCCCCTCTTGGTTGAGAGACTCCTGGAAATTTACTTAAATTAGCTCCTAACTGTTGATCTTTTGGAAAAATGGAGGCTTATGGTAATTTAGAGTTTGGCTAAGAAGAACCTCTAGACTTAGAGGAAAGGCCCATAAAACTATTTAGGAATCCTGAGAAGTTTTCAGAAAATCCAGTGATTGGTTAGGATTGTAGCCTGTGCTATAGACTAGACAGCAGGAGTGAGAGGGTGACCAGACCCCCAGAAGAGGGAAGGTGTTGAAAGAGAAGTATTAGGGTTAGTGAGGTGGAAAAGGAAGGTTTGGAGAGCTTATGCATTGAACAATCTCTCAAGAAGGATCCAGAAGGTATGTGATCCAACTCCATGGGTAATCAAAGTCTCCCTGTAGGAGTGATCCCCACAAAAAGGTGAGGATATGAATGTGAAGATCAAGAGGGCCATTGGCTAGTATGGACTGTATTCGTAGAGGATAGGGATATGGGATATTAAGATTAAGGGGGAAGCAGAGTGGACAAGGACAATATGGTATATTCACAGAGGACCATTAATCTGGAGAGAGGGAGCTGTTTTCCCAATAAGCACTTGGTGGAGGCAGTCTGAGGTGTACCAGGGAATCGTGTCACAGGGAAGAGTGGGAAAAAGAAGAGGCACAAATAAGCCCAACAGACAAAGTTCTGTTTCCTCTCTTTCTATTGTATGGAGTCTGAAGGGTTGTGATAAGTCAGAAAGGGAGAGAACAGATGCAGAAATAAGGGCCTACTCTAATTTATGGAAGGAAGACTTAATATCAATAGTAGGATACAGTGGCTCAATTAGAGGATTTTTGGTGGCTTGGTATAAGGGGCAGGCCAAAAGCCCAAAGTTGGGGATCCAGATGCAGAGAAATCCTGAAATACTAAGGAAAGATAGGAGTTCCTGTTTGTAAGTGGGAAGAGAGAGAGAGGCAATGAGCTGTTTTCCGTCTACAATGCACAATGTGGGGGTAATAGAGAGTCCAAGTTATTTGACCTGGGGGGAGGAATGTTGAGCTTTAGCAGGAGAGACCTGATATCCTTTATCATCCAGATGGTTTAAAAGTGTTGCCATATGTTTAAGAGGAGTGTCATAAGATGGGCTACAGGATAAGAGATCATCAACATATTTTGGAGGGTAATGGGATGAAACCAAGAGTGGTGAGATCTGAATGAAGATGGGACCTTTCCAAAAAAAATGGCAGCTGTCCCAAAAATCCTGGGGAAGGATCGTCCAGGTAAGCTGACTCAATTGGTGGTGTGTGGATCTGTCCAGGTGAAGGTGAAAATGTCCTGAGAGTCTGGGTGTAAAGGGATAGTAAAGAAGGCAGCCTTCAGATCAAATTCAAATGAAAGGTATCTGGGAGAATAAGAACTAGGATGGTGTAGGGTTTAGGAAGTACCAAGTGAGCTGGAAGGACTCTCTGGTTTATAACGTGGAGATCTTGGACAAGGCGGTTAGAACCATCTGATTTTTTACCTGTAGGACTGGAGTGCTGAATGGGGAGTGAGTGGGTCAGAGTGAGTTATAAGAAAGAAGGCAGTCAATAATAGGTTGGAGGCCCCTTCTGCTCTCAAGGGACAAAGGATATTGGGGTTGGCAGGGGTACGTGGATGGGTCTTTTACCATAATTTGAATGGGAGCATGATGCTGAGATATGGGAGAGATGGAGGTATTCCATACCATGGGTGAGAGAATGGAGACTGGGAGAGGTATTTTATCAGGTTCTGGATGAGTAAGAAGGATGGGGAGAGAGGGGTCAGCAACAGAGATAGGAGTGAAAAGCTTATGGGAGGCTCTGAATTTAGATAAAATATCTCTGCCCAGGGCTGGGCACTTGGGTATGATCGAGAAAGAATGGCTGAAGGGTATTCCTGATAAGGTGCAACTTAGAGGGGGTGTTGTTAAGTATTTGGAGATTAGGCTATCAGCTCCCACAAAGAGACTTGAGAGGGGTAAGTTGGGCCTACGAATTCCGGCAGTGCCAAATAAGTAGCCCCTGTGTCAATAAGATAAAAGGTCCCTTATTTGCCACCAGCAGAGTTACCCTGGGCTCTGATGGAGTGATAGGCTTGGGGGCAGGGGGCCAGCCTGGGCACCCTCAGTCTTCTGTGGTCAGGCCAAGGAGGCTCAGCAAGTCGAGGTTTGATGACTCCAGTCTCTCTGCAGGGAGGGAGGTGGCCCTCCCTGAGGGGGGTTGTGGCATTTGACCTTCTAGTGGCTTCTCTTGCTACACTAGGGACACTTACCTGGGAGAGAGTGAATTTCAGGGCAGATTTTGCCCAGTGGCCTCCCTTGCCTCACCTGTAATGTTGGCCTGGACGGGCCTTGAGGCTATTGTCCTTGTGAGGGAGCCTATATCTTTGGGAGCCCTGAATGGCAGTTGCCAGCATTTGGTATTTAGCCTGATCTCTTTTTAATTTTTGGCTTTCAGCCTCTTCATTTGATTATCAAATACCTTGAAGGTGAGGCTCAAGAGATCCCATTGTGGAGTTTGAGGGCCATCCTCCAGTTTTTGTAGTTTTTGCCTTATGTCAGGTGCAGATTGAGAGACGAAGTATTGAAGAAAAGACTTCCTTCTGCTGAGGAAGAGTCTAAATTTGTATATTTTCAGAGAAGCTCCATTAAGCAAGAAAGAAAGAGGGAAATGTTTTCATCTGCACCTTGACTAATTTCCTTTAATTTTTCATAGTTAGCAGCTTTGTATGCTGCTTTCCAGAGTTCTGCTATGAGGCAAGTTACCCTGTAACTCCAGCGTCTCTGGCTTGAGGAATCTACCTTATAGTCCCAGACTTGATGCTGTCTGGGAACTGCTGCAGCTTCAACCGGCTGGTGATTATCTTGCCAGTGGAGGTCATCAGCGTGGGCCTAGCAGCTAACCAAACCCTTTCCTTTTCCTCAGGGGAGAGGGGAGAGGATAAGATGATATAGATGTAGTTTCAGGTAAGGTCATAGGACTGAGGGAGATATTCCAATTCCTTAATGTAGGTGGAGGGGTCAGAAGAGAAGGAGCCTAATCTTTTTTCAATTTGAGAGGTCGGACATAGAAAAAGGGACCTGGACCCAACGATCCCTTCAGGTCCTGCCACTTCCCCTAAAGGAGCCGGTTGAGAGGTGTCTTTGTAGGCAGGAGGTTGGGTCCAGGACCATGTATAAGGAGGGAAGAAAGAGGGGTTGGGATCTGGATTAGGACCCACTGGGAGGAGCTGAGGAAGCTGAGGGTGGAAGAGAGGATGACTGTGAGTTGATGGGAGATCTGGCAGCATGGAGACGGTTGGGTTATACAGTGGAAGAGGAGGAGCCATAGGGTCAGATGAGGAGATATCAGAATCAGAGGGAGGCAGTTGTAAGTCTTTGGAATGAAGAAGAATTTGAAGGGTCGAGCAAGACAAACAGAGGGAGGGTCAGGAGCAGAGGGTAAAGAAGGCCTGAATGTAAGGAATTTTGGGTCATTTCCCATTATGGGGACAAGAGTTACCCAGGTCATGCAATATATTAAAATTGAAAGTGCCGTTTCTGAGCCATTGAGACCCATTATCCAATGTATACTGTGCCAGGCAGTGTTACAAAAGAATTTAAGATGCTTGGACCTAATGTCTCCTCTTAGTTGAGAGTATCTGAATTTCATAAGAGGCAGCCAAGAAGCATGTTCCCAGAGGAGTGGAGAAAGTGTTTCCCATGATGAGAAGGAAAGAGAGGACTAAGAGGAGATGGAGGGTAAGCAAACACCTCCTCAGGCTGGCCTCCCCAATTCTGAGTGGTGGACCAGAGAGAGAGGGAGAGAGGGATGTTGTGCTCTGATGTGGGTGTCCCCAGACAGAGGAACTGGGACCAAGTAGCCATGGAATCTTCTGACCTAGCACTAGGATTTGTCTGAGAGGGTTGCACTCTGATGTGTCAGAGGAACCACGGCCCAATGGATGTGCTGACAGAAGACCTGGGAAGGTGGCAATTACTCACCAGAGTATTAAGGGACTGGTGCTGGATGTGGAGCCAGTAATGGAAAGGCGAAGTTCCTGGTTCAGCATTCCTCCCTGGCTGAGCTCCAGAGGGTTAGCATGTAGTGCCTAGATCAGGGGTCCAATCCTGAGTAGGATCTGGGGGTTAGCCCAGGATGGGCTGCCACTGCCTGCTGCTCTCCCAGTTGCAAACCTACCAGGTTCCTTTCCCCTTGCCAATCCCCCCCTTCCCGAGTTTCAGCAACAAATGTTAGGTTTGCCAACGTAGAACACACAAGGCCAAGTTGGTAAAGCAAGAGAGATTTATTACAACATCAGGGAGGACAGGCTGAGCTCAAGATGGCCCTAGCACTGAGCGTGAGGAGGTGCTAGGGTTATAAATGACCCCTGACAGGAATCTGTTGTGGGAGTTTATGGTGGCAACTTGTGGCAAGAACAATGAAGAAGGAAGAGAGGAAGGTCAGGGGATGGGTAGGGAGTCAAGTCCATGACAGAGGGCAGTTAATTCTTGTAGGAGGTTAACTTATGCTGGAAGTTGTTTTCCACACGCCATTGTTTCTTGCTGCCCAACTTGAGCATCCACATTCCGAGAAAGGATGTAGATCTTGTGCCAGGCTGTACCCATGTCTTCAGTAGGTCTCCAAGGTGAACAGCCACATTGTGTGTTGGGGGGAGGATTTGTTCACCATTCTCCAGGGAACCCATCAATTATAATAATAAAAAATGTAGGCTAAATTGCCCCTAACTTCATACATAATTCTAAACTAAGTAAAAGCTGAACATAGAATTTGCAAATTATCTAGATTCTGTGTCTTTTCTCCTATTGTTTTACGTGGTTGTTGGCCAGTTATAAAGGCTACATAGAGAATGAGGAAACAGAGAATTAATTTTACATACTATTTTTTAAAAGGAAAGTACTTGAAATTAACATGATTGCAATTCAGTTATTTGTAGATTAAATTTTTTCTATGTTTGTTCCCTATGACTGTTAACTTTTGATAAAGAGGTTTAGAGAGATTTCTTCTTCAGATATATATCAAAATGTGTGTTCTAAAACTTAAAGTCATATAAAGATGGATTTTAGTGAGCACACAGTTTCTTTTTAAAAAATAAGAATGTAAATGTCAGCAGAAAAAATATAGATAAATTCATGGAATGATTCAGAGTACTCTTTTTCATTTTTGGTGAAAAGTTGATCAGTTATCTACTTTGTTACAAAGGAGATTTCAATATGTGGATGAATTAAAGTAAATTTGGAACTATATTTCACACTCCTGCTGACTCCTAATGTCTTGACTTTCTACCTTTTCCCTGCCTTTGAGTGTCTGCCTCAATTCCAGGCCAATGCATTGCCATCCCCCCTAAGTAATGTAGTTGTTTATGACTTCCAAATATTGTTCAGGTCAGAGTCTCTCTAAGCCCAGGATCATCATGCACTCACTTCCTATGGGACCATCTGAACCTAAATATCCATCACCTAAAAATCTTCCATAATATTCACGCTATAATGAATGGATAATTAATCCAGGCTTTCAGTCTTAATCTCCCAAGGAAACTGAAATTATTGTTCTAGGGCCATTTCTATAGATGCTGTAGACTGCACTGGAGCTGGTAAAGTTTCACCACCCACAGGAGATCCAGACTCTTGATTTTCCAGAGATTTATTACTGTTAAGTCCTGTTTTAAAGGTAGGACCCACCAGACTGGAGTGACTTTCCAGATATTGCAATTTTCTTGCTGAATGACCCAACTCTGCTTTTTGATACCTTAAAACAATAAGTTCTGATTCTTTGATTATAATTCAATCCATACCCTGTTAAGTCCCTATAGAGCCAAGTCCAGTGTGTCCACAATGATCTCATGATTCAGGTTCTTCTAATATGATCCTCCTCTCCTTCCTTTAGGACAAACTTACCAAGATAACCACACTAGGTTCTCTGCTACCTTTAACAGAATTTTGCTGGCCTCTCAAGGTTCGAAACACTCATGTCCCTTCATCCTCTTCCCCTTCCCCTCCCCAGTTTTTAGCACCAACACCCCCACCTGAGTCTCTCTTGTCCTAACAGTGTCTCAGTGTCTATCCCTCTTGCCTTCTGAAATACGCAGACACACCAAAAAAAACTTTAAAAACTTGCCCTCTTAAAGGCACGTAAAATGCAAACCCAACGCTTCAGTTCTCACATATTTTCACAGACCTCTAACATACACACACACTCCTGACCAAAGTAGCCTCTCATGCATTAACTGTCCATAACTGTTGGATTTGCAATCCATCTGCTTCCCCGTATACTACATCACATATTTATCCAGCTGTTATCTGGCCCATAGAAGGAAAATATCAGGAAGGCAAAACCTATTTCCAGAGTTCCCTTCATGGCTCTGTGGAAATGAATCAGACTAGTATCCATGAGGGTGCAGGTTCCATCCCTGGCCTTGCTCAGTGGGTAAAGGATCCAGTGTTGCCATGAGCTGTGGTGTAGGTCACAGATGTGGCTCTGATTGGGTGTTGCTGTGGCTGTGATGTAGGCCAGCAGCTATAGGTCCAATTTGACCCCTAGCCTGGGAACCTCCATATGCCACAGGCGCAGACCTAAAAAGACGAAAAAAAAAAAAAAAAAAAGCTATTGCCAATGCCATCTCTCCTATATCTGGGGCACCACCTCATGACAAGCAGCAACTGCTTTCACATTTCCTCAGTCCATACCACATAGGAACTCCTCATACTCACCATAAACCCAACAAAATTCACTGTCTTTTCTCCAATCCTATTCTTTGTAATTCCCATTAACCTAAAGCAAGGTAGTTTTTTCAATCTAAAGACAACGCCACAGGACTACACTATGACCCGACGAATGAGGGTCTCAGATTCTCTACTGCTCCAACAGCTCCAAGTCTCAAACCACTCAGATGCACTCCAGCCTCTAGTGAACTTCTATTTAAATACATTTTAATAATTTTTCCTGATCCTGACCAAAAATCATTGACATGCAGCCTTCATGTCTATAATATTGAGACTCACCCACACTACTCTGGGCTTGCAGGAATGGCCACAGGGTTAGACCATTGCTCTAACCCAACAGTCAAAAATCATTAACACTAACCTATGAATGCTCAAAACTTAAAGTACAACAACTCTGAGGGCTACTTAATCAAGACCAGGGAACCCTGGAACCCTGGCAGAAATAGTTTTTGACAGTAGATTTGCCTTAGACAAGGAGATGTTTATGATGTTATTAGTACTTCTCTTTGTAGTCTTCGTACTCCTCGCTAATCATGTGGCCATTCTAAAAGAAAGCCTGACCATGAAACCAACATCATAAAAAGTATAACTTGTGCCTTTAGCATACTCTGTAGTTCAGCCAAAATATGACCAGAGGCCTGTGCAAGACTGATTTATTCCTCTGGTTAACATCAAACAAATGTGGGGGCAGGCTACAAGCCAGGCTTTGGGGATGCTATATTTTTCATGATTTTGCTTAGTTTCCTCTTTTTCACTATAATGAAATGTTTTCCACACTGTTTAGGGCAACTTATATCCAATTCTCCAGAGATCTCCTTTGCTATTCAGGCCACTCAAATGCTGTAAATAACTGAGCTCAAAACTGATGTCAAAACATTGAGGAATCCACTTAGATATATATATATAGACATAGATATAATTTTTAATTTTAACTTAATTTAAATTATTGTGCTGTCTTGACTCAGTTTTGAGGCCTTGGCTAGAGGCTAGATAGTTTCCCTCCTTAAACAACTGATTAAGTCCATACCTCAACGAATTTCCTTATCAGGCTCACACATTCTGAAGCCACTATTAACTCTACCAGGCCAGGTACCAGAAGACCAGGGGATAAGCCCATGCCCCAAGGAGCGCCAATCTTATTAAAATTAGCCAATTAGAAGGGAGCCCAGAAACCCTAGCTAACCCCACCCTGCGTGCCATACATAAGCTGCCCCCTACAGCTCCAGCTTGCTGTTACCTTGTCCCGAGGTACAACCCGCTGTGTGGCCCTGCCCAGCAGCCTTCTCTCCTTTGGAGATGTAAGTAACAAAAAGTTTTGCCTTTCAGTGTGTTGTGTCCTGCCAGCAAAGGAATCTTAGAAACTTATAAAACATAGTTTCTGCATAGGTTTTAATTACCGCCTAATGTACTAAAGCTGCCAAGCTTAAAAATTAGTTTCTCTAGGACTTCCCACTGGGGCTAGGTGGTAGTGAACCCGACTAGTATCCATGAGGATGCCGGTTCAATCCCTTGCCTGGCTCAGTGGGTTAAGGATCCAGCACTGCTGTGAGCTGTAGGTTGCAGAAGTGACTCAGATCTGTCATGGCAGTGTCTGTGGTATAGGCCAGCTATGCAGCTCTGATTCAACTCCTAGCCTGGGAACTTCCATATGCTTCCAGTGTGACCCTAAAAAGAAAAGAAAAGAAAAGAAAAAACAAAAACTAGTTTCTCTAAAGCTTTTATATTTAACAAATCTTTATAAATCTGGAAATTTAGGTGGAAAATACAAATTATTATGTATACTTAATTCTTGATGAATATTCAATTCATTGTTATTTCTTCTAAACAATTAATGGAATTGATAGGTCTTGTTAATTAAGTTATTTTAAATATTTTACAGTATATCAATTATAATTTAGTCTGTCTGTGTCTTTCAAAGAGTTCAAGTGCCTGACATGTTAGTCTTTTACACACTTGACAAGGTAAAGGTCAGGGGGTGGAGGTGGGAGAGAGGATTTTCTAATTATTAACTCTGGTAAAAGTAACAAACCAAATATATGCATTAGTAAGTTATGTTCTTTTAAATATTTAAATGCTGTACAAACTTAATAAAGTCCCTTTATACCATTGACATTAAATGGCTCAGATATATAAAATATTCCAAAAATGTCAGTTTCTATTCAATGACTTAACTCCTTAAAAATAATAGTTCACAGAGTTCCCATTGTGGCTGACATAGTCTTTGTGAGGATACAGGTTTGATCCCTGGCCTCACTTGGTGGGTTAAGGATCCTGCTTTGCTGCAAGCTACAGAGTATTTCGCATTTTTGGCTTGGATCCGATATTGCTGTGGGTGTGGCATAGGCTTCAGCTGCAGCTCCAATTTGACCCCTAGCCTGAGAATTTCCATATGCTGAAGGTGTGGCCATAGAAAGAAAAAATAATAATAATAATATTTCATAGATTATTCCAGTGATTAAATAATTTCTAAACTCAGTACAAATGTGTTAATGCTGTAGGCTTGATTAATTTCAACACTACTGTATTCCCATTGTGTAGAGTCACTTACTGAAATAAAGAGAAGAGACAAATGGTCTCACTCACCTGCGGGTACTCTATCAGAAGATCAGGATCAAGGCTGAAGTGTCAATTAAAGAATTGGACAAAGGAGAAGGCCCAGCTCAGTACTACACATGGCAGGGGACTCTCCATGAGCCTAGAGTCAACATGTGGTGTGTCTCCTTGAGTCAATAGCTCATACCATTTTGTATAACCTCTCACGCTGTGTATCTCTCCCCTTTTTCCTGTTAATCTTTTTTACAACTTCCAGTTGTCTGATTTGGCAGTTGATACTCCCTCCACAGGCTACTATTCTTTACCAGTTGACTAAATTTAGCTTAGCTCTTCATTGTGTGATTAGAGTCTACATTTTTTATATTTTCCACATTAGTTTCATTATTGATGATCCTATTGTCCTTTCATTGACTATTTCCTATCTGATTAACAGCATTTATTTGACAGTTATTTTAGAATATTACCTATATTTGTGCTGAGTTTATGACAGCAGCATCCAACAATGCCATTTCCGCAATAAGCGTTAGCATGGGCCAGGATACGGTAAATGCATGTGAGTCTCCATTATTGCCTCCAAGTTCCTAGTCAGGGTTCATCCATGTTATCTAAACATCATCCCCTCAATATTGTACTTCTATTCCATCCTGAAGAGGCAAAAAATTATTTAAAGCATGGAGTTCTACCCTTGGAAAATTTTGACCTATTTTATTCTTTGCTTCTGTCATGCATGCCAACATTCATTTTAATCTTTTCATTTGTTGTAAACATTTTTTTAAAAAAAGAGTAAATAGATCTTTCATGGCACCATTGGGCAGGATGTGGAATTAGATGTGCTTAGTGTTAGTTTTCTGAAATTGGAGATAAAAGGCTTGTAATACAGAAGAGCTATCCTAGTTCAGGCCAGCATGAAGGAGGTGAAATCTTTCCTCTGAAGTCTTCCTTGAGCCAGGTTGTTTTTTGTTTTATTTGTCCTTTGTTGGTGTGTCTTTAGTGTTTGTTTAGGTTTCTTTTGTTGCCCTTGCCTCAATACTTTGAACTATCTGGGGTGGAATAGTATTGTGTTGAGAAGCAAAAATGTTGAAACTTGGATAGAGTTGACATGACTGTAAAAATATAATGCTTAAGCTTTAAGATGTTCCACTTGCTTGAACCCACTTCTAAGATCCTTGAAAGGCCCTAGAAATGTCTTCCTATAGTCATATATTCATATCAAATTTAAAAAAGATATTGAACTAAAAGTTATCTGACCATCATCAGATTTCCTGTGTCAGATGTTGTTAGAGAAGCTATAGGTATTTTGAAATCCAAATGAGGGGTTGTTGAATTTGAGTTTGAGTTTAACAGGATATATTTATGTGGCTCACAGTCATTTCTGTGATTGATCATATCTTGCGTGTGATTATGGGTAGCACCCACTCTGTCAAGGCAAACGTGCAGAGCCCAAAGTCTCATCAGAATACAAAAGTGTCCTAATGGCTCCTAGCTCTGGAAATTGGTAGGTTGTTGAAGAGAAAGAGATTACAAAATGCAGAGACTGAAAAAAATTGTTGAAAAAATTTCAATCACCAAATACAAAAAATTCTTAACAGAGAATTTAGTTCTCATCCTAGTTGAGGCAGAAATTCTTTCCTCTTAAGAATGGATCTGATAGTGCCTTATATACAACGAAAGCCACAGCAGTTTTTTAATAGGAATAATACAAAATTAAATTTAAGAGAATCCTGTTTGTCAGGCAATAATGTGAAGCAGTACATTTAAATGTATATGAAGTTTTATGCATTCCACTATCTATAACAAAAAAAAAAAAACAATTTTAATCAACCATGCTGGAAGACTAAATTACCTCTCTGTGCTCTCTATAGAAAATGATATAAATTTTTGTCATATGAGGTAATTAAAGATTACAAAGCTAAAATAAAAGGAAATGGCATTACAGAATTGTATCAAGCAGTTTGTTAATACAAAATATTATATTTCTGGATTGAGGATGTTTTTAATATTTGCTAACTTATTTTTTATGGCTGCACCCACAGCATATGGGAAGTTCCTGGGTCAGGGACTGAACCTGAGCCACAGCTGTGACCTATACCACAGCTGTGGCAACACCAAATCCTTTAATCGACTGTGACAGCCAGGGATTGAATCTGTACCTTTACAGCAACCCAAGACACTGCAGTCAGATTCTTAACCCAGCAGGAACTCCTAAATATTTTAAATATTTGTTATCTTTTTTTTATCCTATTTACATATTCACCTTAGTAACAATTTTTTATTTTTGATTTGTATTATTTTTGTGGTAAAGTTGAATATACCATTTTAGGTGTATAGTTCTGAGGCATTAAGTACATTCTCATTGTTGTACAACTGTCACCACTGTATTCAGCTTCAGACACTTTTCACCTTCTCAAACTGAAATTCCAAACCCATTAAATAATAACTCCCCAGTTTCTCTTCCCTCAGCCCCTGCTACTGCTATTGAACTTTTCATCTCTGTGAATTTGACTATTCTAGGTACCTAATGTAAGTGGAATCATATTTGTATCATTCCTTTGTTCTTTTGTGTCTGGCTTCTTTCACTTAGCCCAGTCTCCAAGGTTCATCCATGTTGTATTCTTCCCTTTGAAGGCTGAATAACAATCCATTGTAGGTATACACCACATTTTGTTTATCCATCATCAGTCATTGGATCTTTGAGTTACTTCCACTTTTTGGCTATTGTGAGTAATGCTTCTATGAACATGGGTGTACAAATATCTGTTCAGGTGCTTGCTTTAAATTCTTTTTAGGTTTATATTCAGAAGTGGAATTGCTGGATGATATGGTAGTTCTATATTTAATATTTTAGGAACCACTATACCATTTTCTACTATGGCTGTACATTTATATTCCCACAAGCAATGCACAAGAAATTCCAATTTCCTCACATCATCAACACTTGTTATTTTCTGCTTTTTTGGTTTTGCTTTGTTTTGCTTTTTTAATAGCCAACTAATGGGTATGAAGTATATTCTGTTTTTCAGAGAGTCTCCCAAACCTGGGTCTTCCCTGAACTCAGGTCTGAACTTCAGCTCCACCACAGTATATGGTCAACTTACTCAATTTCCCTGTGTTTTTTGTTTCCTCATTTGTACAATGAGAATAATAACAGGCTTGTCTCTAGAATTGCTTTGAAGACTTGGTGAAATAATGTATGAAACCCTTAACACAGTGCCTATGCATAGAAAGTAGCAGTATTTTTACTGTTATTTATTTACACGTCTTTCTCCTGTACTATATTTTGAGATCTTCACTCATACTTTACCTATAAAACCTAGCTTGGGTCCTGACACACAGTGTTAAATATACATTTCATGGTTGAGCTTTAAATAGTCTGTAGAACACAGGTCACAATTTCTTTAGCCACCATGAATATGAGAGTTCAAAATGTCCTTAGTGCAGAGGAACTGAAAGTACATATCAGAATTTTGCAGCTCTATAATTCACTGCATGCAATTAAGTTCTTATCAATATAGAAAACATCTTTATTGTTCTTCTTCTTTAATGCTCACTCATGCTTGGCAAATGATTTTATTTTTTCTCATAAGGTTTTAAGTCAAAGAACCTCTCTGGGTATTACTTTAGACAAATATTTATACTAGGTGGACTCCATCTGACTATTGCTGACAGGATTTGGGGACCCCAAAGGGCAAGATAACATCAGCAGCATGTATTTTAAGGTGCTGACATAAGGATATGAGTTCAATCCCTGGCCAATCCCTGGCCTTGCTCAGTGGGTTAAGGATCTGGCATTGCCATGAGCTATGGTATAGATTGCAGAGGTGGTTCAGATCCTGTGTGGCTGTGGCTGTGGTTTAGGCTGGCAGTTGCAGCTCTAGTTTGACCCCTAGTCTGGAAACTTCCATATGCCATGGGTGTGGCCCTATAAAAAGCAAAAAAAAAAAAAAATTGTAAATGACTGATTCAATTTTATTTTTTAGGAAAATAACAATAATGTATAAGATAACATACTAATAAACACATACGCTATATAATACACTTGAACTTGTGATCTCAAATGCTGAAATAGTAGATCTTGTATTGGGTTGGTTTAGCCTTGTCTTTTCAGATGGTATCCCTTGTAATTAAGTCAGTCTTTGGTAAGACAGGCAGATTTGGAAATGTGATTTATATCTCTGTCTTTCAGCTCATTAGTAATTTTAGGAATAAATATACAGTAGTCTAATTCCACATATTATTTTTAAACAGTATTGAGATGATCAAGGTAACAGCTATTTTGGGGGGGACTTGATTGATTTAAAATAAAGTACCTAAAATATCAGCTTTCCTACTTGGTTTGCCTCAGTGTTGCAGGCAGCCTCTACACCCATCTTTTAGAGAAAAAACAAAGTGAATATACTTTTGTAAAAAGAACATTGTTCATTTGTTTCCTGTTAAGTACAACTCTGGCAGCATCTCATTTGGAGTGCCTATTACAATGTAAGGGACTGTGAGAAGCTATACTAGCAAAAAAACAAAAACAAAAACAAAAACAAACTTCTCCTTCTCTAGCCTGTGCTTGCCCATGAAATTGTTATTGAAAATGTGTTCCTTCACTTGAGTTTAAAACCACCATAAAAACACAGATGTGACTGAAAAAAGTTAATGTACTAAACCATTTTCTGCCATTAACACACTGATATGAATTCATTTCAAGATGGTTAACTAGGGAAGATTAGACAAACTTGGACATGGGGGCTGGAAGCTGGAGAGATGTGTGCTAGGCAATCCAATATCCATGGTGGAGTAGACAAGAGGTAGTATTAGGAAACCATAAACCTGGAAAAGAGAGAATACCATGAACGATGAAATGGATGTGAACAAGGAGGTAGGAGGGCAAAGAAGCCATTTCACAAATGTGTTGACCAACTGCAATCTTGACCTCTGGTTTCCCTAAAGAGAGTAAGAGCTTTCACAAGAAAATATTTATTTTAAAGCAGTATCTGAGATGGCCATGCAATTATGATATGCAATTTAATTGGACTGGGGAGAACTTAGAGGGAAGAGCATAGAAATCAATGTACAAGGGGCTGTGAGAGGAGAAGAAAGTGGATACTTGCTTGAAAATGTTCTTAGCTGTCCTAGTCTGCCACTGAGCTGCAGCCTTCAAACTCCTACTGAAGGGGAAGCATTTTTGGAGCCTCCCTAGAGAAAACCCATGACTGCAAAATCTTCCCTTTGAAGCTCTCTCCAGAGGCTTGGTACTAGCCCAGGAGGAAAGACTAATTTAGTTTCTGGGAGGCAGGACATTATTAGGAAAGTTATAAGATTGACATGATGGTGGCAAGTCTGGAAACTTTTGGCTTTGATGGATAGATATTGGACTGTTTTAGGAATAGGACACTGACCTCTGAAATATTACACAATTATGTCTATCTGGAGTTTGTTATCATGTTTCTTTTTTTCAAAAAAAATTAGATTTTAAGAAAGACAGAGGGTTGGTCTTGAAAAATCATAAGGAAACTCAAAAGAGCTTACTGTTCATGTCAGCTGCCTCAGTCACAAAGAAACAGTCATAAAATGGGTATTTATATTTGTTTTATACAAATAAAATGGAAAAAAAATACTTCTACATAATTAAAGCAATTATGTACCACAGCTAAATACAGATAGGATTTTTTAAATTACAAATGCAATTCACAAATATCTGCCTTCTTTTTTCCTCCAACAGTCTGTTTTTATTTATTTTCTAAGTAAATGTGGAAGTTAATAATTTTTCATCTCGTATCCCTTTCAATCATATTCCTTTCAAAGCGCCAAGTGTTACAAGGTTGGTGCTTCTCCTTCCATTCACTGTATGTATAAGCATGAATACATGCAAAAAAATGTGTTATATACAAAATCAGGATCATATTATGCTGTTGCTCTGCAATTCATTTTTTATACTTAAAATATTACAGATATAGTTGCCTAGGTTCATTATTTCTTCCATCTTCCTTTCCATTATTTTTAAATGTCTGCTCTTATAAACCGATTCAATGAGTATCCTTGTACATATAATTTATATTACTCTAGTCAATTCTTCAGAAGCATAGAGTTCTAAAAATGAAATTTGGGGACCCAATTCTACACCCATTTATAATTCAAATGAGTGCTACAAACTAATGATTATACCGTCTTATGTTTCCATAAGGAATAATATCAATGTTTTGAATTTTGCCCCCCATCCTTCTGGTTTCTCATTGCTTTGACTTTCATTGGTCACAGAGAGAGTCTTTTCACATACTTTTGGCCACTGGCCATCAGATTCTAAAATTTCTTCTTTTAGAGGCAAAAGGGAAAACATGACCTCTTTGTGGGCCTTGCCTCCTCAACTGTATGGATTAGCAAATTCTTTGCAAAGTTGCAACTCTTCCTCAGAATTGCTAAAATTGACCTGCAATAAGCAGGCTGCACACCAGAAACTGGCAGAGCAAATTTTCTCCAAAGACCAAGGGGAATTCACTGGGCTTAACTGGTTGTCCCCACTTTGGGAGCCGAAGGTTGTGAGTTTCTCTCCCCAGGCTAGAACATGGAGTCTTTCCCCAGCTGGGAAATACTGTCTTCTTCAGTTCTGTAAACACCGATGCCTACACTTCTGTGTTCTTGGGACTTTGTATTTTGGAGTCCCATAGGCCTTGATTATTCAACAGCTTGAATCTTGCCAGCAAGGCATCGGCAGGCAAGAGGGGGTCATGGATTTACAATCTGATTACCGTCTTTCCCAATTTCTTATACTTTCTTCATCCGCGTGCTCAGAGATTATGGCCACAATTGTTCCCCATGAACTTAAAAATAAATGGACAAGTCCAGGCTATATTAAAAGTGGATCAACCTTTATAAATTTATTTTGAATAAAACCCACACAAAGTCTATTCAGTGATTTACCAGTTCTTCCAAATGCTAATCTAAAAGCAACATTCCTGTGTACAGATGGGTACAGGACACTGTGGCATGAAGACCATATTCGGCTTCCCCAGCCTCCAATGTGAGAAATTCCTTTTGCCATAATAATATTAGGGAGGCTGTGTCCAGCCAAGCAGGTTTCACTTTCTTAAGTCATAGAGGTTTATCAGGTCAGGTAAAGTTTCAGAATCATTTAATCTCACCTTTCATCATCCATTATGGTGGAACCGAAGCTGTCAATGTCTAGATTTATGTGCCTGTAATTTTTTCATGTTGCCCTGAAGTGAAGCAACTATAAGTAGACACCCCAGATAATCCTGTGTTTCTGGAATATGGAAGTTATTCTTTTTCTAACTGATGAAATATAGTCTCTCAAGCAGAAATTAAAACTTAATTTAGAGAGATTGCCACTGTTTTATAGATGGAAGATGATCTAATGAATCATCACACAACTCATCTGCATCTCTGAGGCCAGCTCCTTCTTCGAGCCCCTGCCCCATCTGTCCACCCACCTCTCCATTGTACTTTGGATTTCTTAGCTGCTGGAGCTTTTCTCATCCATCTCTTGGCCATAGAGGGAGGGCAGACAGTTGCCTCTACAGCCAAGTAGCAGCTGTCACTGCCAGTACCATGACCAGAAGCTGAAGACTCAACCCTCCCCAGCCTTCTCTAGACACTCTCTCAGTACATGCCCTTGGCTGGCCCTGCAAATGGCTGATATTTAGGCTAACTTGATACTTTCACCTCCATCATATTATGTCACATTAAAAACTGAGGTGTTCCCTGTGGCACAGTGGGCTAAGAATCCAGCATTGTCACTGTAGTGACTCAGGTCACTGCAGTGGCATGGGTTCAATCCCTGGCCCAGGAAATTCCCCATGCCATGGGTGAAGCCAAATAAATAAATAAATAAATAAATATATGGAAACTTATTCATTCTCTACTTGGAAGGTTTCAGGTTTCTGGTACTAAGATTAGACCAAGTCTTAGGTAGATAGTATCGCTTTCCTGAAAATGATGTGCTAAGATTCTGGCTAGTTTTCCTAGGATGAGATGTTTCTTAGCTTAGTGTGTGTTACCTGATTGAATATTCTGTGATTTTCAGGTTCAGGCACATCTTTTCTGGGGGGCTCACATTGCTTGTCCATAGCATCTCAAATATCCCATGGAAATAAATGAACAAACTCCACTCACTTGTTTATCCACTCCAACATTTGACAAATATTTGTTTTGTATCTGCTACAAACATCTTATCATCTGGTGGAGAGACAAGTATACACATAGATGTAATGTGAGTGTGTTTGAATATGAGAAGTATTATAAGAAAGATACAAAATAAATTCTATGGCCACACAGAGATCTTTTTCAACTTGGGGGATTATGAGTTTCATGAAAGACTTCATTAAGAAAATAACTCATCGTCTGAGATACATTTTGAATAACAGATTGGATTTTCACACGTGGATATGCATGTTCTGGCTGGGAAGCTGGGTGTTTCACATCAAAAAACAGTATGAGGCAAAGCCTGGAGGTGAGGAGAGACACAGAATCAATATATAATATAAACATATAATTCTGCTTTACTGAAATGTAAACAATATAAAGAGAAGCAGTAAGATATGACTAGAAAAAATAGATTTGCAGCACTTGAATGCCAGGCTGTGTTATTGGCCTTTTATGTAAAGCACTGGGAAGCTGCTGGAAATTAATAGACCAGGAGGGACCTGATTAGAATGAGGCTTTGGGGCTACCATGCTCAAAGGAGGACTTGAACTGGATTGGAGGAGACAGGTTCAGGCAGTAAGGCCAGGTAGGATGCAATTTTATGTCAGCAGATGAGAGTCAATGGCAATGAAAAGGAAAGGAAGGAAGGCCAGTAGTGTTGTAAAGGTAAAATCAACAGCATTTATGGGTGGAAGCCTGAGGAAAAGGAGGGAGAAAGCAAGAAATCCAGATCTGTGGGCCTAGACTGTGTCCCCGGGTAATGGTGACAACATTAATTGACATATCAGAGGCAGGAGGAGAATGAGCATGAAACCATCTCGAGGCTGAAAGAGCTCAGAATACGGTGGGCAAGTCATTCTGTTAGTGGTTACCCTTCAGCAGAAAGACTGAGTAGAGGAGGTTTTAGAGTAACATTTCCACAGAGAGGCCTTGCAGGTCTGTAAATCTACATTTCTTTAATGATTAACAGATGCAACACTTGACAACATCCATCACCTTATGAAGAGAAATATTTACTGCACTGTGCATGGTGTTCCACCAGGGGCGGGAAAGATATGGGAAAGGTTAGTGTTAAACTATTCAGAAATTGGAGTGTCTCTCATTAGCAGTAAAAGTAATAAGGGCTACCTGAAGCCAAAGCATTGAAAAAGAAAAATGTTCCCTTTATTTTTTCTCTTAAACAGTGAGTGAATGAACATGTCCCAAAACACCAAGCATGATGACTAAGCAAGACTGTGTGAACTTAACAGCCCTTATAAAACAAAACTCCCATCAAAATCAATCTGACTCACCTTCATACTATTGTGCCACAGGGAAATTCAAGGTGAACAGCACAACTAAATGACTTTATTGGTAATCATTTTGCCAAAACACATATTTTTAACTTTTCTTAACCACTTCCTCTTAGGCATCTATCATTGACATCAGCACTGATATTTTCTTCAAAATAACATATGATTTGTTATCGGCCTAGAAAAATCCAGCAGAATCAATGGATGACCAGCTAGAACTTAGAAAATCCAGTGAGACCACCAGATGAAATAACAGTACAGAAAAATCCACTCTTTTCTGCTATATCAACCACAGTTCATTGACAAATACCCAAAGAACAACACTCTTTGCAGTAGCAATGAACCTATCACTTCATTATATTTCAACCACCTGTATTTCCCCACAATGCACATATACACACACAATTATATTTGCATTTTACAAAGTAAAATCCCTGGATCCTTTCAAGCTCAAGGTGAAGCTAATTTCCCTGACTCTCCTTCCTTAAATGTGCCATGTCCGTCATGCCCAGGCTGAAATTTTTCTCTTTTCCCCATTTAGCCAGTTTCCTTCTCATACCCCATACCACCACCATTCTCTGCCACTATTTAATAAATCTTTAAGAAGCTGCTTTCTGCTTCCTACCAGTGATGGGCTGAATAACAGCCCCAAAGAGGCCCACATCCTAATCCTCAGAAGTGTAGATTCGGTACCTTACAAGACTTTGCTGAAACTATTAAATTAAGGATCCTGAGATGGGAAGTTTATTTTGAATTATCCAGGTAGGCCTGATAATGATCACAAGATTCCTTAATAAGAGTGAGGCAGAAGAACAGAAATAGAACTAAACTGCTGGCTTCAAAGATGGAGAAGGGGCCATGAGCCAAGAAATGCAGGCAGTGTCTAGAAGCTAGGAAAGGCAAGGAATCAGATCTCCCCTAGAGCCTCAAGAAGGCATGCAGCCTTGCTAACACCTTGATTTTAGCCCTTAAGACTCATTTCAGACTTCTGACCGCCAGAAGTGTTAAGATAATTAATTTGCATTGCTTTAAGTTATGACATTTTTGGTAATTTGTTACAGCAGCAATAGGAAACTACTGTATTAATTACCTCTATGCATCATTTGCCGTAAACCCTGGACCATGACACTGTGGACTGTAAGCCTCAGGGTGACGGTAGCTGGAGAACTAGTACTAAGAATACTAGTTTAGAGAAGAAAGGATGAAGTGAGACCCAAATGGAGCTTCCAGTGGAGAACCTTTACTGCATTTCAAACATTGTGCTAAATGTTTTAAATATGCTATCTCTAACTTTTCTTCTCTATTATCTTTTTAAATATCTTTGAGGTATGCAGTGCATGTTTTCTTGAGTATTGATAGTCTTTGATTTTAAGCTCATCATTTGATCATTATTTGTGGGAATCCTATATGCTAAATTGAGCAATCTTTCCTTCAGAGAGATCAGTACCCAGCATCCATCACTAACCATGGGCCAGTTCCACTCCCTTGAGTCTTGATTCAGCATGAGAGTCATAGGTTCAGATTCCATGCGCCCACGCCTCAGAATCATCTTTGGTACCCATTCTAAGGGCAATGCTACACCTGCCTCTAATGTCCAGCTCTCAATTTGGAGAGGGGGTTTTGCTCGGAAGGAAAGCGTGCATTTACCTCTTGCATGACCAATATTTTCTCTGAGAGTGCCATCTCTTCAGGGACTGGTGCTGCTACACAAGAGAAATAGTGGCAAAGAGGAGAAGCTATGAAGTTGGGGAAAAGTAGATGGAATTAAAATATATTTAAAAGGAAGAAAATGTTAAACTTACTGGTGGTTTGACCTATAGGGTTTATGGAAGGAAATACTCAAAAAAAAAAAAAAAAAAAAAAAAAAAGACTCCCAGAATTCTACCTCAAGAAATAGGGAAGATAGCAGAGTGTTTCTCCCAGATGGGATACTGGGAGGAAGAGCTATGGGAATAGGAGACATGAGTTACATTTTGGATGTGTTAACTTTGCTAGCTTCTGTTTTATCCTAAAAAGAGCTTTAATGTTAAATGCCTAAGCCAATTTTTAAATTACATACATTTCAGATGTACAGCACTATATTTCAACATTTGTACACACTACAGAGTGATCATCACCATAAGTCTAGTTACCATCCGCCACCATGCTGTTGATCCCCATCACCCACTTTGCTCACCTCCTAATCACTAATCCATTCTCTGTATCTATGGGTTTATTTTTTTGGGTTTTTTTGTTTGTTTGTTTGTTTGTTTGTTTTTTAGATGCCACATAGGAGTGAAATCACATTGTACTTATATTTTTCTTTCTGACTTATATCACTTACCAAAATATCCTCAAGTTGCATCCATGTCACAAATGGTGATATTTCATTCTTTTATATAGCTAAGTAGGGGTTCACTGTATGGATGTACACTCCTGCACTCCTGATTAGTAACTGGTCTATTCAGATTTTCTGTTTATTCATAATCCAGTCTTAGAAGGCTGTATGTTTCTAGAAATTTATCCATTTCTTCTAGGTTGTCCAATTTGTTGGCGTAAGTTGTTCATGGTAGCATCTTCTGTGATATCAGTTGCAACTTATTTTTTTTTAATTTTATTTGAGCCCTCTCTTCTTTTCTTGATTAGTCTAATTAATGAATTGTGGATTTTATTTTACCTTTTTAAAGAGTCAGCTCTTAATTTTATTGATCATTTTTATTTTATTTTTAGTCTTTATTTCATTTATTTCCTCTCTGATGTTTATTATTTTGTTCCTTTTACTAAATTTGGGCTTTGTTTGTTATTTTTCCAGTGCCTTTAGATATAAAGTTGGATTATTTATTTGGGATTTTTGTTTGTTTATTTCTTGAGGTAGCCTGTATTGATTGCTATGAATTGCCCTCTGAGAACCACTTTTGCTCCATCCTTTAGATTTTGGTATGTTGTACTTCTATTCTTATTTGTCTGTAGGTATTTTTTATTTCTTCTTTAATTTATTTGGCTTTCTGCTTATTCAGTAGCTTGCTGTCTAATCTCCATTTTTTTGTGTTTTGCCCATTTTTTCCCTGTGATTAATTTCTAGTTTTATTCCATCATGGTTAGAAAAGATTCTTGATGTGATTTTAATGTTCTTGGGTTTATTGAGATTTGTTTTCTGAACTAACAAGTGATCTACACTGGAGAATATTCCATGTGTACTTGTAGAAAATATGCATTCTTCTGCTTTTAGATGGAATGTTCCATATGTATTTTTTAAGTGTATCTGCTGCTTTTGGATGGAATGTTCTATATATATATGTAGCTATGTATAACAGCTATGCACATCTAGTAAGGGCTTCTTATCTAATGTGTCATTTAAGTCTGCTATTTCCTTATTGATTTTATGTCTGGATGATTTATCCATTGATGTAAGTGGGGAGTTAAATACTCCTGCTATTATTGTATCACTGTCGATTTCTTCCTTTAGGCCTATTAATATTTGCTTTCATATTTTGGTGCTCCTATTTTGGGTGTATATATATTTATAAATGTTACATCTTCTTACTTATTGACCCCTTCATCATTATGTGATCCTCTTGTTAGTCTTTTACTATAGCCTTTAAAGTCTATTTTGTCTGATATGAGTAGTTACTACATCTTTCTTTTATTTTCATTTGCATGGAATATCTTTTTCCCATCCCTTCACATTCAGTCTGTGTGTATCCTTACTTCTGAAGTGAACCTCTTGTAGGCAGTCACTCTAAGTCTTTTGATTGGAGAATTTGGTCCACTTACATTTAGAATAATTATTGATAGGTATGTATTTATTGCAATTTTGTTAATTGTTTTCTGGCTGTTTTGTGGTACCTCTCTGTTTCTTTTTACTTGCTCCCTTCCCTTGCATTTTGGTGGCTTTCCTTAGTATTATGTTTAGATTCCTTTTTCATTTCCTTTTGTGTATTTATCATACACAAGGTATGGGTTTTTCCTTATACTTACCATGAAGTTCGTATGTAACATCTTATGTAAGTCATTTGTTTTAAATTGGTAGCAACTTAAATTTGAACACATTCCAAAGCTTTATCTTTTTACCCTCATTTTATACTTTTGATGACGTGTTTTATATCTTTTTATTTTATATACCTCTTAACTAATTATTGTAATTTTAGTTAATTTTACTACTTTTGTCTTTAACTTTTATATTTGCTTTATTAGTGATTAATCCACTATCTTTATTACATATTTACTTTTTCCAGTGAGTTTTTTTACTTTCACACATTTTTTATTATTAATTAGTATGATTTCTTCCAGCTAAAAGAAGTCCCTTTAACATTTCTTGTTGGGCTATTTTAGTGGTGGTGAACTCCTTTAGTTTTTGTTTATCTGGGACACATAATCTTTCCTTCAATTCTGAGTGATAACCTTCCTGGGTAGAGAATTCTTGATTTAGAAAGTTTTTTTCCCCTTTAGCACTTTGAATATGTCATAATCTTCCCTCTGGCCTACAAGGTTTCTTCTGGAAAGTTTTCTGATAGCTTTATGGAATTTCCCTGTATATAAGAAGTTATTTTCCCTTGCTGCTTGTGGGATTCTCTCTTTATTCTTAACTTTTATCATTTTAATTACTCCTTCCAGAGTCTAAGTCCTCAAAGAGAGCATCACAACTCTCTTCTGCCTCTCCAGCAGATACTTCAACATTAGTAACTGGGTCCCCTTTACCTATGGTCAGTGCTATTTTCAATCTTATGTTTTTGTGCTGGCTTTTGACTTAAGAGAACCTCAAGCAAACCTCTAAGTATGGGTTTCCCATCCCCCATAGTTCTATAGTTATTCTGAAAATATTTCTCATTGATTTTCAAAGTCAAGTGTTTTGAGAGCTCATCTCTCCTGTGCAGGATCTCAGGTGGAGCTCAAATCCATTGCTCTTTGGGTAAAATAACTGTACCTTTGTGATCCTTCCCTATTGCAGATCACCGAGGCTGGGATATGATTTTTCCTCAGCATGACTGTATCTCAGTATTTCCTACCCATCTCAATGATATCTTTTTGCTCTTTGTTGTGGAGATTGCTCACCCACTTTTTTTGTGTTCCTCTCAGAGGGAATTATTCCATATGTAGCTGTATATTTTTTGTGTCTGTGAAAGTTGTTGATTTGATGAGTTCTGGATCTTCCTAGGCCACCATCTTGCACCTGCCTTTTGGGCCAATTTTAATATTTAATATTCACCTATAGGTTGACAAGAAAAGCTGAATAGTATCTTTAGAACACATGTAAACTTATTTTCAAGGAACACTGGTATTTCATATTGTAAATGAAATCTGATTGGCTTCATTTTCTATTTAAGATACAAAGAAATAACTATTTTAAGCAAATTTGAGTAAAGGGGTTTAAAAACTACAAAACCTCTTTTTTTTCTTTTTATACGCATAGCTGTGGCATAGGGAAGTTCCCAGGTGAGTGGTCAAATTGGAACTACAGCTGCTATCCTATGCACATAATGCAAGTCAGGATCTGAGCCACATCTGTGACCTACACAACAGCTCACAGCAATGCTGGATCCTTAATTCACTGAGTGAGGCCAGGATCGAACCCACATCCTCATGGATACTAGTTGGGCTCATTACTGATAAGCCATAATGGGAACTTCCCTAAACCTCATATTTTTTATCCCCCTGGAATGATTTAAGAAGGGTTATGCAGGAGTTTCTGTCATGGAACAGTGGTTAATGAATCCGACTAAGAACCATGAGGTTGTGAGTTCGATCCCTGGCCTTGCTCAGCGGGTTAAGGATCTGGCGTTGCTGTGAGCTGTGGTGTAGGTTGCAGACGTGGCTCGAATCCTGTGCTGCTGTGGCTGTGGCGTAGGCTGGTGGCTACAGCTCTGATTAGACCCCTAGTCTGGGAACCTCCATATGCCACAGGAGTAGCCCTAGAAAAGGCGAAAAAAAGAAAAAAAAAAGAAAAAAAAAAAAGAAAAAAGAAGGACTATGCAATTCATTCACAAAGACTGGCAAACAAAAATTTAATAGGGCTTAAACTGTTCTTTATATATATTTATATCTTTTTTTGTTTTGGTTGGTGTTTTGTTTTGCTCTCCTTTTAGGGCTGCACTCACGGCATATGGATGTTCTCAGGCTACAGGTGGATAGGAGCTGTAGCTGCCAGCCTAGGCCACAGCCACAGCAATGTCAGATCTGAGCCATGTCTGTGACCTACACCACAGCTCATGGTAATGCTGGACCCTCAACCCACTGAGTGAGGCCAAGGATTGAACCTGCATCCTCATGGATACTAGTCAGGTTCATTACCACCAATCCACAACAGGAACTCTTCTTGTTTTATGTTTTAACTTTTTCCATTTAACCAAATGGTACAACCAGAAAACATAATCTGTATGGAACATGCGCTCCATGTTCCTGCAAGGATTTTGGTTTCATCATTGGTATGTCATATATAACACCATAAATGTGTTTTGAGCCAGTTGTGCTTACCTTAGGACTAAATTTTCAAAGCATCTGGACATTCCAGGTTAATTAAAGGAGGCCAGAGATAATACATGTACCTGCATCATCATGGCTCAAGGTGAAATGAGCTTTGTTATAACTCCTGATAAGGCATCAACTAGATGTAAAGTACCATTCCAAGCAGCTTCCACTGGGTTCTTGCACAGATGAGGAGAAAAAAAAAAACCTCTGACAAAATTGTTCTTCTATTTCTCCATCTTCCCTTTCTCCCTCATTTTTAATCTCCATGGCAGCCTTTCTTAAGCTTGAAGTCCAGTGGGTTTTTTTTCCTTTCAAATCTTCTATACTGGGAAGATGGGATTAAGATGGTAGAATAGAAGGATTGCAGCTCAACTTCTCTCTGAAAAACAATGAAACTTACAACTAAATGCTGAGCATTCTTCAACCAAATGGACCAGAAAATTTCAAAGATATCCTACTCCAGAAGACAAAGACGAGGCCACATTAAGAGGTAGGAGGGGCAATTGTGTGATAAAGCAACCTCAAACCTCATGGGTGGGAAGCCCCACAGACTGAAAACTAACTGGTTCACAGAGACTCAACTACAGGAGTGAGAGTTCTGAGCCCCATATTAAATACCCACGTGTGGGGATCTGGCACTGGGAGAAAGAGCCCCTAGAGCATCTGGCATTGAAGGCCAGTTAGGCTTGTGTGTAGGAGCTCCACAGGACTGGGGGAAACACAGACCACATTCTTAAAAAGCACACACAGACATTCACATGCACTGGGTCCCAGGGCAAAGCAAAGTCTCCATAGGAATTTGGGTCAAACCTGACTGCAGTTGTTGGAGGACATCCTGAGAAAACAGAGGTGAATCTGGCTTGTTGTGGGGGAAGGAAATTGGAAGCAAAGCTCTTGGGAATATTCAGCAGCATGCCTTTCTCTGGAGGTGGCCATTTTGGGAAAATATGGCCCCACCCATCAGCACTGAGAAACTCCAGGGCAAACAACAATCCAGATAGGCTCACAGCCCCACCCCTCAGTAAACAAGCTGCCTAAAGACCCCCCAGGCACACAACCACCTCTAATCTCACCTAGAGACAAAGCCCCACCTACCAGAGGGATAGGAATCAGCCCCACCTACCAGTGGGCAGGCATCAGCCCCTCCCATCAGGAAGCCTACAGCAAGCTCCCATACCAACTTCAGCCACATGGGGGGCAGACACCAGAAGTAAGAGAGGCTACAACTCTATTATCTGTGAAAACATCACCGCACCAAAAACATATAGAAATGAAAAGACAGAGAACTATAACTCAGATGAGGGAGAAAGAAAAAAACCCCAGAAAAAACAGCTAAATGATCAGGAGATTCTCAGCCTCTAGGAAAAAGTCCATAGACTGTTGATGCTGAAGATGATGCAAGACATTAGAAATAAACTAGAGGCAAAGATGGATAACTTACAGGAAACACTGACCAAAGAGATACAAACTTAAACAAGAAGAGTTGCAAAATACAATAACTGAAAGAAAAAATTCACTAGAATCAGCTAACAGCAGAATACAGGAAGCAGAAGAATGTATAAGTGAGGTGGAGGACAAATTAGTGGAAATTACGGATGTGGAACAGAAAAGAGAAAAAAGATTGAAAAGAAATGAGGAGAGTCTCAGAGAACTCTGGGACAACATTAAACACACCAACATCTGTACTATAGGGGTGCCAGAAGGAGGACAGAGAGAGAAGGGGACAGAAAAAATATTCCAAGAGATAATAGCCAAAAACTTCCCTAACATGGGAAAGGAACTACTCACTCAAATCCAGGAAGCACAATGAGTACCATATAAAATAAACCCAAGGAGGAACACACTGAGACACATATTAATCAAACTGACCAAAATTAAAGACAAAGAGAAAATCCTGAAAGCAGCTTGGGAAAAGAAACAAGTAACATACAAGGGAATCCCGATAAGGTTAACAGCAGATTTTTCAGCAGAAACTCTGCAGGCCAGAAGGGAGTGGCATGATATACTTAATGTGATGAAAGGAAAAAATCTCCAACCTAGATTCCTTTACCCAGCAAGGCTCTCATTCAGATTTGAAGGAGAAATCAAAACCTTCACAGATAAGCAAAAGCTGAGAGAATTCAGCAACACTAAACCAGCCTTACAACAAATACTAAAGGAACTTCTCTAAGCAGAAAAGAAAAGGAGGCCGCAACAGGAAACAAAAATACCGCAAATGACACGGATCACCAGTAAAGGTATATATACAGTAAAGATATGAAATCATCCATGCACAGTTATGCCGCCAAATTCAGAAACCATGAGAAGAGGAGTGTACAAATGCAGGGCACTGGAGATGCACTTGCAATTAAGAGACCAACAACTTCAAACAATCTCATATATATATATAGACTCATATCAAAACTTCAGAATAACCACAAACCAAAAATCTGCAATTGATACACAAACAAATAAGAAAAATCAACTCAATACTACACTAAAGATAGTCATCAAAGCAGAAGAGGAGAGAACAAGAGAAGAAGGGAAGAACAAAGAGCAACAAAAACAAATCCAAAGCAATTAATCAAATGGCAATAAGAACATACATATCAATAATTACCTTAAATGTTAATGGACTAAACGCCCCAATCAAAAGACATAGACTGGCAGAATGGTTACAAAGACAAGATGCATATATATGCTGTCTTCAAGAGACCCACTCCACTTCTAAGGACACATACAAATTGAAAGTGAGAAGATGGAAGAAAATATTCCATACAAAAGGAAATCAACAGAAAGCTGGATTAGCAATACTCATATCAGACAAAATAGACTTTAAAATGAAGAATATTTTAAGGGACAAGGAAGGTCACTACCTAAAGATCAAAGGATCAATCCAAGAAGAAGATATAACAATGTTAAATATCTATGCACCCAACATAGGTTCACCACAATATATAAGGCAACTTCTAACAACTTTAAAAGGAGAAATCCATAATAACACAATCATAATGGGGGACTTTAACACCCCACTTACAGCAATGGACAGATCATCCAGACAGAAAATCAATAAGGAAACATAGGCCCTGAATGAAGCATTAGACCAGATGGACTTAATAGATATTTATAGGACATTCCATCTAAAAGCAACAGAATACACATTCTTCTCAAGTGCACATGGAACATTCTCTAAGATTGATCACATCCTGGGCTGCAAATCAAACCTCAGTAACTTTTAGAAAATTGAAATCATATCAAGCATCTTTTCCAACCACAATGCTATGCAACTGGAAATAACAACAAGAAAACTGCAAAAAACACAAACATGTGGAAACTAAACAACATGCTGCTAAACAACCAATGGAACACTGAAGAAATCAAAGAGGAAATCAAACCTTCTCCACCAATTAATATAAGAAAGGTTCTCATGTGATCATTTGCATTTGGTTAAACTTCATTTTTGTTTGTGTTGGTTATTCCATATGTTTCTATTTTAAAGGGTAACTTACATATCCCTAGCTTTACCCACCAACCCATAAGGACAAATTTAAGTCACTGATTTATTTTTTTTAAGGGTGGGAGATTTATTTTTATTATAAAAAATTCAAACATATTAATGGATTTTTTTATTATGAAAGTTTTCAAACAAATTTTAAACATATACAAGATATATAAAACATTAAAGTTTCAAAGATACACACACACACACACATATACATATAAAATGGAGAGAGAGAGAAAGACTAATGTAATAATGAACTACCAGATTCAACAGTTACAAAAATTTTGCCACACTGGCTACATCTATCCAATTCATTGTTGTTTGCTGAAGTATTAAAGTACATCTCTGATTTGTTATTTTTACTCCTATGCACTTCAGTATGTGTGTCTAAAAAAATACGGATACTTTTCTTCCACATCCATAATGCCATTGGCACATCCTATAAATAATTCCTTGATGTCATATAATATCTAATACAGACATAAATTCCTTTATTTCTTTATCATTTAAAAATATTTGTTTTAGGAGTTCCCGTCGTGGCTCAGTGGTTAACAAATCCGACTAGGAACCATGAGGTTGAGGGTTCGATCCCTGCCCTTGCTCAGTGGGTTAACGATCCGGCGTTGCCTTGAGCTGTGGTGTAGGTCACAAACGCGGCTCAGATCCCGTGTTGCTGTGGCTCTGGTGTAGGCTAGCAGCTGCAGCTCCAATTAGACCCCTAGCCTGGGAACATCCATATGCCGCAGGAGTGGCCCAAGAAATGGCAAAAAGACAAAAAAAGAAAATTTTGTTTTATATTTTATATCTTTTATGTTTGTTTTTTTCAAGTTGGATTCTAAACAAGGTTCCACTTTGTATTTGGTTGTTCCTTTGATTATCTTTTAATCCTGTGGTTTAGACTGCTGGTGGCTGGTTTTTGTGGCTGAGGGAGCCGAATGGGAAGAAGCAGGAATGAGGTGATAGAAGTTAAGCCATGCTAAAAGGAAACCTTAAATTCACAGATCCTGCTGGGAGTGGGGAGATTTGATTGTAACATGGGTGGCTAAAATAATGTTTTTTAGGCACATATCAAACTTTTAAAAGTGTTTCTTTTGAAGTAATATTATTTATATATTTTGTTCTATGCAAGGCATAAGCCACTGATTTCTTGATCTGATTTGTTGGAATAAGATTTTCTATACTCCCACTCAGTCAAAACCTCCTTATAGTCCTTCATGGTGTTTTGCATGCTCAGAGGCAGATCTTGTCATGTTCTTCCATCTGGGGCTTCCTGTTATGGCTTTATTTACCTCAAAAGCAATTTGAAAGAAGCACGGCCCCTATTACCTTGGCTACCAATAAACTTTGGGGGGAATGCTCTTTCCCTGACTAGAGTACAATCAGTGTATTCTTTCCCAACTGCACAACCTCAATATATCAAGTCATACCTCACTTTGTTCAGTTCCCATTGTATTCAATGTACTGTCATGTTTTTTGAACTAATGGGTTGAATGTCACCCAAGTTGTTGCAGTTTGTCAACAGGCCCTCGAGCAATTTTTCTTTGGGCTCTCATCTCACAAAATCCTTCTTGAAGACAGCTCCTTTGGCTTTTACCTGCCATTTTGCTTTATTTGCGAATTTTTTAAAGAAAATAAGAACTTGATAGTTAAACTCATTCATCTACACCTCCCATTTTCTTTCCCTTTTTTCCTTCCTAGAGTTGCCATGATTACTTGAAATTCATGGTTACTTCTCTGAAGTATTTTTTTGTTATTACTATATAGCACAAATCCATAAATTATATGTTATAGTGTTATGTATGTTTTAAACTTTGTATAATTGGTATTGTACTATATCCATTGTTCTCCAATTTAACTTCTTTTGCTTAATTCTATGTTGATACATATAGTTCTGTTTATACTCCATTGTATAACATCGTCACAATGTATTTGTCCAGTTTCCTGTTGGTTGATACTTGTCTCTAGCTTTTAGCTATTTAACTACTGCAATCAATGCTTTAATAAATACTTTTTTTTTTCCTTCTAAAGGAATTTGAAATAATTGTAGTGTGCACAATTTAGAATAAGGAAGTGTTTTTCAGAGATTGTAGTTACCTAAAGTTCAGTGTACTTGGGATGGGGTAAAGTTTGAGAAATGGGTGGTAAGAAAGAGCTGCTTTGGGAGTTTTGTTGTGATGCCACAGAAACAAATCTGAATAGTATCCATGAGGATGCAGGTTTGATCCCTGGCCTCAATGGGGGAGTTAAGGATTCACCATTGCCGTGAGTTGTAGTATAGTTCACAAGCATGGTTCTGATCCTGAGTTGTTTTGGCTGTGGTGTAGGCCAACAGCTGTGGCTCCAGTTAGACCCCTAGCCTGGGAATTTCCATATGCCGTGAGTACAACCAAAAAAAAAAGAAAAATATTTGCTTTCCTGGGATATCCCTTTCTTTCCTCTTATCTTCTCCGTGACTCTAACAACTTTTTGCCTCCTCTCTTTCTGCCACCAGGACTCTTCTATATTACAATCCAGAGCCCATCTAATCTCTTTTTGTAAAAAATGTCTGCTTTTGGAATTAGGCAGGCCCGAGTTAAAATACTGCCCCCATTTCTATGAAAGTTTGGACAAAGTGGTATAACCCAGCTAAACTTTGTTTTTCTCATCCATAAAAATTAAAATGGTGACTTTAGAGTCATTATTATAAAGAGCAAAATATAATCTCTGGAACCTATGGCAGACTGGATTCGTCTCAAAGCCAGCCAGAGTATGTCCCCTCTTGTTCAGTCTGAGGAGTTTTGTACTTATGGTCCCTAAACATGATTTCTCCTGCAGAGCAATCAACTTTTAAAATGCAGGCTCAGGAGTTTCTCTTGTGGCTTAGTAGGTTAAGGACCTAACATAGTCTCCATGAGGTGATGGGTTTGATCCCTGGCCTCACTCAGTGGGTTAAGGACTCAGCATTGCCGCAAGCTGCAGTGTAAGTTGCAGATGCAGCTCCAATCCAGTGTTGCTGTGGCTGTGGCGTATGCCTCAACTATAGCTCCAATTCTGCTCCTACCCCTGGAACTTCCATATGCCACAGATGTGGCCATAAAAAGAAAAAATAAATAAATTAAATAAAATAAAATACAGGATCAGAACTTTGAGAGATTATCCCTAGAAAAAAAATATAGGTTGTCAATCTCAAGGTCTGAGCCTAGAAATCAGTACTGTCTCTTTTCCATATTCCATTAGTCACAGCAGTAACAGATGACTGGAATAGCTTCCTAACTGATCTCTTCAATCATAAAATCTCTCCTTCCTTCAAACCAGTTAATAATTTCCCATTGCATTTAAGGTAAAATAACTTTAAATATATAAAGCTCTTAATGATTGTTTCCCTGTCTACTTTTCTAAACTCATTTCCTGCCACTTTCCCCTCTCAGTATGTTTCAGCTTTCAGTTCTTTTACCAGTAGCAGATAACTCATAATCTCCATGGTTTGAATCAACTTCTTCTTATCTCACAATTCTGTGGTGTGATGGTTCATGGAAATAGATAGATTGTTCTTCTGGTTTTGCCTGAAGCCATTCATGCAGCTGTATTTAACCAGAGGATCAGCAAGAAGCTAAGGTCAGTTGGGACACTGGGATGACCAGGTCCCAAATGAACTTAGCTTGCTCTCCAAGTGGTATTTCCAATTTGAAAGAGGCAAGACCAGTCAAGGAGCTCTCTCACGGTTCATTTGTGTTCCACATAAGCACTTATCAAGTTTTCGGATGTCTCATAGGCCAAAAAAGTCACATGGCCAAGCCCAGAGTTAATGTGGGAAGGGGCTTCATTAGGGCGTGGACACAGGAGGCAGGATTCATTGGGGGCCATTAATATGACAGGACCCAAAGGCCTGATTTCAATTCCAAGAATGCACCAAGTTCTTTTCTACCGTAGGGTCTTTGCATAGGTTCCTTCTTTCTTCATCTCTTCAATAAATATTTAGACACCAACAGATACTGGACTAAGGGCTCTTAGGAAGCTTTCCTTTTGAAGAGGGGAAACATCCAATAAGGAAATGCAAAAATAAACAAGATAATTTTAGATGGTGATAAGATATCTGAAGAAATAAATCAGGGTCGTGGGTGAAAAGTGACTGGCAAAAGTGGAGAGATAACGTTTGGCGAAATCAGGAAGATCTGCACAAGATACCACTGTAATTGAAATCTGAATGATGAGAAGGAACCAGCCCCATAGCATTACAGGCAAGGAGTGTTCCAGGTGGAAGAAACAGCTCATGCACTTCCACCACTGCCCCCACTGGCCGCCTCTTGCCTTACTCTTTACACAGCTGGTACCTTCTCATCTCAACACGAAGATCACTTCTTTCAATACGCTTTCTCTAGACAGAGAAATCTAATCTAAAGTAGCCTATTCCTGCCTTCACCATTCCCTTCCTAGTTTACTTCTTTAAAGACTTTATAATTTTCAGTAATCAGCTTGTTTGTTTAAGTCCCCAATAAGCTATGATACCCATGAAGATAGGAGCTTGTCTCTATATTTTTTTAATATTTTCATAGAACTGTGATTATTCAACATCCAAAAATGATTGCTAAATGGATAAATTAGTGAATTTAGATAGTTACTTTTTCCCAGTCCTCAGACTGAATGTGAAACCACAAATGACTGAAATGGGACATGTTCCTATGTCCAGTTCCTGATAGGTCTAGACTACTGTTGCCCTTCTTACTCCAGGATGGGCTTGTGACTATCCACTTTCTGGGGGTTTTATTTTCAGGGGCCCTTTGGAACTCCCTGGACTCTGAATTTGGGTCATTAGTGCCCTGTCTAGCCAAGCAGGGGTCCATAAATTTAAATCCCAGAAAGAAAGCTTTGGGATATACATTCTTTTTTCTTAAAGAACTCTCCTGGGATTCTTATACAAAATTCCTACCTATTTATCCTACTACTTTCAAATTCTTTATTAAAAAAGATTTTAATTCCATTTCATTAGACACCACCCCTTATAAAGAATAATAGCAACTGTCAATCATAGCGTGCTTACCAGGCACTAGACATTTGAACATATTATCACTAACCCTCATTACCATCCTGCAAAATAGGAATTCTTTTCTTCATTTTTCAGATGAGGAAACAGAGGCTTACAGAGTTCAAGTAATTTCCACAGTGTCATCCAAGGGGTAAATGGTAGAGCAGGTGTTCAGACACCTGAATCTAGATCTGATGGTTTTCCTGCTACACACATTGCTCTTCTGTTGATTCACTCAACACAGGAGAGTAAAATACAAGTTCTACTATGACTTGCTTCCAACCCTGAAATCCAAAACTTTCTGAAAACCAGAAGTTTTTCTGCAAAAAATCTGATCTGACTTGACCTAAGCTCATCTATGATCAAAACTTGACCTGAACTGATAATGAAACTAATTAGAATCCTTATTTATTCCACTTATTATGACTCCTCATATATTTTGCTATAAAAAAAATAGTAATGTGTTAAATTACAGGGTTCTCCTCCAGGCCCCACTGGGGACATCGATTATATAATATTTGCACTGTGGTGCTCTTATAAGATATGAAAAATTCTGAACCCTGAAAGTACATGTGGCCCAGGGGTTTCAAATGAGCAACTGGGAATCTGTAATAAGTTACATTTGTGAATGACCCTCTAGTTAACAAAGATTTTTCTTTTTAAATTATTTTTTAATGATTTTTATTTTTTCCATTATAGTTGTTTTACAGTGTTCTGTCAATTTTCTACTGTACAGCAAAGTGACCCAACCACACATACATATATATACATTCTTTTTCTCACATTATCCTCCATCACACTCCATCAGGTATCCATTGTGGTACATTTGGTAGTGCCTGACTGCTTTGCTACAAAGATTTTTCAAAGTTGTAATTTTAGCTTATTTTCCTCTCATGCACAAAGAGGATTTTAAGAAATTTTTTACTGTGCCTTGTTTTCTTACTTTCTATAAAGCAACTTCATTCTATGATTTCAAGGGATTAGTTTTGGTTGATCCCAACAGAAGTTTGGGGTTATTTGTTTTTGAAAACACACACACACACATTTAAGTATTTAATTCTAAAATTAAATAACATGTTAAGGTCCAAGAAATTATAATATATAGTATAATATGATCTATATTTTTGAAGGAGAAATATATGAAGTTATTTTTATGTATATGCACCAACTAGAAGAATATGAACAAAATTGATAACTTTGGTTCTCTTTGGGATGATGATGGAAGGGAGATTCTTTTTTTATTTTCACCTTTTTATACCTTTATTAGGATCATATGAACTTATTATCCATTTAAAAATGGATGATGTTTCACAAAGTGTGAGAGACTCAAGATACAAATGTCACCCAATCAGTTGAGTTACAAATGGAGAGCCTGGTGTTAGTCATTAATGTAGCACATAGTTAATGGCTGGTGTTCTTTCTCTAATTTTTTTCTCATTTAAGCCAGACATGTTTCTACCAGTATTGACCACTGAAGAACATACACAAGCCTTTGTTTCTGGTTCCTGCCAGCCTATATGCTCCCTCTGTCCCAGAATTCCCCAGACAGTATTCTTCTCAGGACTAAACTCAGCCTCTGGTCCAAGTGATCATCTGAGCCTGAACTCAACTGATGGTCACAGAATAAGAGGATTCTGGATGTGAGGCTATGCTAGGTCAGCAGGCAGGGAATGGCCACAGCAGGGACAGGAGTCCTGAGGCAGGCAGCAGTCTGTCTGGGAGGGCCAACTCCAGACAAAGGCAAAGTCAGAGTCCAGGTGGGTGAACTGAGGCTGAGGTCCAGAAAGCAAAACAGCCCTGGATGACAATGAACTGAACCTACATTTTAATAGGTATAGGCTTGATATTCAAGCTAGGCATTAGAAACAGAGTTCAGCTCCAGAAAAGACAGGTTCAGACATGTCCACTCCAGAATGAAACTATGATATCATTCTGGGCTGGTTTTAAGCCTTTTTCCAGGCTGAGGATAAATAAGAGAGAGGGGCAGGATTCTGTCAGTCCTGCCTGTAACACATCGTGAATGGGATTCTCTCCCCACCCCTTATCCACCCCCTATGCCTTGCTCTCCATCCCAGTTTCATACTCTAAGAAACACTGAAATCCCAAAAGACTTTCACTGTCCACCCCCTGGGATTGGGTTGAGTGATTTGGGGGCAGCCCTGATCTTTTAAAGAGGCAGGATGGTGATTTTAATGGCAGTATATAAGTTTGAGTCACAAAATCAATCCATAGTCATTTCAACAACCAGAAGTTGTGGTGCCTTAGGTGGTGCCTGACAGCCTTGCTACCATTTGTTTTATGCCTTGTTCACATTATGATGAGGGGATTAATTTGTGCTTGATTCAGTTTTGTCCAGACACTGCAATTCAGGTCCTCTGTCAGTAGCTGCATCGCAATCCTACTAAGTTTAACAGATTTAAAAATCTCTTAGGTGCATCCATTTGTCCTTGGTCTTTGCATTGATTCAACAGCAGTCTTACAAGGAACAAAAATAAGATATCAATGCCTCACCTCTAGGTTTGCTTCAGAGGCAGTGGAAAGAATTGGATTTTCAAGCTCACTTTGCAAAGAGGAAGGAGACCGAAAGCAGATCATAAATCAGTTGCTTCAGGCCGTACACCTGCCCCATCAGTCTCTGCTACATCCAAATGGAAAAATGGGTGATCTAGGATTACCCTCCTGCAATGCCAATGGCCAAGGCACTGAAAGGTCACATCTATTATCGTTGGCGCTTCTCTCCCCTCTGGGCTGTTTTCTGAGTGGATGTCATACTCATCTCATACAGAAGGCATGTTCATCATGCCAGAACACTGCTGCTAATATTTGATCTAATAAAAGACACCCTATCTTTTCTTCAAATTTTAGATTATCTAGCGGCTACTCGATGATAATTCCTTTCTTCCTTCCTGCTCCAATTTTATGTTTTAAGGACTTGAGTCCTTAAACAAAGTTGTATTTGCCACCTCTTATTTTAAGTTAAAAGCATCCTTTTCAAAACATAGTACCCACATAAATGGCAGAGTCAGTCTTATTTCCAGAAGTGACTTTATGTTAATAGTCAGTTTTCCTTTGGAAGGATCCACTGGTCTTTACTAATAATATCATTCTCCCCAGCCAACAACTTGGCACTAGATGTGTAGTATCTAATGTGGGGTGGTGGGGAGGGCTAGAAACACAATCTTAACCAGAAGACAAAGTTTGGATAGAAAAATGTAGCAACAGCTGGTGCCAGCTGCAAGCAACCACAAGTTGCATCCTGCCCAGCTCTGCAGGGAGGTCTCTGAGAACTCTTAGAGCTTGGGACAGGAGAAACAAGAGGCCACATTGTAAGAATGTCAACCATATATGCAGCTCGCTAGCACCCCCAGAAATTACCAACTGGAGGAATTGATAACATTGCCAGGAATTCATCTACCTGGGTTCAAATCACTGCCTAAAATCAGCCCTCTTTGTTCTAGGAAGTCCACACTCAGAAGCTTCATTCTAACTGGAATTTGGTTCTTCACCCCTATGGCCCTAAAAGACTCCTTTGGACTCTGTGGGTCTCCATTTTAAAAGCATTATTGACATGAACCTGGGGAGGTGTTTTTCCTGGAGTTCTTTCTCACCAGACTTGTTCCGGCTGCCTCCTAGGTGATGATGGAAAACTAAGGCACTAGCCAATATGTCATTCCCTCATTTTGTAATCCTCAGGCAGTTGCACAAAGGTTATGTGGAACTTTACCAAGTAGTTAAAGGCAGAGCCCAGGACAGTCTTAAAGGATTTAGGACTGTTAGTGCAATGCCCAAGTATTGCATAGTAAGGAACTCCACCACAGGGCCAGATAAACTAGGTGTAAGGGTATGCAATCAACACCTTTTCACTCTTAACCCTGAAGTTTGGAAACCCATGTCTTTTCAAGTCCCAATTGAGGAATGTTGCCCAAACAGCCTCTCCAATGACTTCTGATTCCAGAAGAAGCCCAAAGAAACCATAGGAAAAGACCCTGTGTACTCTCCTTATGGGAGTTATTGCTGAAAGAGGAGTTATATACTAACAAGAATCTTAGAGTCCTTAAATTTCTTCCCTTACTTATAGCCAAATCCATCTTAGAGATAAGTTTAGCATAACACATATTTAGGTGGCTCTATTTTGCCAAGAGCAACTTTAAATTTTTTTAAATTTAAAGTTTTATTGTAGTTGATTTACATCATTGTAATAATTTCTGTTGTACAACAAAGTGATTCAGTTATACATATCCAAATATCCATTCTTTTTTAGATATTTTTCCCATATAGATTATCACATAATATCGAGTAGAGTTTCCTGTGCTATACAGCAGGTCCCCATTAGCCAGTTGTCCCATGTATCACAGTGTGCATAAGCCAATCCCAAACAACTTAAAAAAAAATTCAGAATAAGACACATGACCTCTATTGATTGAATTATGCAATAATCTTCTGTATATGGGAGACAGGATCAGGAAAGACTTTCATGTAAATTTTGCTATTTGGCCTTTAGGACAAAAATTGTTTCTGACATCTTGTTGTAGAAAGTTTAATGTAAATTTGCTTTATTTCTTCCAGCCCTAGAAATATAAGGGAGGGGGATCATTATATTTCATCCTTTCCTCTGATCCTTCACCCCTAGGACCAGAAGAAACAAAGTATATTTTTGTAGAAATGTGAAAATATGTGTTCACTAGCTACACTGGAACCAGGGAGTTGAAATCCTGTGTAGCTTGGTTTCTCCTCAGGAATGTTGGAGGGACGGGCATTGGAAGAGCCTCAGGAGGCACACAGGATAGTTCTATGGGCTTGGACAAGCTGGCTGTGGAGATGCAAAAACCCTGCAGCATCTATTCATTCAGGAGAGAAGATGGCCTATATTTTACTCTGACCTCTGCCCCATCCATGGGCAAAAAAACAAGCCCTGTGGATGCTGACATTAAGAAGTCTATTTTAGGGAAACTATAAAGACTGTTTTGGAGTAATAGCTCAACATATCACTGAGCTCTTTTTAAATAAATGAAGTACAAAGTGATGAAAGAAAAGCTATGTTTAGTTTGATTTTATAATTTGTCCCTTGAAAGGATTCTTAACACAGAGTTTGAAGACAATGTTTTTTGTTTGCTGTTTTTTTGTTTGTTTGTTTGTTTGTTTTTGATGGGGGGATGCTTTTTTTGGCTGTACCCATGACATATGTAAGTTCCAAGCAAGGGATTGAATCCAAGCCACAGCTGTGACTTACTCCATAGCTGTAGAAATGCTGAATTCTTAACTCATTGCACCAGGCTGGGTAATCGAACCCTTGCCAGTGCAGAGACAATGCCTGGATCCTTAACCTGCTGCACCACATAAAGAACTCCCTGAAGACAATGTTCTAACAATTACATCTGACTTTTGGATAAGCAGCTTAACTTCTTCATCTGTAAAAGCCTCTTTCTTCATTTTGGAAGGGGATACTAACACTTGTTCTCCTGAGATCATAATCTTCTTAAAAGTTATAAATAAGATCATGTGAGTGAAAGTTCAGTGAGTAAAAGCCCCCATTCAATGGGGATATTCTAGAAGAAAGTCTTTCTTGAAAAGCATCTGGAGTCATTCCATTTGCTCTTTACCTAGTTCTTAGAAAAAGCCCTAGGGAGGATTATGTCCTGTGGTTTTTAAGGCTGATTAGCAAATATACTTCATCAATCAAAGTCTTGGAAGTTCTAACACAGACCTGTGTCCTCAACTCTCTGGGACATTTAACTCTCCCATCCTGTTTGGCCACAACCCATGAAGTTTCCCACTAATTAGCAGTGCACCCAGTGAAAAAAACAATAGCTAACTTGGAATTCACTGGTGGCCTAGCAGTTAAGGATTTGGCAGTTGTCAGTGCTCTGCTTTGATCCCTGGCCCAGGAGCTTCTGCATGCCACAGGCACAGCCAAAAAATAAATAATAAATAAACAAATAAAGATAAAAACAAACAGGGAGTTCTGCTGTGGCCCAGCAGTAATGAACCCACCTAGTATCCATGAGAATATGGGTTTGATCCGGGGCCTTGCTCAGTGGTTTAAAGGATCCAGCATTGCCTTTAGCTGCAGTGTAGGTCACAGATGCATCTTGGAACCTGAGTTGCTATGGCTGTGGCATAAGCTGGTGGCTACAGCTCTGATTCGACCCCTAGCCTGGAAACTTCCATATGCCTTGGGTGTGGCCCTAAAAAAAACAAAAAAATAAAAAATAGAAACAAACAAAACAATAGCTATCTTCTTCTGTGCATCTGCCTTGTGTTTTTATCTCTAATCCTCATAAAGTAAGGAAAACCTTCAAGGTGAGAACTGCTATTAACCCAATTCACAATAAAGAGAATGGCTCAGAGAAACTGAGATAGACAGATTAGACAAGTTTTAGTTGATGCTAACACCTGAAAATAGCTATGAAGAAAAATAAAGTCTTTAGAGACTGAAGAAGCATTGTTTCTTCTCTGTTAGGCATTTATGTCACTCTTATAAAGTCGATAAAAAGGATCTCTGTAAAGTATTTCTGTGCTCGCTGAGTCATTCTGCAAACTGCTATTTCAATCAGTGTCTCACCACTTTTCTTTGGTAGGCTTACTAGAACAAGGATCAGTTAAGAGTAAATTAAAATGGCAACTTCCTTGCAGCAATGGATATTTCTACTACTAAAAGGCATTTTGTTATTATGCTTGTCTTTACTTAATCATGTATCTGCCTGAATTTTATTAAAAAAACACCCACAGAGCAAGTCACCAACCTGCTGTTAGCATGTTTACCCAATAGATTTAAAAAATCATTTTAAAAATGAATGAAAAAAATTAAAAAATGAATGATGGGAGTTCCCATCGTGGCTCAGCAGTAATGAACCCAACTAATATCCACAAGGATGCAGGTTTGATTCCTGGCCTCAGTCAGTGGGTTAAGGATCCAGTGTTGCCTCAAGCTGTGGCTCTGATTGAGCCCCTAGCCCAGGAACTTCCATATGCCACAGGTGCAGCCATAAAAAGAAAAAAAAAAGAATGAAAAGAATATTTTCTCCTCTGGAGTTGAGTACTCATAAGAGCATTAAAAAATTTAAAAAAAATCTTATGGTGGGGGGAAGCTAGTAAAACAGAAAAATTTCTTTTTCAAGGGGCTACTAATAGTTGGCATTCTTCCTAAAGGAAGAAGACAAGTCAAGAAGATAACATTTATCTTAAAAGAATATTTGGAAAAGTGTCCAAATGTGTTTTTAAATGTCACCTGGGAACGTTCATTAAAACTAAAAATTCTCAGGTCTCCAGAGACTTTGATTCAACAAGTGTTACTTCAGTACAAATAATCTACTTGTTAATATAATATAATGCTTTATAGGAAAGATTAATTGCATCCTAAAAAGGACCTAGCATCTTCAGATGTGGCTACTTACTTATCTACAGCTAATTCAACACTACAAGGCTTTTATTTACCATAAAGGATGTTAGAAATAATTTTCTGCTCATGAAATTAGAGGTTTCAAGAATAATAACTGACTAGGGAAAATTTGCTAGACCCATAGTTCTTGCAAGAACAAGATATATGAATGGACAATCCAACACCTGCCACTGATGTAGGGTGTAAGTCTAGGCATCTTTGGGCCCCACAGGACCCAGTTGCCTGAACCCACAACTAAGATCACCACTCTCAATGTCATCAAAGCCTGTTTGGAGTGAGTGCTGAGTGGAGAGCCCCATATGCAGCCAGCCTCCCTGAACCTGCAGACAAGTCACATGACTTGTGCCAATTTGCTACTAAAGATGTACAATGGAGGGGGCTGGATCAGAGACTTGCTTTTACTGAAATGTATTTTTGGTAGTGAGATTGTGAACGTAGAGTCACACAGCCACCAGATACCTCTAAAAAAGATACCAATTCTTGGAGTTCCCATAGGTGCTCAGCGGAAATGAATCTGACTAGCATCCATGAGGACGCAGGTTCGATCCCTGTCCTTGCCCAGTGGGTTAAGGATCCAGCGTTGCTGTGAGCTGTGGTGTAGGCTTACAGCTACAGCTCCAATTCGACCCCAGCCTGGAAACCTCCATATGCCACAGGCACGGCCCTAAAAAAACATAAACAAAAAAAGATACCAACTTTGATGTTGGTATCTAAAAGAGCTTGATGTTTGTTAGCTATCCAAATTGGCTCACGTCATCTCACAAAAGAAAAGGATTGCAGGATATGTGCATTTTAATTCGTATATATGTGAATCTGAGGCAGGTGCACCTTAAAATTCACTGGATAGGAGTTTCCATTGTGGCACAGTGGAAACAAATCTGACTAGGAACGGTGAGGTTTCGGGTTCATCCCCGGCCTCACTCAGTAGGTTAGGGATCCGGCGTTGCAGTGAGCTGTGGTACAGGTCTCAGATGCAGCTCAGATATGGTGTTTCTGTGGCTATGGTGTAGACCAGCAGCTGTAGCTCTGATTGGACCCCTAGCCTGGGAACCTTCATGCGCCGCCAGTGCGGCCCTAAAAAGCAAAAACAAAACAAAACAAAACAAAACAAAACACGCTGGATAAAGAAAGGATACATTTAGTTGTAAATGTGTTTTAGAATCCAGTCTTTGACAAAAGAATCTTAAGCTAACAGAATTATTCAGAGAGTCAGCAGAAAATGTTTTTAAATCTTCAAGATAACTTTTAGGTAGACGGATAAGCTTGCACAAAAGTTGTTACAACAAGGTGACTGATGTGACTGACTTTCAACTCCCTTAATATTTACATTGGAGAACTTATCTCCTTTCATGTTTACATATGGGACTCAGTTTAATCTGTGACAAGCAGATTTCTGTTATGCAACTGTTTGAATTTCACATGCCGTCATTTGGAACTATTTTTATTTCGTGTGTTAATATTCCGTATTTACCTGAGAGTTAAAAATCAAACTTTTTTGAAGCTGAAGTTATTCATTTACATTTGTGCAGCTTTTTATGGTTTGTAAAGCATTATGCATGTTATTTTCATTTTAAATGAAAGCTAAGGCTTGGGAGTTCCCTGGCGGTACAGCAGGTTAAGGGATCCAGTGCTGCCACTGCTGTGGCTTGGGTCACAGCTCTGGCACAGTTTCAGTCCCTGGCCTGGGAAATTCTACATGCTTCAGATGTAGCCAAAAATAATTTTTTTTAGTTTTAAAAACTGTTAAAAAAAAGAAAATATTGCTTAATAAAGTCATACATTAGAGGGACTCATTAATTCCCCAAATAGTTATAGGAGATGAGGTAAGCTATTATACTATTTTGTTAGTTTCAAAAAAAATTAAATATAAGAATATTGCAATTAACCTACTCAGGTTGACCATTCATCCAGCAGAGATATTCCTAACAATTAGTTTAAAAGTGCACAAGCTTATATTATCAGTGTATTCAATATACATGTATTCCAAATTAATATATATATATATTCCAAACATCAATTTCAGTGAACTAGGTATATTTAAAATTTAACGTTTTCAAAAGCATGAAATTGTAAGAAATTGAATGCCTCTTTGCTGTGGATTGAAATAGTTACCTATATAGAGTTGACTTGGTTAACAAAATATTCATTAGTGAATTTTAAAACTGTCTTCAAAAATGAAAATAAAATGTTCCGAGGCATGAAATGCATGGTCGAAAGTTTTTCTTTAATTACAGTAATAAAATCCATAAGACATGGATTTTTGATATTTGCAGGTCAAAAGTTCAAATCACATTGTAAGAGTTAAGTTTTGACACTTACAAAGTGTCAAAAAATTTGACACTTATAAAGACCAACGTTCTCACTCTCCCAGCAATGACTGACAGACACAGACGGGCTACTTCATTCCTCCCATTAATAGAACAGAGAGTGGAAAGGCTCGTTTTTCTTAGTTCCAAATACAAACATGAATTCACCTCCAGCAAAGCACACTCACACACCCTTGAACTCAGACCAGTGGGTCTGAGTGGGCACATACCCTGATGAGCATTCTGCTCTTCCAAGTCTTTATAAAAATGCAATAATTGAAGTTTAAAATGACTTAATTTTTCTCTCTAAAATACTTATTGAACACTACCACTTTCCATGCATGTTATAATTGAAGTGAACACAGCACTGAAAAAAAATCAGTGGTCCAAGATGATGGATGTCATTATAAAGATGGTTAAAGATATTAAGCAAGTAAACAAAAAAGAATTCATGTGTTCAACTTTAAAGTATTAAAGTAGGAATCAGAGGAAAAAGCTCAAGAAAATTAAAATAAGAAATGTGAAGGCTTTTAGAGTTCCAGTTGTGGCACAGTGGAAACGAATCCGACTGGTATTCATGAGGATGTAGGTTTGATCCCTGGTCTTGCTCAGTGTGTTAGGGATCCAGCGTTGCTGTGAGCTGTGGTGTGGGCCACGGACATGGCTTGGATCTCGCATTTCTGTGGCTGTGGCATAGGCTGGCAGCTGTAGCTCTGTTTCAATCCCTAGCCTGAGAACTTACATATGCTGTGGGTGCAGCCCTTAAAAAAAAGAAAGAAATGCGAAAGCTTTCACATTTAATTCTAAATTGGCTAGGAGTTTCCATTGTAGGTCAATGGGTTAAGAATACAACGCTGTCTCTGTGATGATGCAGGTTCAATCCCTGGCCTTGCTCAGTTAGGATCTGGTTAAGGATCTGGCATTGTATGGCTGTGGCATAGGCCTCAGGTGCAGCTCCGATTGGACCCCTAGCTGGGGGAACTTCCATATGTCACAGGTGCAGCCCCAAAAAGAATAAATAAATAAATAAATAAATATTGGCTGAACACGGTTTTTAAATTTTGAAAAACACTGAGAAAATGTCTCTGCTTTTCTGAAAAACATTTTAGGGCCCTAAAAAAATCTTCAGGATAGTTGATTGATGTTAATAAATAAATGTAATGAGCTATTAAGTAACTTTAAAGCACATGTTTTACAGACAGCCTGTTAAAGATGGTGGTGTGATAAAATAGAGAAGAGGATGCCTGTATGAGTTTTGGAGATAACTAGAAATGGATTCAAATCCTGGCTCTTCTCCTTGAATTTTCTGATTCTCAGTCATCCCTCTTTAAAAGTGGGGTAAGACTAACCTAAACCCTAGGTCTACTGTGAGAATTGAATGACATCATTATTTTAAAGAACCCAACAATTGATAATTATTCAATGAACAATAGTCTTTTCTAGTCTAACCCAATACTCCTAGGTGAGTACACAGTGAAATAGCTCTCCTTGATAATAATAGTAAATCTTTTAGCAAGCTCCATACTTCTTTTTGCTTGAGTGTATCCAGCAAAAAAAATTATTTATTGTGAAGGAACATCAAGAGATAAAATTATATATAGATAAAATTATATATATATATATATAATTATTATATACATATAAAATAGATAACCAACAATGACCTACTGTATAGCACAGGGAACTAAACTCAATATTTTGCAATAATATATAAGGGAAAATATTCTGAAAAAGAATATATTATATGTATTATACATCCATATATTTTTTATTTATATAGTATATATACTGATGTATTACTGAATCACTGGTCTTGCTATATGCCCGAGATAACTAACACAATACTGTAAATCAATTTTTTTTAAAAAATAGTGGTTTTAACATCATTTTTTGGTAAAAACTCTCCAGAAAGTGGGCATAGAGGAAAACTGCCTCAACATAATAAAGGCCATATATGACAAACCCACAGTTAACAACATTCTCAATAATGAAAATCTGAAAGCTTTCTCACTAAGATCAGGAAAAAGATAAGGATGTCACCACTTTTATTCAATAAAGTTTTGGAAGTCCTAGCCTAGCAGTCAGAGAAGAAAAAGAAATAAAAGAATCCAAATTGGAAAAGAAGAAATTAAACTGTCATTGTTTGCAAATGATATGATACTATACATTAAAAAAAAAAAATAGTAGCTTTATGGAGTTCCCATCGTGGCTCAGTGGTGAACAAACCCAACTAGGATCCATGAAGATGTGGGTTCAATCCCTGCCCTCACTCAGTGGGTTATGGATCCGGCGTTGCTGTGAGCTGCGGAGTAGGTCACAGACACGACTCCGATCCCATGTTGCTGTGCCTGTGGTGTAGGCTGGCAGCTACAGTCCAATTTGACCCCTAGCCTGGGAACCTCCATATGCCTCTGGTGAGGCCCTAAAAAGACAAAAGACGAAATGAAAATAAAAATAAATTAAATAAAAAAATAGTACCTTTAAAAAATGGATTTTATTTATTGTGAAGGAAGGTCAAGAGATAAAATTATGGCAGATGGCAAGATATCAATATTTTATCCTTAAATTTTTATCTTTAAATTTTTGAATAATATTTGGCCTCTAAAATTCCATTTCATGATGTGAAGGAAGACATCTTTCTTTTTCCCTGGTGTCAGCCCATTAATATGTTTTCACAAAATTTGCTAAATTCCTGAGCTAACCAGGATAATTATTGATTTAATAATAAACCAATATAATTATTAAAAGTAAACATTCTGCACATCATTCTTTCACTATTTAAAAATCTCTACTTAAAGTGCTACAATTTTTTCTTTCATTTTTTCTGTTTTATTGACATAGAACTGACATATAACTTGATACTTCTAAGTGTTAGCAATGAACCAATTCTCTATCAAAATTATGTATGTATTTTTGCATTATATTTTTAATGTGGCTTTTTTCCATCAGCCTAGTTGCTCCTGATTCAGTTTCAAGTTCATATGGATTTGTTTGGAACACTCTAACTGGTTGCAGGGAGGTATCTTTCTTCAATAAGTGCTTATGTACTTGACGGTTTTAGGGAATAAACTGTGAGATTAGAAGAGCAGAGGTGGTGTAGACTGAAGTCCTTGGTGTGCAAAAACAGTCCAAATATCACAGGTCTGGAAAAGTACGCTGTGAGGAGGCTACATGTGAAAGCAAAGTGGACCAAAAATGAGACATCTTGGATTTAGTAGAGATATTAAGCTGAAAGAGGCAAAGTTTGTAAGCAGAAAAAGAGGGGTAAAAGTAAGTGGGAGGAATGTTAGGACTTAAATCAGAGGTGCTCATTAAATTTTACATCCTTTCTCAATATAGTTTTCTGCTTGTACACAGACACACCCTAGGTATATAATGGAATAAAGGGTCAATGGTTAAGGTCCAAGGTAATTCTGTGCCTAAAACTAAATAAATTACCATCCTATAAAAATGCTAAAATATTTACGTGATAAATTATCACATAATCATGAAACGAAAAGAGGAGATTTTTTTCAAATAGGTTGATTATTATGGTGATTCGATTTAAATTTACTCTTAATAAAGTTTCAATTAGGAGGCAATTCCCAAAGAGTACCCTGCTTCTTCACTCCATGAGCTTCTGGCCAACTTGAAACTCTTAAGTCTAGAAGGAAGTAACCCCGGGGGTCACGTCTGACTACAGGTCATCTTGAACCAGACCAGACCAGATCAACTAATCCAACACTCCAGAAAACAGAATCAGGTAGAGGTTAATGGGCATTTGATGACAGTAGGTTAAGAAAGAGTAGAAACTTTGGAGTTAGACAGACCTAATTTTAAACCCTACTCTTATAAGATGTGAGTAGCCACTTATAAGCCTTTTATAACCCTGAGGAGTTTTTGATTCTTCTTATGCAGAATACAAATTTTAATGCCTAATTTGGTTATTGTGAGAATTAAATGAATTAGTGCACATGAACTTTTTAGCATAGCATTTGAGACATATTGGACCCTCAATAAATAGTACATTTAAAATAAGTTCCCTTTTGAAAAGATTGAAAATCAAAATAATCAAAATGGTACAGCATTTGCACTATTTGATAGACTTATAGACAATTTAAATTTCCTTGTTGATATTATACCATAGTTTTTGTGTATAGTAAGCACATTACTTTTATAATCAGAAAAATAAAAAATAAAAAAATAAAGAAGTTCCCATTTAAGTAACAGTTACTTCAGCCTCTTAAATCAGGGAATGGAAGCTTGGGCCTCTTCCCAATCTGTTCATGAGCCATAGTCCATTCTGAATCTGAGCCTGTTGGCTATCATTAGCCAAAAGGGACAAACAGTGTGTCTCCATTCAGCCTTGCCAAAAAGTGTGCCAGATCCCCTTCCTTTAGAAAGCCCAGGAGCTCAGACAATTCCAGAGTGCGAAAGGAGGTATGACTCCCAGGGTATTGAAAAGTGTTACATGGAAGCTTATTTTTTCTGATTGTTTTTCTCTGAACATATTTAGAACTTTGCACAGGTGGACCTAGCCAAGCTCTGACACACATGAGTTGGTTTTTTTCTACCTCCTTGAAAAGTCCTATGGATCTTCTCAGCACCCGACAGGTGGGAAGTCTAGTGTTTAATTGGACTTAAAAGAATTATGGGCATAGAGTAAGAACTAGAAGATCATCTACCTCATAGCTCACCCAGTGTGGCATTCAGAAGAAAACAAGAGGACTTAGAGGCTCAAGTCTGGGATTCTTGGCTCTTGCCAGTTGTGATGAAATCTCTCAACTACAAAATGATAATTCTCACTAGACAGGACTTACGTGTGTGGTGGTGGTAATATAAAATAATTTGAAAGTTCTCTATAAGTTGTATAGATATACAAAAGAAAGTCTTCTGTTTCAGTAGACCTATATTTGATGCGTAAAGTAAATATTGGGTCATATTCAATTTAAATATTAATAAATCCTCCGCTTATGAATTCCAATATTGCTCTAAAACGAAGGACTATCAAGTACAATTAAAAAAATTAAAAAAGAAAAACACTAAAAAAAGATTTTTTTTTTTGTCTTTTTAGGGCCACACCCACAGCATATGGAGGTTCCCAGGCCAGGGGTCAAATCAGAGCTACAGCTGTGGGCCTACACTACAGCCACAGCAACGCAGGATCCAAACTGTATCTGGTAGCTACATGACAGCTCACAGCAATGCCATATCCTTAACCCACTGAGTGAGGTCAGGGATCGAACCTGCATCCTCATTGGATACTAGTCAGATTTGTTTCCACTGAGCAGCGACGGGAATGCCCTATAAAAAATTTGTTTAAATAAAGGAATTTATTCTCATCTGTGCATTTTTTGAGATGTACCATTGTGAATAATATATATTACAAAAGATTGTTTATTCTGTAATCTGATTTTAAGTAACATGACCAGTTCCAATCAGTTTGTAAACATGCAAATTATTCTCTTTATTAATTACTGTTTAATATTAAATTATTGCTAGTATTACTTAAGTATTCATCAAGAGTAAAGTTGTAAATCTCAAGTGCACAAAGGCAATTAAACTAAGAAATTCCAAAAATCATATATGGTAATACTCAGCCATATCTTTTACTAACATGAAAAAAACAGGGCTTGGTTTTATGAAACCTAAGATTTTGATATTTCTCTTTCACAATACAAGAAATAAAACAATTGAAGCTGACCTTACCTTGTGGGCTTTTTTAGTAACGCCTGTTTTTTACTGTATATACTTCCTGATAGGTAGAGATGATGAAATAGTGGCCTATTAAGTGAAGGGATATTTCTATAAAAACCCCAAGTGGTGGTTTCCATTGTCAACTGCCTGTTCAGTTGCAGTTAGTTATTTCAAGTATTATCTTTGTTTTCAGAACAAAGAAAACTACATAGAAGATCATGACAAGTCCTGCCTGGGGTTATGATGGTGAATATGGTAAGAGTTCTTCTGTTCATGTAGATCAAATAATAGCTTATTCTCTTTTCTAGTAAAAGAGGTGTTGAGCACTTAAAATAACTATATAGTCATAGATTAATGGTTTGAACTGTCTGACTTTGAATTATAGTAACTTTGAATGTATTCCTACCAGTTGTCCTTTGGATACAAAATATATTCTCTATCTCCCTTTCAGTCTCTCTCTGCAGAAGTACATATTATAAATCTATAATATATAGCTTATATAGTCATCTGACCCCATAGACTATGAGTATGTTACTGGTGTGGACAAAAGCATTATTTTATAGCATATCACAGAAAACAAACATTGAATTTGCAAACATTGAATTTCCATTAAGTTAAACAGATTATCCTTTAAGATACCTAAATAAATCCTAGTCTAATAAACAAAGTTATACTCCTAAAACTTGGAATCAAGCATTTGATCAAGTTTTGATCATAGGTCTGTTTGTCCTGGTAGGTCCTGAACATTGGAGCAAGGTGTACCCCATTGCAAATGGAAACAACCAGTCTCCTATAGACATTAAAACCAGTGAAACCAAACATGACACCTCTCTCAAACCTATCAGCGTCTCCTACAATCCAGCCACAGCCAAAGAAATCATCAACGTGGGACATTCCTTCCATGTCAACTTTGAGGACAATGATAACCGATCAGGTGAGCCAAAAGACCTTTATGATTTTTTTCTTTAACTTTCCTGGAGAAACTAAAACAATAGGGCTTTAAGAAACACAAATGCCTATCCTCAGTCTTATGTACACATGTGTAGCATTGCTGTAATCTGGCCATGCATTTTGAACTTCTAGAAAATTTCCAAGGAGTAAAGATGATTTGGGGGACTCCCAGCTCTGTTTTTTTTCCATCCTCTTCTCAGTGACACTATCCCATCTATTCTGGTTTCTGATATCTTTATGTTCATTTCACACTCTCTGAATAAACAGTATCTTTTGAAAATCTATGAAATATCTTGCATATAAAAACTGAAAAGGCAAATATTTTCTAATTGAGATGAGGGTGGAGGAGCACAGTAGGGAAAAAAAAAAGGTGAAAAATATATTTATTTTTGTGGCCAGAAAATGGCTCTGTAACTGTCAAGTGCTTGGGTACCAATAAGAAAATTTTCTTGCATGCATTGTGCATGGAACAATTTTATGCGTAAGTATACTTGTTTATCTTCCCCTCTCCCTACTAGGTCACAGTGACCAAATTATCTTCATACCCAGAATCCTGCACATTTTCTGCTACATAGGAAGATTTTCCTGAAATGTTACTGAATATTTTATTAAATGACAAGTCCATAAAATAATGCTACTGACCAAAAGCAGAATTTATTTTAGCATTTTCTTACAAGGTTCTGGACCTAAACTTTAGACAGTTTGGATCTATGTCCATTGTTAATATTGAATTAGATCTGGTATTTTGTGTGTTTTATTAATCATATAATTGGATAGACTCTCTAAAGCTACATGGTCAATCAGTGTTAGAATTTTAAAAATGATCATATGGCCCTACTAGAACTTTCTTTTGGCTCCTGGCTAGGAATTCTCAACAAAGCTGTCAAGATACCGTCTTATGTCTTGATCTGTTGCAAAATATAGTAACGAATAATTTGTCACTAAAAATAAATTACTAAAGCTCTTGAGGCATACTGCCCATTACAGTCGTTGTTGAAAGAATGAGTGAATGAACTTGCAAATTAAAGCAGATTCAAGGAAATCCCTGTAATCAAATAATTCATTCATTTTCCAATATGTTTTCTTGAAGGCAGGAAAAGGTCAATTTATTGCTCACAGTGTTGAGAATCATGTATCACACATGTGCTACCTTAGGGTGCACCATGCATAAGAATGCCATCATTGGGATGCATGGCTGGGAGTGGGGGAAACAAGATGAAAACTTTGGTGCTGGTGTTTGTTTTAATTTTCATTCAACCTGATTCAGCATTAGCTTATATTAAATGCAAAGATAAGCTGGCGCTTATGATTGTTAACACTAACAGTAGTTTCCCTTTCCTTCTAGTGCTGAAAGATGGTCCTCTGTCTGAAAGCTATAGGCTCCTTCAATTCCATTTTCACTGGGGCAAGACAGATGACTATGGTTCTGAGCACTTAGTGGATGGAGCCAAATATTCTGCAGAGGTAATGTCCTTAGTAAGTGAGAGATAACTACACTGAGAGTACTCCCAGAAGCAGCTCTCTTTCAACACAAGACACCATTATAATGTTTTCAAAGGAATGAAGGGGACTTGCAAGCTCCATTAAAATCAAACACAGATACCCCATGTTTGGCAAGAGTGGGAAATTTTTCATGTGAAAGAAGCAGCTGAACTTGGAGTTGAACTCCTGAGCACCAGAATCCTCTTTTGTTTCAGAATGCCTCGAAAATGATTCCTTGATATTAGGTGAGGCTCAGTGGGAAGTGCTGCTCTCTTTTAAAGTGCTGACCCCCAAATTCTTAACCCACTGTAGTGCAGTGGGATGAGAATCTGGATGCAGTGGCCTGGGTTGCTGTAGAGATGAGAGTTCAATCCCTCAGCTTGGTGCAGTAAGTTAAAGGAATAGCATTGCTGCAGCTTCCACGTAGGTCACAGCTGGGGCTAGGATTCAATCCCTGGCCCAGGACTTCCATATGTCATAGGTATGACCATTTAAAAAAAAAAAAAAAAAAGGACTGCTAAGAGTGTAAATTTAACCATAGGAATGGTAACAGAGTAGCATACTGAAGGTCTGAGAGTCCCTGGTTGCAGGCTATTACCCTCTGGCCCCTTGATTTGCCCTGAAATGGAATTTTTTGATCCAAGACATTTTGTCTGTGTATCCATGGAAAAATGAAGAACATTTGCATCAAACTGTCAACAGAGTATCTGGAAGATTGAAAAGGAAGAATTTTTGCTCTTTATAGGAATAAACATAAGTTTGTACCAATATATACAGGTTGGTTCCTTTATTTTACTCTTACAAAATGAATTTGTAATAAACACTGTTTTGCAACATACATCTTTTTCCCATTTACCAATCTATCATGATCATTTTTCCAAGTCAGTAGTTTCAATTCTGCCTCTTCTTTTAATGTCTATACAGTATTTCAGTGTATGCAATATGTCAGAATTTATTAACTAACCCCTACATAGGAACAATTACAATGGCTTTGGATTTATGTTCTGTTGATTTTTTGGCTTTTACCAAAAAATTCTACAATTAAAAAAATTGTACAGGAGTTCCCTGGTGGCCTAGAAGTTAAGGACTCAGCATTGTCACTGCTGTGGCTCAGGTTACTGCCATGCCTGGGGTTCAATCCCTGACCTGGGAACTTTCACATGCCCTGGGCACAGCCAAAACACACACACACACACACACACATACACACACACACACACATCTGTACATATATTTTACACACTAGTGAAAGCAATTATGCATGGTAGATTTTCATAAGAGGGATTGTTAGGTTAATAGGGTACACGCATTCCTTAATGTTGATAGAGGATTTGGGAAGAATGTACAAATATAACTTACTTTACTTTGTAAAGTGAGACTAATAACTTTCAATGTTGTAGAAATCCATTAATTCTTTTTTCCTATTTCTCCTTTGTAAAATTGAAGGTGGACTAAAATCAGATGGACTGAAAACTTTAATTAATCTGAGTAGTATATTTTAGGAAGAATATTTGGTTGTATCTAAGAAATCTGAATCGGTGATTCTTGGTTCTAATTTGAGAAATATAAAATCAATCCAGGCTAGAGATGACAGGCACTTAGACATAAAGTTCACCTATGACAGAGAGCAGGAGGGAGGAAGGAAAGGAGGGCAGGGGTGAGGGAAAGGAGGGAGAAAGAGAGAGGAAAGGAGAGGAGAGAGAAATTAGATATGTGGCATTGAGAACTGATCTACTAAATAGTGATGATAGAAGTGACCAAATGATCACTTTACATTGAGTGGTCGGAAAAGGATGTTTTCAAGAGTGTCACTGAGTTCAGCTCTAATTCAAATAAAAAGCCTGCCTTTAAAAGACTATGGGGAAGGGCATTCCAGAGAAAATCAGCAACTAATGAAAATTCAAAGTTGTGAACCAAGTATAATCTTTCAGATGAGCCGAAAGATGGATGTTGATAAGTGGAGAAAAGCAAGAAATTGGAAGTTCCCACTGAGGCTCAGTGGTAACAAACCTGACTAGAATCCATGACCATGTGGGTTCAATCTTTGGCCTTGCTCAGTTGAATTAAGGAGCCAGAGCATTGCTGTGAGCTGTAGTGAAGGTCACAGATGCAGCTCCAATCCTGCGTTGCTGTGGCTGTGGCTGTGGTGGGAAGCTGTAGCTCTGATCCGACCCCTAGATAGGGAACTTCCATTTGCTTCAATTCTGGCCCTAAAAAGCAAAAAGGAAAAAAGAGAGAGAGCGAGAGAGGAAAGGAGGGAAGGAAGGAAGGAAGGAAGGAAGGAAGGAAGGAAGGAAGGAAGGAAGGAAGGAAGGAAGGAAGGGAAAACTGTTTTGTATTTTTGAATGAGCAATTAGATGAATGGTGGTGCCATTTCCTAAGAAGGGACAATGAAACAAGTCTGGCAGGGAGGAAATCAATAGCTCTAATTTGGCCATATGAAATTTGAGATTCATATACGACATCCATGTGGAGAAAGCAAGAAAATCTCAAGGGAGTTCCCATTGTGGCTCAGCAGGCTAAGAACCCAATATAAGTGTCCTTGAGGATGCAGGTTTGATCCCTGGCCTCACTCAGTGGGTTAAGGATCCAGTGTTGCCATGGCTGCAGTGTAGGTCACAGATGCAGCTTGGGTCTGGTGTTGCTGTGACTGTGGCATAGGCTGGCCATTGAGCTGAGCTCCTATTAGACCCCCTAGCCTGGGAACTTCTGTATGCCACAGGTGCAGTTATAAAAAAATAAATAAATAAAGGTAGATGAAGAATTTCTAATAGAAAGGCATAACTGAGAAAAAAATTTCAGGAAGACATATATACTTACTTGGATATACAGGTCCAGATTTTCACAGAGAGTTAAGCTAGAGGTACTGGTTTGAGAGGTGCCTGGACATACTCAAGAATCTATCCTTGGCCAAGATTCCCAGTTACTTCAGAAACCCCTTCTCATATAGTTGTTGAGAAGTACCTCAAGTAAGAGAACATCATTTCAACTTCTGTCCCAAATCTAGTTAGTCAGTATTCCTTATCTTCTCATACTAAAAAGAGATCTTAAAAAAAAAAGAAAAAGAAAAAGGAGTAATACTGAACAGTTATGGTATTGCAAGAAAAGTAATTTTACTTTCTGGTTCCAGGATTTTTAACTTGCCCACTCTACTCAACTCACAGATAACCCTTCTTAAGTGCGAGAAAGCCCTTCCCATGCCCTGGGTAAAAGTTCACATAAGTTTTACCTGTCTAAGCCAAGATATATCTTCCTATACTAAGTTAGCATCTAACTTAAGTTTTACTCTCCCAATGGTATAAATAACCAGCATTATATTTTTAGCTTCACATAGTTCACTGGAATTCTGCGAAATACTCCAGCGCTGCTGAAGCTGCCTCACATGCTGATGGTTTAGCCATTATTGGCGTTTTGGTGAAGGTGAGTTATAGAGAGTTGGAGAACTCTGCTAAAACTATTTTTTACCAATCAGACCTCTAAATAGGATGAAATAAGCAGAAAATATATTTGAATCTTTTTTTTTTAACTTCCCTTTCTACTAATGATGGACCACAGGTGAATAAACAGTTACCTGGTATGTTGTGAGTTTGTTTTTTCTCTTTACTCTTGAAGAGAGAAATAAGTTTCAGGTAGAGATGAAATGAGAAGGTGTTGAAGGTGGGACGAATTTTTATTTTTCAGCTCTTCCAAATTTCCTTTCTTCTAAATGTCTTGCCTCATAGAATCAGGAGTTCATCAATTTAATATTTGATCAGTAAAAAAATATTGAGTGGACTTTTGTCCCATAAAGACAATTCAATTGATATTTAAAATAGTAGATTTGTTAAAAATCTTCTATAAGGGAGTCCATGAATAGGGCAGTTATTAAATTGGGTATAAATGGACGAATAAATTTTGGAATTATGGTAATTCTAGTTAACATTTATTGCACATTTATAGCATGCCATTCACTATATTAATTACAATCAATAGAATAGACCAAAAGTAATTGGTTTGTTTTTGAATCACAGTTTTCTAAATTCCTGGATTTTGACTTGCATATCTTTGAACATCATACCCATATTAAATTAAAAACAAGATTATTATTTGCAATTTTATCTGTGGTTACACTTTATAAACAATTTACAGAGCATAAGGGCTCTCAAAGATATAAACTAAGCAAAATTTCCTCTCCTAAGCAAAAATATTTTACTTTTCTTAAGTTACTCTTTTTAACTGAAAAAAAAATAACTAAACAATTTTGACTTGATAATAATTTTTATCTCATTTTTTTTAATCTCCAGGTTGGTCAGGCCAACCCAAATCTTCAGAAAGTACTTGATGCCCTAAAAGGAATTAAATATAAGGTAAATAGACTAATTAAGTTAGTTTAACTCAGAGAACAAGATGCACAGAACTACTTAAGTCATTTAATGACATATTTAATGTGGGAAGTAGGAAGACTGAAGCAAAAATAACCAATTCGAAAATCAAGGTACCGTTTAGATGTCCCTTGCTTTTGAGAAAGTCTCTGACTCAGGGATTTGTTTTGTTCTTTGGTTTTCGTTGTTACTGCTTATCTATTTCAGCAGGATGAAGCCTATAGAAGAATGGGTTTCATAACTGTTCATATTTGTTTTAAAAACTAGATCAAACTGAAATGTGAATTTTTTTTCCAGTTCATAGAGAAAGATAACTTTTTTTAGGAATGCAAAAATCAACAAGACCAGGTTGTCAACTGTGACTACCACAAATGAACATTGCAATGACTATCCTAATCAATGTAATAAAATAAGGAAAGAAATAAGAATACATATTAAGAGAAATATTAGAAAAACAGAAAAAAACTATCATCAAGTGTAGAGGATATGATTATTGACATCTACCTGGAAAATACAGAACAGCTAAAAAACAGAATTCATATACAAGTGAAGTTGACTACATAAACTATTAGCAGACAAATATCAGTTCATATCAGTTCATTTTCTTCTTTCTTTTTTTCTTTTTTTTTTTTTTTTTTTTTTTTTTTTTTTTAGGGCTGCACCAGCAGCATATGGAGGGTCCAAGGCTAGGAGTTGAATCCAAGCTGTAGTCACTGGCCTACGCCACAACCACAGCAATACCAGATCCAAGCCACATCTGTGACCTACACCATAGCTCATGACAACGCCGGATCCTTAACCCACTGAGCAAGGCCAGGGATTGAACCTGTGTCCTCATGGATACTAGTCAGATTCATTTCCGCTGAGCTGCTATGGAAACTCCCAATTTCATTTTCTATACACCAATAATAACCAAACAGAAAAGAAAATAGGAATAAGTAGAATAAAACTAAAACATACAATATACATGTCAATAAATATCTTTGCCACTGGAACAGTATCTGGTACCTTCCCTAGACAAGCAATAAATGCTTTACACTGGAAATTAAATATCTTTTAAAGAATATAGATTATTATTAAGAAATTTTTGAACCTTTGCTTATCTTCAACCAAATGAAGAAGAATGCTCAGTCAAAATTCTGGTGTCGCATATTTTCAGTCTTCTTTTACTTTTATAATTTATGTCCTCAAATATACCAATCATGAAATACCATGTAGCGGAAAAATCAGTTAAATTCTCAGCTAAGATCTCTCTATATATGTGTGTATGTGTATCAAATAATATAAATTTTGTATCATGGTGTAATAATATATCACTTTTCTTTCAGGGCAAAAAAGCCCCATTCACAAATTTTGACCCCTCTGTTCTCCTTCCTTCATCCCTGGATTACTGGACCTACTTTGGCTCTCTGACTCATCCCCCTCTTCATGAGAGTGTGAACTGGATCATTCTTAAGGAGAACATCAGTATCAGCTCAGATCAGGTAGAGTATGAAAGTGGATGAGTGAAAATTAGGAGTGCAAAGCAGAAATATCACTTCAGTTCATAGTATTAATGAGGGAAATTATTATTTCATTTATATTTTGGAGAGTTCATTTTCCCTTCCAACTGAAAAAGATTTATTTTTGACGTAAGATCTATCAAATAATCAAAAAGAAAAGTGTGTAATAAATAATTTTTAAATTTTATGTTAAAAAATATGAGATTTAGAACTTCTGCTATTCTTTCCACCTTAGTAAGGAAAAATCCAACCTTGTTAAATATCTTCCTAAGAGTTTCAAAAACAAAGAAAAAACTGTTACAATTAAACTGTTACAGTTAAGGCTTTGGGGAACTGTGACTTTCAAGTGGCATACTTCGAGAGTTGACATGGGGTTTTTTGCTCTTTTTTGAAGCTTAAGCTCTTAAATATTCAAAAAATATCTCATTAATTATTGTTTATAATTATGATAATAACAACTACCTTTAAACAACTATGTTACTAGGTGCTTTACATATGTCTTGTCAGTCAATGTTCATAACAAATCTTTAGGAAAAGCAGTATGGCCTCTTGGTAACTAACATTTCTTGAGCATAAGCCATAAGCCAAATACCATTCCAAGAACTTTATATGGATAAACCCATTTAGTCTTCACAACAACACAGTGAAATAGTACTGTATGGAAACTAAGGCAATGAGCAGATAAGTCTCTTACCCATGATACCCAGTTGGTGAGTGAGAAAGCTGGTATTCCAATCCAGTCAATCATCAATAACTTCAGCCAAATGTCTAAGTCAAAGAAATGTAAAGGAATTTTTGGCTTCTTCCCTTCCCATGAGTGAAACCATTGCAATCCTCAACCTGATTTCTAAATATTGGTGCATTAATTATAGTAGGAAAAAAAATGTGTTTTGTGTAACTTTAATAGCTTTTGATTATTTTATATTTCCTCCAAGCTTGCACAGTTCCGCAGTCTTCTATCAAATGCTGAAGGTGATAAGGACGTTCCCATTAAGCACAACAACCGGCCACCCCAGCCTCTGAAGGGCAGAATAGTGAAAGCTTCCTTCTGATGGGCACAGAAAGAAATGTATCCTCCCCTGAGGAACACAAATCTGCTTCTGACATAATCCAATAAAATAAGTTTTAAGTAACAAATTTATTTCAATACTAGCAAGACAGCATACCTGCAAATGTAATCTGTAGAACTAAAAAACTTTAACTTTTGTTCTTAACGCTTAACTCAAATAGTAATCTGTAAGTGTACAAAACGTGCTTAAATTCAAATTTATTTTGTGGAATTCTTTATAATTGCAATTAAGTGGTAATTAATTTCTTAGAGCTATGTATCTCTTCCCATGTTATTCAGTTTAATGGAACCAATAAAATAGTCGTATCCCTTTCATTTTGTCTATTATATATGTTTTTTATTTTATAGCCACACCCATGGCATATGGAACTCCTGGACCAGGGGTCAAATGGGAACTGCAGCTGTAGGCCTACACCACAGCCACAGCAATGTGGCATCCAAGTAGCGTCTGTAACGTACACCACAGCTTGCAGCAACACCAGATCTTTAACCCACTGAGTGAAGCCAAGGATTGATCCCTCAGCCTCACAGAGACAATGTTGTATCCTTCACCTGCTGAGCCACAATAAGAACCCCTATATTCTATTTTTAAAAAGCATCAAGTTTCCACCCAATTTACATTCAAGAATCTTAAATACTTCATTTGCAATATTATCTTGTCTCATATATAATAACTAAACTAAGAGCAGCTTGAGATGAAATATTGAGAATTCATTTGCTTACTCTTGAAGACAAATACACCACTAAGATGATAATAGGATTTAATATTTTTATGGTGGCCCCAAATTACTACCATTTATATACTCTGGATAAAAATGATATATTTTATAAGAAAATGATACTTCTGGTTATTGCTTCCACTTTTCCTCTCTCCATTAGCAAGGTCAATGTTTTTGTTCCATTATTACAACTAGTTACTTTACATGGAGAACCTGTACCACAAATTTGGAAGGAAAGTCACCAGTGAATTGCTTATAAAAATGATAAAGGAATCATTTGGCTTAGAATCATACAGAAACATCATACAATCTTTTAGTCAGATGTGTACTTATCCTGAAGCCAGTTCTTTCTGAAGGCACATCTATATTCAGAATTCTTCAGATCTTGTGTCCAATGTTTAATCTTGTGCTTTACCTTATTTTCTCTTCTCTGAGAAATAATATTAGACACCAAAGCCCACATCCATTCCAATGTTCTAGTCTTGTCTAATATCACAAATTCAGTCAAAACCTCTAAATAACTATAATCATAGTTAAAAGGATAAAGCATATTCTTCATTGCATGTGTGTAAAAGCTGTGTTTATTTTGTACCTAAAAATCATAGATCTTAGATGCCTTTTGAATTTTTTATTTGGGGCCCAGAATTTAAGTGAATGCTCTTTATTAAAAATGTAATGGACCTGAATAATACTTCATTTAGTTCAGCCCTCATAAGCATTCCATAAAAATAAAACAATTTCTTTGCAAAGATAATCTCACTGTGTGGATTAGTACATATTTTCCAGATATTGAGAAAGCCCGAACCTGTCCTATGATCCTCTTATTTCACATGAGTTACAATGATAGGGCTTTAATCTAAAGTTGCTTAAGGTAGAGTTCCCGTTGTGGCTCAGCAGTAATGAATCCTGCCAGTATCCATGGGGACGTGGGTTCAATTCCTGGCCTTGCTCAGTGGGTTAAGTGTATGGCATTGACTTGAGCTGTGGTGTAGCTCACAGATGTGGCTTGGATCCTCTGTTGCTGTGGCTGTGGCAACAATTCAACCCCTAGCCTGGGAACTTTCATATGCCGCAAGTTCTGCCCTAAGAAGAAAAATAAAATAAAATAAAATAAAGTTGTTAAAAGTCATATGAGAGCCAAGAAAGAGGAGTGCAAGTGTAATTTAAGAAATATATCTGAAAAACATGTTCAAGACCTACAACTTTGAAAGTGTTTTCTAAGAAGAAATTGAGAAATTAAAAAAAAAAATTTTCACAGCAAGGACCTGAAAAAAACTTGACTTGATGACCCATATATATATTTTTAAGAGGGTTAAAATGGGTTCCAGGATTTAAATATGAATCTGTAAGCCTTATTATGGAAAGGGCAAAAAAGTGACAGAAGATATATGATAATCATCAAACTTCATCCCTAAGCTAAATCTCAACTCAGATGCAGGGTTCGCCTTACTGCTCCCACCAAAATTTTGCATATTTGGCAGAACTCAAGAGGTGCATTATGGGAACTTTCCACATTTCTCTGAAGTAGCCAATAAAAGGAGCTGTTGAGAGGAAGTATGTGGACAAGGCATTGAATCATCTGAGAATGCAACTCATATGTTTCTTTGACTCATCCTCCTGTGTGCCCTCTTCGCTTGCCAACTTAAGTAGAGAATTTGAACATCCTGCAATCAGGAATTCTCTGTCTTTTCCTTGACATTTGGCAGCTTACTTTTATGCCAAATCTATTGGGCTTCTAATAATCCAGAATGACAATGTCAGTTGATGGGGCTCAGCCATGGGCTGAAAGGTAGAAGTATGCTGCTCCTCACTGCTGTTTTCTGTCTTATCTACCCCCACCCTTCATAAATACCATACTGAACATTAATGAAACCCTTTAGCTGATTTGTGAGTCCAGGTGGCTCAAGATATTTTCTAAATTACCCATTTCGGTAGGCTTCCGAAAAATAACTCTAAAAACATTAAATTCATCAGAGAGAATTCAGGCAAAGAGAACTAAGGGTGAGAGAGACCTTTTAATTTATTTCCTGATGGGACTTCGATAGAGAAAAGTTTCATTTATTACAAATCTGGTTACTCTATATCAATGTTTCTTCACCATTTTGTGGTCACAGATTTCTATGGATATGTGATTAAAGTTATGAAACTTTTGGAGTTCCCATTGTAGCTCAGTGGGTTAAGAACCCAACCAGTATCCATGAGGAAGCAGGTTCAATCCCTGGCCTTGCTCGGTGGGTTAAAAATCCAGCGTTGCCACAAGTTGCAGTGTAGGTCACAAATGAGGCTTGGATCCATTGTTGCTGAGGTTGTGGTCTAGGCAGGCAGTTGCAGCTCCTATTCAAACCTTAGCCTGGGAAACTCCACATGCTATGGGTGCAGCCCTAAAAAGGCACACACACACACACAAAAAAAAAAAAAAGCTTTGAAACGTCTCCCTATATCCCCCTAAAACATAAATAATTAGATATAGCAAAAAAATTTGCACTGAGTTTTAGAATGCTTGGGAACTTATTCCTTTCCTTCCTGCCTCATAACAAAGTCGATCCTGGACCCCAGGAAAGATCCTGACTCTAAACAATAAAAAACTGAACTATAATTGACTACAGGTCTCTCCTGATATTGCCTCTCAATTTAACATTTATTTTTGCTTTTCTACCTCATTTTTATAGCAGGCCCCTAGAGATGGGATGACAGTATATCACTAGTATAGTTCAAGAATTATCTTTTTGTTGTTTTTCTATTTCCAAATGTTATTTTGAGTTGGTCTGAGGTCCCTTTGTAAAAGATATATGAAAGGACTGAAAAAGAAAGGTAATCCAAACCTTAATGAATTGACTCATTTATTAGTGGGCAGACTAACAAAGAGTTACAAATGAGAGTAAAAAAGTGCTTAGAAGGAAAAAAAATCAATTGACAAAACTATCATCAGACTAATAATGGGCCAAAATCATTCTGAAAGTCATCAATACTCTTTGTAGCTAAGGCCATGAAAGCATAAGGAAATACTTTCTGCACATTAGCTTCATTTGAGGGCAGGGGTTGTTTTTTGGCCACACCCATGGCATAAGGAAGTTCCTGGGCCAGGGACTGAATCTGAGCTGCAGCTGCAACCTATGCCACAGCTGTGGCAATATCTGATCCTTTAACTCACTGTGCCAGGTGGGGAATCAAACCTGTACCTCCCCAGCAACTCAAGCCACTGCAGTTGCATTCTTCACTTACTGCGCCACAATGGGAACTCCAGCTTCATGGTTATCTATAAATACAAAACACTTATTTATTCACTGTTCTCTATGAGGTGCTGCACTAGAATTTCCTTATTATCCTTATTAGATTTGGCTTTTTTTTTTTTTTCTTTTTAGGGCCGAATATGGAAGCTCCCTACTAAGGGTCAAATCAGAGCTGGCCTACACCACAGCCACAGCAATACCAAATCTGAACCTCAGCTGCAACCTTTGCCATGGCTTGTGGCAACACCAGATCCTTAACCCATAGAGTGAGACCAGGTATCAAACCCACATCCTCATGGGAATTAGTTGGGTTCTTAACCCACTGAGCCACAATGGAAACTCCAGATTTAGCTATTTTAAATCTCACTAGATAGACAAAGAGACAGATAGACAGGCAGCCAAACAGGCATAGACATAAATAAATAAATAAGTGCTTTTATTCTAAGACTGCTCTACTTTGACAAACTGGAAGTATAGATGTGCATATTTAACATACTGTAAGAAGATAGTTGATTTTACATTCATAGGCTTATATGGACCCATTTCTAAAGTGAAGGAAAAATGCATAACATAAAAAAGATCTTAAAAGAAATATAAAATGCTTGAAAGAAGTTAGGAAAAATGGCCTCAAACATTCCTGCTTACAAATCTTGCTTTCAACAGAGAACTAACTCATAGGAGTAACCTAGAGTCTTAAAAATATGTGCATACCCCCATCCTATATGTTTACAAGTATTTTTAGTATCTTTATCCTAAAAGTAAACTGATGGCCAAAAGGTGATGTTTGCAGGCATTAGAATGCTCAGAGCACAAGTGTATTTACTAAAGTTTTCTCAGAATGTCATCTGGGCTAATCCCCTTATTACATGGAGGTAGAAATAGCAATTATGTCAGAGAAGAATAGAGTTTAAGTGGCCTTATTTTTTTCTCTCAAAGACTTGAGAATACAACTTCGCCAAATCATTAACAAGCAGTTTAATACACTTTAGAAACAGACACATGACAAGCTATTTGGATATATTATTTTATTTTATATTATTAGATCACCTAAACTGGTAGCAAAAACAAACATGTATATCATGCAAGAATAATGTTTAGTTAACTTATAAAAAAATAGACCTTTATCTCACTAATACTTTAAGATAAATCCAAGATGGGTTAAAATTTTCAATTAAATCATTAATGTACCATAAAAATAAGGAAATATTTAAATGTATGGTTAGAGAAGAATTTTTCTCAAAACACCAAAGGCATATACCAAGAAATCACAGAATAATCGATTGAAATTTGGAACATGTATACATGTAGATCAAGTAATGATGATAAAATAAATTTAATGGAGTTCCCGTCATGGCTCAGTGGTTAATGAATCTGACTAGGAATGATGAGGTTGCGGGTTGGATCCCTGGCCTTGCTCATTGGGTTAAGGATCCAGCTTTGTTGTGAGCTGTGGTGTAGGTTGCAGACATGGCTCGGATCCCGCGTTGCTGTAGCTTTGGCGTAGGCCAGCGGCTACAGCTCTGACTGGACCCCTAGCCTGGGAACCTCCGTATGCCATGAGTGCAGCCCTATAAAGCAAAAATAAATAAATAAATAAATAAAATAAATTTAATGAAAAGGAAAGTGACAACTGGTAGACAGTCAATAAAAATGACAACCACAAGAACAATGTCCTTGCCATAGAAAAAAACTTTCACTAGTTATTAACATAAAAATTAATTTCCCAAGAGAAAATAGCAAGAAGATATAAAGATAATTCTGCAAAGAAAGAGAAATGATCAATAAATATATAAAAAAGTGCTCAAAATGCTCAATCTTAATAATCAAAACATAGCTCTAAACAATGTTCTCTGATTCTTTACATATTAAATCAGTAAATATTTTTCAAATAATACACAATATTGTCAGTGATGTAAAGAAATATGTTTCCAGTGTAAATAAAGTTTTAAATGGCCCATAAGTTCAGAAATTTTTGGATATAATATTATATCTGCTATTTTAGCTGTTATTAAGATTCTGGGGCATTCTAACATTGATTCTCTAGAAACTAAAGAAAACCATCTTGCTGATATTTCCAAAAGCAATGCCACCCTTAAAGGGATCAACAGCAGCCAAACCTCTGACATGGTCCAAAGGAATATTTACCCAATAATGACTTCAAAAAACTGACTAGAGAAGCCCAATAATTTGCTTCTCAGGGCAGGGTGGGGGGAGGAAATTCAACAGTTGTTGGTTTGATTTAAAAAAACTTAAAAATTTTAAAAAAAAAGAGAGAGAGCTGGCTTTGGTTTGGACCAAATAACAACCCGACCATACTGGAAATTCTAAAATTCAGAGTTCCTATGTGGCTCAGTAAGTTAAGAATTTGACATAGTGTCCATGAGGATGTAGGTTGGATCCCTGGCCTCACTCAGTGAGTTAGTATCTGGTGTTGCTATAGTTGTGGCATAGATTGCAAATGAGCTGGTATTGCCATGGCTTTGGTGTAGGCCTTAAACTGCAGCTACAATTCAACCGTTAGCCCTGAAAGCCCTGAAGTTTCCGTATGCTTCAGGTGTGGCCATAAAAAGAATAAATAAATAAATAAATAAATAAATAAATAAATAAATAAATAATTCTCACTCTTTACCACTGTACATCATTAAACTATTGTTCTACTGGCAAAGTGATAGCCTTCATGAATCAACAATTGTGGGAAAATATTAACAAGACCACAAAAAATGCCTACCTCACTTGTCCCGTTTGTCCAAAGTTCAACCCAGGAAGCCTATTTGTACTCCTCCCAGATATTTTTAAATGATTAATGAACAATTTGAGGTCCAGCAAATGGATTTCATACAACTTCTGTCTAATGGATATATTTTAGTCATGGTGTGTATGTTGTCACACTGGCCTGAAGCCTTCCTTTGCAGACAGGCTATTGCCTTGTGTGTGACAAAAGTCCTTTTGGAAGAGATTACCCCTACCTGGGGAACAACTCCGAAGTTTCACAATTTTACTGGTCAGGTTCCTTAACAGGTATGCATTATTTGGCCAGTTTTACATTTTCACTGTGCTTACCACCAGGATTAATTCTGGTTTAGTATAATACACTAACAGCATTACTAAGACACAATTGGCAAAATCTATAGAGGCTTTCCAAATACCTCAGCCCAAAGCATTGTCATTCATCTTTATAAGTCTCAGATCCACGCCTTTTTGGAACTCATAAATTCTTAACATTTGAAATAGTAACAGGAGGCCCAGTGCACTTCGATCTTGTCTCCTTTGACCCACAACCCATAAAAAAAGAGAGATTCTAATTATTGTAGAGGCGCAGTTGCATCTATGGAAACTAACGCAGTTTTGGTGAGCCATCATTTAACAGTAGGCTCCTGGGAGACAAAGATCTTAAGCACCACACCACAGAATTTGAAGATTTTTTCTATCAGAAAAGGCACCTCCAGAATTCTCTTCAGCCTCACTGGAGATGCCCTATCAGACACTGCTAACTAACTCTTGTGCCACAAAAATTCCAAGGAATATATATTTTGATTCATGGGACACATCCAAAGAAAGAACTGAACTCTGAATGGACCCGTACATGATCTGATAAGCTGAGAGTAAACATTATCCAGAATTGAAGCAGATGACATCTGATGGCATGGCTTTCCCGATATCCAGATCAGGCCTGTTAGAAGTTTGTCACCAAGACTTTGATAATGGCATAATGCTTTAGATGATCTCCAATTAGACACTGATCTTTGGTTTTGAAAACATGTGGATTTTAGATTAAAAGAGCCTGAGTTCTTCTTCCTACTCCTGCTTATTATTCAAATGTGACCTCAATAGTTTTCCAATCTGTACACTTTCCCTCTATAAGACACTGAGACCCTATACTCAGGAAAATTTCTTTCTGCTATTAGGGAAAAAAAGACACTGAAACCAATAATCCCAAATTTTGATCAATGATTCATTCAGAGAAAGACCTTGATCAAAGGGGGAAATGTCAAAAAAATTATAAGCAGAACTTTGGAGTTCCTGTTGTGGCTCAGTGGTTAATGAACCTGACTAGTATCCATGAGGATGTAGGTTTGATCCCTGGCCTCAGTGGGTTAAGGATCCAGCATTGCCATGAGCTGTGGTATAGGTCACAGACATGGCTCAGATCCCAAGTTGCTGTGGCTGTGGCGTAGGCCAGCAGCTATAGCTCCTATTTGACCCCTAGCCTGGGAAACTCCATATGAATTGGGTGCAGCCCTAAAAAGACAAAAAAATAAATAAATAAACAGAACTTCAATCAAAAAGAGTCAGGAGACCAGAAGGGGGAGTCCAGCAAGAAGAAACATCCCTTTATTTCTTGTCAAAACCACAGCCAATGAAAAGCCATGTACTTTTTGTTTCCTATAGTCTTCCCAACTTTCTTGTCCTCCCTATAAAGGAGTTTGCCTTCCATTGCCATAGGAACTTGTACATTGGTCACCATGTTTGCAGATCCTGAATAGTAATTCTCTGCTGATCCCAAATAAGCCCCCCCCCTTTCTTCTGGAGAAATAACTGGCATTCTGTTTGTTTTAGAACATAAAACACTGTCATTAAAAAAAAGTGCTATCAAATTAAACTCAACTCCCTATTTAGTTACTATTTTCTGCTTTTTTCTTTACATAAATAATGATACCTGCCAGATGAAGAAACAGATCCTTTTCTAGTCTCAGTTCCTGATTCCTAAAAAAAGGAACTTAATTGACCCAACTTGGATGGAGATCAGCCTTGATCCTATCAACTCTGCTGTGCACTGGGTGGGGATCCCATTGAATTCACTGGCTTCCAGGAACAGATAGGCTCTGGAAGCAGAGGCAGTTTAGAGGCAAACTAAATGGGAATCCCAAAATGGGTTACACTACCTTGAAGGTAAGAGGAATAATGAAAAGTTCAAACTAGTAGTAAAGTTAGGTGAATCCAGGTAAAGTTTAAATTGGCCTTATTTGAGAAATGTATCTCCAAATCTGAAATTGAATGTTCCCTAAATAAATGCAATGGCAAAAGCCTAACACGTCAATTCAGCATCAAAAGCAGCAATTTCCTTCCACACAGCAAACGAACTGAACAACAGGTCAAGAAATTATTTTTATTTTCTAGATGCTAACAGCTAATCATTAAGCCAAGTCCGGGAAAAAATAAGTTGTATTATCTTCAGAAAAATTACAAGAAAATGAATGCTTTTTTTTCCAATTTTATAAAGGAAAAAAATGGCTAAAATGGTTTGGGTTTTGAAATATTTCTCCAGATATCTTTTCTCTCTTTAGCTTTCACTGAGTCTTAGCCATCTAAGAAAATGGTAAATGTCACCAAGGAGCTCAATTTCTTTTCCTTTACTTATTCTTTAAGCCGGAGGACTTTCTGGGCTCCTAATTTTGATAGAACAAACAAATGCTCCTTTTTAATCCAAGTAGCATTTTCTTTCTCTGTCACTCCAATATTCTCATTCTACAAATTTGAAATGATTCAATATCTTTCTCAAATATTCTCCCAAGTGATTATGATGATCTGCTGTGGTCATATGTATATATGATTTGTGGCTCCCCACTGTCTTCCAAAGTAAGTACAAGTTCCCTAGAATTCATAATATGTTCTCTGCATTTTCCTTATAAGACTTACCTCCCACTTGTTTGCCATCTCCACATTATGATTCAGCCCACTAAACCCACTTGACATTCTCTAGACACATCTTGCTTCCCTGCCTCTTCTCATGCTCTTCTCTTTCCCAAAGGTTTATTACTTCTACTGTTATGATCCTATGCATATTTCAGATTTATTTCCATTGTCACCCCTCTAGAAAGCCTCCTGAGTTGTCATGGCTGGGTACAGGTCTTTCCTAGCATAAAATTCCCCAGAGAAAATTATATGATCTTTTCTTTCTTGTCTTGTTTCATAACTCCTAACCACTTCATTGATCTCTTAGACCCTAAATATCACTAAAAGAACAAGTGTGAGAAAAAAAAAAAAAACAGGAAGGCAGTGATTTATCTTATCATTTGTCTTTGTGTCTCCTAAAGAACTCACAAAGTTAGAGCATATGAGTATTTCACATATTTGACTTGAACAGAGATGTAGTTAGTCCAGCTATAGAAAAAGAGTAATACATCATCTATGAAAATTAAACACAACCAGTTTGACAGTGGTTTCTGATTTCTAAGCAGGAAAAATCTCAAACAGTGAACTATTAACATGGATATTTGCAAAACAGAATTAGAATTCTAATCTTCCTTCTTCTTTAAAACACTTATGAAGTAGAAAACGCTACACTAATCTTGTGGGGAATAAAAAAAATGAATAAAACGCAGATCCTACTAATAAGCATCCTACAAAGTCTAATTTTGTGTCTCTTTATTTCTCTAGCCATTTTCTTAGTGTTTACACCCTGGATAGCATTATGCTAATGCAAGGTATAGAGAAATAAATAAAATCAGACCCTGTCACAGAGGAGCTTACAATCTATTGAGGGAAGCATCCATGTAAATAATTGTAAATCAAAGTAAAAGTAAATATATAGTATAATATACATGCAAAAATGCCATGAGAAAGTAGAGGAAAAATGATTTAGTTTTAACTTCCTATTACTATTCATCTGGCAAGGTTTTTCTACCATTATATGAGGTGCAAATTTGACCATCTTTCAGAGAGAAATCAACCTACCTCAAGAAGTTGGACACAATAGAGGGGTTTGAATCTGCTGTCTTATCTCCTGGAATGAGGAATGTGCTAGGAGAATGGACTTAACTCAGTGAATTAAAGAAAGGACATCTTGTCATGCAAAATGAAATACAAGTTCATAAAAGGTAAGACAATAGACAAACAAGTAGTAGACCTGTCCTAAGAGACCAAACAGTTAATGGCATGCCCTGGAGAAAAATAAGACTGGTGGAATTATCAGAATGTTGTCACAAAATCAAGAGCCTTAGTCGGAAAGCTAAGGTTAAGGACCCAGACTTCAACTCCTGAATGAAATAAAAACTTGATTAAGGCAGTTATTGTCCATATCTTAGGAGAATTGGGTTGTCATTGCCTAGACTTTGCTATACAGAGCCTGAGAAGAAGTATCAGTTATCAAAGCTGGAGCAACAAGATCAGCAGCTGGGTTGGCAGATTTTGAGCCCCAGGCTGACTCTATTGCTTGTATCCTTCCATTTAAGGTTAGGATAAGCTTTAGAGGCTAGCAGAACTGAACTTGCATCAAGTGGTCCAGTGGCCTCAGCTTGTTCTTATGAACAAGAAGGAATTTTTTGAAGTTTTATTGGAGTATAATTGACCTACAAAGCTATGTTATATATTCATTCCTTTTCAGAGTCTTTTCCCAGATATGTTATTACACAGAATTGAGTAGATTTCCCTGTGCTATTCTGTAGGTCCTTGTTACCTATCTATTTTATATATAGTAGTGTGTATATGTCAATGCCAATCCCTTTAGGAATTTTTAAAGAGAAATATATAAACAGCATAATCCTCATTGCTTGCTACAATCAAATTTCCAAGCAAACCTCAAGCTGCAATTGCTATGAATCTGCTCCCAATCAGTTTTGAAAGGTTAAATGAAGTCATAAAGCACAACAAAACAGCCCCCAAAAAGTCATTTTAGGTTAAACTTGATTTACAAATAAATGATTCAGCACTTTAAAGAACAAAGGAACATTCTGTAAAGTTAGAGTCTATTCAGAAAACTCAAGAAGGATTCCAACTATTTCCAACAGAGCAAAGCAGACAAAGAATTTTACCAAAGGTAACTGAAGGGCAATGTTGCATGTGCTGGAAACTTGTTGATGAGCAGCTATAGCATAACCCAATTTTCCATGACCTGATGGACCTGTGAGAGAAACATCTTAGATTCAAGGAGATGTAAACAAGAAAGAAACTGTTCATGCTGGGATTGAGCACAGTTGCCTTACAGCATCAGACCAGTTTCACTGGGAACTTCTTGATACTGACTCTCCTGGGAATCAGTCTTTCCTTGGTAAGAATGTACCCATTTTGCAATTCAAAGTATTAAAACAATATATTCAAATTAATTCACTGTTCAACAAAGGAATGTGATAGTGTATGTAGTTAAAATGCTGGAGGCACCAGTAACAGAAGCACATTTTACTTCAGCAAATATTTATTAAACCACTACAATCTGCCAGGCCCAGCCAGACTCCAGCCAAATCCTTTTCAGCGTCTGTCCTCATTTTCATTTCTACCACCACAACCCCATTAAGGCTGTCATTTTTTCTCACTGGGTTAATGGCCACCTCAATTGGTACCTCTGTCTCTGTTCTTGTCCTTCTCCAAATATGCTCCACGACAAATTTCAATCCCCTATATGAAACCCTTTTAGATTCCTCCTTGTTTTTAGATAAACTCTAAATGGCTCTAGCTATAAAGACATGTCTGCAGTTTCCTGAAGAGGCTACACAACTAAATACCTTGGTGCCTTTGCATATGATGCCATCAACAAGCCACATGGCACTCTATTTCCTTCAAAATTCAACCTATATCTGCCTCATCTAAAAAAATGTCTTGGTCCCAGAGGAAGTACTTACACAGTATCACCATTAGATCCCAACTAGAAGGATCATGGACTGAGCCCTACACTTCGGAGGGAGGGCCTCATACATCATAAACAGAAATAAATTTATGAAAGATCATATGGACTCCTCTGTCTCTCAGGATTTTGTGTTCAGCCCTGGCACAGCAAGATCCATAACCCTCAGTAGATTTCACATGACTAAAATTATTCAGTCTTCCAGGAGATACCTCTCCACATCTCTAGCCCTATGTCCTTGAAATGAAAGGAAATATTGTCTGAATGTTGCAAAGGTTTGTGGGCTGTGCCACTGCTGATTTTAGAGATGGACACTACTGCAGAGTGTGAGGAAGATTAAAAGTAGCAATCATGCTTAGGCAAGTGAAAGACCACAGTAATCATTCTCTTCAGATAGCATATGTACAGTAGATCCTTGCAAAATAAACAGCTATTCCTAGCAGAGCTAAGTACCATTTTCGTGTTCATCAATTTTATGGCTCCAGAGCTACTCAAAAATTCATGAATATTGGAATTCCCACTGTAGCACAGTGGGTTAAGAATCTGACTGCAGAAGCTCAGGTTCAATCCCCAGCCCCCACAGTGGATTAAAGGATCTGGCATTGCTGCCGCCGTGGTGTAGGTTGCAACTATAGCTTGGATTCAATCCCTGGCCCAGGAACTTCCGTATGCTACAAGTGCAGCCATTAAAAAAAAAAAAAAAAAAAAAAAAAAAATCAGTGAGTATTAACAACAGTTGCACATGGTAGCTGTGAAAATTTTGCAATTCATATTACTCTTAAATGTGTATATAAATAGATCTACATGTAACACATGTCACTCATCTATCCAATGGGCAAATATGTGAATATTGATTGTTAGGATTGTGATTTGTTCGATTTTTATAAAAATATTTAATATGATTTCATTGAGTTTTCCAGAAATAAAAACTTTCAGCTGTAGCTAAATAAAATTTAATTGTTTTTATTTTCATTTTATTTCTAATACTTTGAACATATGAAAAATAAATTTTTGAAAAAATACGAAAAAATATTTTATTCTTTATATTTTTGGGCCACAACCACAGTATATGGAAGGCCAGGAACTGAACCCCAGCCTCAGCTGCAACCTATGCCACAGCTGCACCAATGCTGGATACTTTGACCCACTGTGTGGGCTGGGGAACTGAACCTCAGCCTCCACAGCGACCCAAACCACTGCAGTGACAACACCAGATCCTAACCCATTGTACCACAGACAGAACTCCAAAAATTTTTTAATTTTTTACATTTGTTTAAATTCACAATTTGATGAAAATACATTCATGTTTTAAACACTTTAAATACAGTATTCATTTAGACATTTAGGTCATCGGTGTTATATAAATTATGCGAAAATCTTAATTATTAAGTTATAAGTAGTTGTTTTGTTAAGATTAAGTCCAGAAAAATGGATTTGTGGAATATATAAATTTTCTTAATTATTCCTATTTTTACTCTATTACTCGTCCAAATATTGCCAGCCCTTCAGCAGAATACACAGACATGGCCACTAATATTTAATTTAGTTGTTTTTGGTTTTGTTTTTTTTAGGGCCACACATGGGGCATATGGAGGTTCCTAGGCTGGGGTCGAATCAGTGCTATAGCTGCCGGCTACGCCACAGCCACAGCAATGCAGGATCCGAAACAAGTCTGCGACCTGCATCGCAACTCATGGCAATGCCAGATCCTTTACCCACTGAGCAAGGCCAGGGATCAAACCCACAACCTCATGGTTCCTAGTTGGGTTCAATTCCGCTGTGCTACAACAAGAACTCCTAATTAAACTGTTTTTGACATTATGCCAACTTTTAGTAATAAGAAATTCACAGATTTACACATATTTTCACTTTTTTCATTACAAAAATAGCTTTGTGAAACCTGATTTTTTTTTTTTTTTTTTGTCTTTTTGTCTTTTTGCCATTTCTTGGGCTGCTCCTGCGGCATATGGAGGTTCCCAGGCTAGGGGTCTAATCGGAGTTGTAGCCACCGGCCTATGCCAGAGCCACAGCAACGCGGGATCCGAGTCGCATCTGCGACCTGCACCACAGCTCACGGCAACGCTGGATCCTTAACCCACTGAGCAAGGGCAGGGATCGAACCCGAAACCTCATGGTTCCTAGTCGGATTCGTTAACCACTGTGCCACGACGGGAACTCCGAAACCTGATTTTTAATGTTTAAATATTTTGAAATATGGAATGTGGGTCTCCACTTGAACCTATTCTCCTCAGCTCCTCAAAGATTAAGAGTGGGCCTTGAGTTACGCTTTCTCTCCACCGTGCTTCTGTAGCCAATGAACATTTTTCTTTGATGGATGAGCAAATTTTTAATTATAGTTGATTTACAATGTTCTGTTAATTTCTGCTGCACAGAAAGTGACCCAGCCATACATCCATGTATATTCTTTTTTTCACATTATCCCCCATCATGTGCCCTCACAAGTGATTAGATATAGTTCCTTGTGCTATACAACAGAATCTCATGTTTTCACAAACATTTTTTTGGTATTCACTATGATAGTCTCAAGGGCAGGGGCTTCATCTTTGTAACCAAATGCCTAGGACAATTCTTAATACATGGTAGAAGTTAAATAAATTGGTTGAATTAATACATAAATAAATATATAAATAAAACAAGGCAGTATTGTCTAAGAACATGAATTATTAAGCCTAACTTCCAAGGTTACAATTCTGGCTCTACTATTGTCTCTTAGCTGGAGTAATTATCTTAACCTCTCAGCTCCTTCATTTTCTCACCTACAAAATAGAAATGATAAAATGCCTACCTCATAAGGTTGTTTTTAGTATTGAAGTATTAAATGAGGTAATAAATAAGTTCATATTTACAAAAACTTAAAATTGTGGCTGAATATTAGGTGGTTAGTATTTGCTAGATAAACCCTTAAATGAAATCAGATAATATTTGTTTAGGTTTCACTAGACAACATATCTCATTTCATCATCACAGCAACCTTATGAATTATGTACAATTGTTACACCCTTATTTTACAGATGAGGAAAGTGAGGCTTGAAGGACTTTAGACCCTTGTCCAAAACCACAGAGTAGCCAAACCAGGGATGGAATTCCAATTTATGTGGCGGCAGAGGGGGGAATCCCTTAACCACCAAATGAATTTTCTTTCCATATATAATCACTTAGAAATATATGTACATATACATATATATATAAATTATGAAAATTTAAGAGAATTACTAAAGCTAAATTTTATTTAATTTTAATTGTCATAATGTTCTAAAAAGAGTTCAAGGAGAAAGTTATTTTAAATCTACACAGCAAATCAATAAAAGTTTAGTAGGCGATAAGTCAAAGTAATATATTTTATTGCTAAATGTGAATAAAAGAAATGTTAGCCCTTAGAAATATAGCATGTTCCTTCTAAATGACCTTGGATCTTGAAGGATTTTATGAGGACTATTGCATTTTTGCTATGGTACAGGAAGTACAGGAAATACTTTCTGTAAAAAAAAAAATGAAGTACAATGAAATGATTTCTGTCAGGTTATCTTTAGAGCTAAGACAATGATTTTAATGCTTGTTCCTGAACAAATTAGATTTACCCTAGCACTATAGATATATATTTCTAACAACTTCATAGGGTTTGAAGGTGTTGTCCCTGGTTTTTATGCTATCAAGCTTATAAACTTTTCGTGAGACATTTCTCTACCCTCAAGGATTTTATAATCTAATAAGAAAACAAAATAACCACACACAGTTTTTATAAAATGTACCTGATAACTGGCCAAAAATGGGAGGGGATTTAAACTTATAAACCTGGGGGATGTTTCATAATTCTGTGTTTACCCTGGCAGGCTGAACTAGACAACATAGTCAGAAAAACATACTAAGCAATAGACCAAATGGCAACAGAGGAATTGTACACGAAGGAAGATGATGAGCCACTTTCCCTGATGAACCAAGAACAGTCCACATAGGTCAATTTGGTCAAGTTGGTGATGTCACAGTAGAAATGCCATAGGTTTGTACTAATTCACAGAGTGATAATTTATTAACAGAAAAATTGTGGAGGGCTGCTAGAATTGCAAGACAGATTGATAAAAAAGGAGAGAGAAAGACACCCAATAACACAATTCTGAAAATAAAATGTATTCTTCCTGCCTCCGGCTCTTGCTCTTATATTCTCTGAGCACACTCTTTACTCTATACAAGTTCATTACATATTCTTTAAGAATTCTTTTGCAGCATGTGGTGAGTGAGTGTAGATCCTAGACCACTGAGGCACAAATCACGACATTAACTTTTTTTTTTTTTTTTGGCTTTTTGGGGCCAAATTCACGGCATACGGAGGTTCCCAGGCTAGGAGTCAAATCAGAGCTGTTGCTGCCGGCCTATGCCACAGTCACAGCCACAGCAATGCCGTGTCTGCGACCTACACCACAGCTCATGGACAATGCCGGATCCTTAACCCACCAAGCGAGGCCAGGGGTCGAACCCACAACCTCATGGTTCCTAGTCAGATTTGTTTCTACTGCGCCACAACGGGAATTCCATCATGATAGTAATTTTTAAGGATAGTCATTAAAGGAAAAGAGGGAGAGAAAGCAATAGATGGTCCCATAATGCCCTTCTTTCCAGTTCTCATCACACTTATAATTCCTGATTGATGCTTGAGATTCCCATGAAGTCAGGGCTCTTGTTTATCATTTCACTGCCATATGCCAATTGCCTGACACATAGTAGGTACTCCACAAATAGTTGTTCTTTGATACATAGCATTCATTTGTTAACAGGTAAGTTTGTTTGTTAGTGTTCTGAGGGAAATTCTGTTGTTCTTGAGAAAGAAAAAGAAAAACAAGCAGATTTGTGAAGTTATACAGAAAATGTCTGCCAGAATTCTAATACAGTAGGAGCAAGATCTACATAGACAATACACTGGTTTTCTATATTAGCTTCCAACATCTCCCACTTCCTAAACTTCGATATATGGAATGAGTCCACCTAAAGGATTATGACCAGCAAGAAGAGGATAGGTTGGAGTTGGATAAGACAGGAGCAGGGAAAACCAGTTAGCAGAGAGATTAAAGCATCCCTCTGGAGCTTGTTTTCTCATGTGAAAATTGGTGATAATTTTTTGAGACTATTCTAAGACAATAATTTTTTTAAGAATATTCAGGAGTTCCCATCACGCCTCAGAGGTAACGAACCTGACTAGTATTCATGAGGACATGGGTTCAATACCTGGCCCATCTCAGTGGGTTAAGGATCTTATGTTGCGATGAGCTGTGGTGTAGTTTGCAGACGCAGCTTGGATCCTGCAAGGCTGTGACATGACGTAGGCTGGAAGCTGTAGCTCTAATCTGACCCCCAGCCTGGGAACTTCCATATGTCCAGGCCCTGAAAACACAAAAATTTTAAAAATAAAAAATAAAATAAAATTACTCTCATTTTTAAAAAAAAGAATATTTTAAGACACCAGATATTAAAGAATCAGAGGCAGAGTCCACTTTCAATAAATTTTGTTGAATCTAATGAGTAGGAATACTGTGCTTTAGAAGAGTTATTTCCAGAAGAAAGTCGTCTCAAGTTTACACAAGAACTAGGATATAGAAATCTCCAAGAGTTTAAAAGACCTTACTAAGAGAATCCCCAAATCACTTCCTAAAGAAAGTTCTTCAATCCTTTACCAGTTTACTAGAATAAAGTTCTTCTTCTCTTGCACACTTGGAACCTGATTGAGGCAAGAACCTAACTCCTATCTGTGCAGTTTCTTTTTTATTATTATTTTTAAGTTTTATTGAAATATAGTTGATTTACAACATTGTGATAATTTCTGCTGTACAACAAGATGAGTCAGTCATACATGTATACATATCCATTTTCTTTCAATTTCTTTTCCCACATCAATCATCACAGAATATTGGGTAGAGTTCTCTGTGCTACACAGCAGGTCCTTGTTGCCCATGGTTTCAATTTTGAAGCAGTTTCTCAACCTGTGACCTGATAGTTTTAGGTTTATTATAATTCTTTTCAGGACTTTGTTAATGGAAGCCTCTGTAAAAAATAGGCTTATAGACCAAACACCAGTTCAACACAACTTCTTTCAAAGGACATTTCAAGAAGTAATTTCAAAAACGTAGTTTAGGAATTCCCATTGTGGCTCAAAGGTATTGAACTGGACCAGTATCCATGAGGATGTGTGTTCAATCCCTGGCCCTACTCAGTGTGTTAAGAATCCGGCATTGCTGTGAGCTGTGGTGCCTGGAGTGTAGGTCACAGATGCAGTTCAGATCCTGTGCTGCTGTGGCCATTACTTTGTCCCACAGCTGAAGCTCCAATTCGACCCCTAGACTGGGAACTTCCATATGCCACAGGTACAGCCTTAAAAAAAAAAAAAGGTATTTTAAAAATGTCCACATTTCATTCCGTGGTGTAATTCCATATTAAAAATGAATATTAGGTAAACTAAGGAATACTGAGCTCAGTTCTACCAACTGCTCCTTAATGACAGTATGCATGGTAATTAGATCATCTGGTCCTGTGAGTCCCCGTGACGCCCATAGCCTCTGAGAGCCAAGTATGTAAAGTGTCAGTGTGGAAAAGATAATTTGGACACTTTATTAACAAAGCAACTGAAAGATTATCCTCTGCTGAAACTGACTCTGAGCAAATGCTTTTGTGGTGCATTAAAGTCACCACAGCATTGTTGGCTTACTTCCTGAACAAATACGTCATCCATAAGCATGGATTCTGTTGGCAAGAGCAAAAGCCTTAGCTAGCAAAGGTTTGAGAAACTGGTAGTAATCACACTGAGCTCTGAATCTGGGTGGGCATGCCTTATTGAATGCTCTGGCATGGAAACTGTGCTCTGATAATCCCTGAGCTAAAAAAACGATGCAGAACACAAAAGGCATCCTGACAACGGGAACTGGCAACACTCCACTTTTCTGTGACCAAACCGGCAGATTCGTCATTGCTGAACCATCTTCACTTCTACTCTCCCATCAGCATTTGCTGTCTTGCAGCTGGTATCTTGCTGGTCTTCTCTAAGAAGAATTTAGAAATCTTTTTTTAAAGGAAAGACTCAGAATGGCATGTATTTTTCTGAATATATGGAGACTCGAAAGTATGATGGTGTATCCGTGCAGGATAAGCAGCCCCCCCTTCATAAACAGAATTGTGAAGTTGCCACCATCTGGCATTTTCCAGGATGTGTGGGTACAGGTTGTAGGATTGTAGTTCAGGTTCATTGTATAAAAATTATAAAATGTAAATCATCCTAATGAATGAATAAAACTTATCCATAATCTTACTTCCCAAAGACCACTACTCAGATTTTCATCACTAGATATAGAAACCTGGAGATATATATATCCAGAGATATTGTATCCAGAGATATATAGATATATATAGAGAGAGGTATATATATTTATATATAGAGAGAGAGAAAGAAAAGAAGAAGAAAGGTGGGAAGGAAGGGAAGGAGGGAGGGAGAAAATACAAATTGAGACATTCTTTTGTGTTTGTTCTACTTGCCAACAATTTTTTAATGTTCTTCCATGCCAGTTAATAATTTCTATAAAGTAGTCTAATGACAAAATAATATTCTAGTGAGTTGACACACAACAACTTATTTCACAAATCCCTTAGAGTTAGACATTTGAGTTGTCAATTTTTGGGGGCGGCAGGGGCACGCCCAGGCCAGGGATAGAACCTGCATTACAGCAACAATGCTGGACCCTTAATCTACTGAGCCATCAGGGAACTCCAATTCTTTTGACTGGTGACTTTGTGGTAATCATCATGCACAATATGTGCATAAGCGTTTACACACTGTCTTAATTTTTCTCTTGGTATAAATTGACAAAAGATGAAAAGTATGCATATTTCAAGCTTTCAGTGCATAAGTTACTCTGAAAGGCATACCTGGTGTCCTATGGTGAGTGCTCTTCTATATGCAATCATGGTTGCCATTGCTCAGGGACAATCAGTCAAATATGGCTCTAATATTTTGATTAAGAGACTCTCCTTAGGAAAAAATATTATCGGATTTTTGCTCTCTTTTGAAGGAAACTTTAGCTTTCCTAAATTTTGCAGGCAAGCCTTAGCATCTACAACTGATCCATTGGGCCATATCTGACCATCTGTGGCAGTTGAAGGTGGCTTGAGGAAATGTTTCCAGTATTTAACAGGGATTCAGGAGCTACCTTCTTACCCTAGGGGAAAAAGGCGGCGGGGGGGGGGGGGGCGGGCATTATCATTCTTCTTTAAGTGGGATTTAAGGAATCTAAATTCATCCTGTCTCTGCAATAACTCCTCAAGTCATAGACCTGACAAATTTGAACTATAGCTCTTCCAGTTGTGACATATTCACAGAGTGCACTCCTTTACTCTTATCATTTTCTAGATCTATCACCTTTCTATGAATGCACCCATGTTTTCTCTCTCCTACATAATTTTATAATCCTTTATAAATTCTACACCTCTTTATGTATACTCCCTTCTCACCCTCTTTTATATACCTCACACATTTCCCTATTGCAAAAATTCCTTCAACTATAGTTTATTCCCTGTTCCTGAGTCTCCTTCTAGATGACTTGGCTCTTTCTAAGAAAGGGCATGAGTTAAACCACTATTGATCTGGGAGTAACTTGGGGAGTGGTAGCAAACATCATAGAAAAACACCATATGTCATTTCTGTTCATTGTAGTCAAATTTTTCAGCAATTGTCTTAAGTTTAAAAGTGCATTTACACCCAACCACAATGATACCATATCACACCTACCAGGATGGTGTTGGTGAAAATGCAGAGAAATTGGAACCCTTGTTCATTGCTGGTGGGAATGTAAAATGGTGCAGCCACATTGGAAAACAGTTTGACGGTCCCTCGCAAATCTAAACATAAACTACTGGAGTTCCCCTCATGGCGCAGCAGAAAGGAATCTGACTAGGAACCATAAGGTTGTGGGTTCGATCCCTGGCCTCACTCAGTGGGCTGAGGATCTGGCGTTGCCGTGGGCTGTGGTGTAGGTGACAGATGTGGCTCGGATCCAGCATTGCTGTGGCTCTGGCATAGGCCAGCACCAACAGCCCCAATTAGACCCCTAGCCTGGGAACGTCCATATGCCACGAGTGCAGCCCTAAAAAGACAAAAAAAAAAAAAAATATATATATATGATCCAGCAATTCCACAACTAGGTAAATACCAAAAGAATTGAGAGCAGGGACTTAAATAGATACTTATATGTCAATCACTGCAGCATGATTTATAATTGTCAAAACGTAGAAACAACCCAAGTGTCCAAAAGATGAATGGAAAAACAAAACATGGTGTATATATATATATATATATATATATATATATATATATAATATGAAATATTCTTCAGCAATAAGAATAAATGAAGTTCTAATACATGCAATAACACACATAAATCTTGAAAACATTATGCTAAGCAAACAAATCAGACACAAAAGAACTCCGCTACATGAGCTATCTAAATAAACAAATGTATAAAATCAGAAAGTGGTTTAGAAGTTACTATGGACAGAGAGAAGAGAGGGTTGGAGTGTTATTCCTTCATGTTTACAGAGTTTCTTTTAGGGGTGATGAAAATGATTTGGAAATAGATAGTCATGATGGTTGCACAACATGGTGAATGTAATTAATGCCCTGAATAGTACAATTAATAAGGCAATTGTGTATATTTTATCACACTTTAAAAACTCAATAATGCAATATACTAAAAACCATTGAATTTTATATTTTAAATGGGTAAATTTTGATATGTGATATATCTCAATAATGTTATTTTTTAATTCACATACAAAAATTCTCCCTCTACATCTGGATTATTGTGGTAAAGAAAAAGGCAAATTTTGCAAATGAACCAACATTTTACAATATGATCCTGCTATCCCACTCCTGGACATATAAACAGAGAAAACAATAATTTAAAATGATGGAGTTCATGTTGTGGTGCAGCAGAAAGGAATACAACTAGGAACCATGAAGTTGCAGGTTCGATCCCTGGCCTCATTTAGTGGGTTAAGGGTCTGGCGTTGCTGTGAGCTGTGGTATAGTTTGCAGACATGGCTTGGATCCTGCATTGCTGTGGCTGTGGCATACACCAGCAGCTGTAGCTCCAATTCGACCCCTAAGCTGGGAACCTCCATATGTCATGGCTGCTGCCCTAAAAAGCAAAACAAACAAACAAACAAAAAGGTATATACGGTCCAATGCTCATTGCAGCACTATATAGGATAGCTAAAACATAGGGACAACCTAAATGTCTATCAACAAAGGAATGTGTAAAGAAGATCTGATACATGTGTACAGCAGACTATTACTCAGCCATAAAAAAGAATGAATTAGTACCTCTTGCAGCAACATGGATGGACCTAGAAATCATCATATTAAGTGAAGTAAGCCAGACAGAGAAAGATAAATATCATATGAGATCACTAATATGTGGAACCTAAGGAAAAATGATTTTAAAAGAACTTACAAAACAGAAAGAGACTAAAAGTTTTCAAAACCAAACTTATGGTTACCAGAGGAAAAACACTGGGGGAGGGATAAATTGGGAGGTTGAGATTGGCATACACACACTACTATATACAAAATCAACAAGTAATAAGGACCTACTATATAGCACAGGAAAATTTACACAATACTCTGTGATAGCCTCTATGGGAAAAGAATCTGAAAAACAATACATATATTACAATATATGTAGTATTGTAATACAGTAATAATTGTAAGTCAACTCTACTTCATTAAAAAAATTTTTAATAAAATAAAAAGAAGTCATTACAGGTAAATTTGAAATAGGTTTAATTATTTTTGAATTATGTTTCACTGGCTTATTTTCCTTTTTCCTAACTACAAAATGCCTTACAAAATATAGCACTATGCTACACTTTGACCACACAAGAGTACACATTTCTCTATGTAGCTGCTTAACTTACATTATTTTAATAAAACAAGGGCTGACACTATTTTTTTCCATCAGAGCTAGGCTTCCTACTATTAAAAGGGTGAAAACCATTGTAAATGAAGCTAAGCAAAAATTATCAAACCTAAGGCTGAGATAACTCAGCTTTTTAATTTTTAAAATATATTCCTTGAGTTCCTGTCGTGGCTCAGTGGTTAATGAATCCTACTAGGAACCATGAGGTTGCGGGTTTGGTCCCTGGCCTTGTTCAGTGGGTTAAGGATCTGGCATTGCTGTGAGCTGTGGTGTAGGTTGCAGAAGTGGCTTGGATTCTTTGCTGCTGTGGCTCCAGTGTAGGCCGGTGGCTACAGCTCCAATTGGACCCCTAGCCTGGGAACCTCCATATACCATGGGAGTGGCCCAAGAAATGGCAAAAAGACAAAAAAAAAAAAAATTCAAAAGCAGTTTGGGGGAGTTCCCTAGTGTCGCAGTAGGTTAAGGATCCTGCTTGTCACTGGCAGGGGTTGCTGCTGTGGCACAGGTTTGATCCCTGGCCCAGGAACTTCTGCATGCCATGGGTGAAGCCATAAATGAATGAATGAATGAATGAATGAATGACTTTATAGTTGAAAATAAAACAGTTTGGAGAAGATAATATAAATCCATTTTTGCACCACACATAGAAAATTAAAAAAAAAAAAAAAAACTTCTGGAGTAAATCTTTTTTCTGTTCTAATACTGAAGAGCATGTAATAAAACTAGGGAAGAGAATGACCCAGTCTAATGGTAAACATCTGTTTTGAGGACACATGTTCTGTTTGGGGACAACCTGCAGGGCATGATGATGGGTTTTGAGTCCCTCTTCCCCTACTTTTTGGATGAGCCATGGATGTCTTACTTGTAGTTTCTCTCAACTTCTTACCTACAGTTTTTCCTTATGTAAATTAGGAATAGTACAAATCAGAATAGTTGTGAAGGTCAAATGAAATATTTTGTAAAGTGATCAATACCATGTTAGTTTTCATCAATGAACTAGGAATATCAAATGAGAATCGGGTCATGAGAATTTGTTTGATCTTTTCCAGATTTCCAAGGCAGTAGCTAAAGATTTTATTTTCTCCATTTTCCAACAAAACGACTAATACCCTCCAACAGAGCCACACTACTGAAGGGGTACTACCTGCCAGCAGATAGGCCCCATGAAGAACAGATGCCCCAGACAGAAAATCAACAAGGAAACACAGGCCTTAAAGGACACCATAGACCAGATAGATTTAACTGATATTTATAGAACATTCCATCTGAAAGCAGTAGAATATACATTCTTCTGAGGTGCACAGGGAACATTCTCTAGGATAGATCACATCATAGGCAACAGATTAAGCCTTGGTAAATTTAAAAAGTTGAAATTGGATTTCCTGTCATGGAGCAGCAGAAACGAATCCAAGTAGGAACCATGCGGTTGCAGGTTCGATCCATGGCCTCACTCAGTGGGTTAAGGATCTGGCGTTGCCATGAGCTGTGGTGTAGGTCGCAGACATGGCTCGGATCTGGCATTGCTGTGGCTCTGGCGTAGGCTGGTGGCTACAGCTCCAATTAGACCCCTAGCCTGGGAACCTCCATATGCCAAAAAAAAAAATAATAAAAATAAATAAAAAGTTGAAATTATCCCATGCATTTTCTCCAACCACAATGCTATGAGACTAGAAATCAACTATAAGAAAAAAAAAAAAAACAGCAAAAAAACCACAAATTCCTGGAAGCTAAAAAATATGCTACTGAACAACCAATGTATCATTAACAAAATCAAAACATACTTAGAGACAAATGACAACAAAGATACAACAATCCAAAACCTAAAGGACACAAAAAAAGGCAGTTCTGAGAAGGAATTTTATAACAAAACAATCTTATCTCATAAAACAAGAAAAAGATCAAATAAACAACCTGTCCTTACACCTAAAACAACTAGAGAAGGAAGAACAGAGAAAGCTCAAAATTACTAGTAGAAAAGAAATCATAACGATCAGAGCAGAAATAAATGAAATAGAGATAAAGAAAACAACAGAGTAGATCAATAAAACCAAAAGTTGATTCTTTGAAAAGATCAACAAAATTGATAAACATTTAGCCAGAATCATCAAGAAAAAAAGGGAGAGAGCTCAAATCAACAAAGTTAGAAATGAAAAAGGAGAAATTACAAGTGACTTCACAGAAATGCAAAGGATAAGAGACTACTATAAGCAACTATATGCCGATAAAATGGATAAACCTAGAAGAAATAGGAAGATTCTACAAAGGTACAACCTACCAAGACTGAACCAGGAAGAAAGAGAAAATATGAATAGACAAACCACAAGCCCTGAATTTGAAAATGTGATTTAAAAACTTCCAAAAAACAAAAGTCCAGGACCTGATGGCTACACAGCGAATCCTATCAAACATTCAGAGAAGAGTTAACACCTATTCTTCTGAAACTCTTACAAAAAATAGCAGAGGAAGGAACGCTCCCAAGCTCATTCTATGAGGCCACCATCACCCTGATACCAAAACCAGACAAAGATACCACAAAAAAAGAAAACTACAGGCCGGTATCACGGATGAACATAGATGCAAAAATCCTCAACAAAATATTAGCAAACTGAATACAAATATATATTAGAAGTATCATACACAATGGCTGAGTAGTGTTCCATTGTATATATGTATCACATCTTAATCCATTCATCTGTAGACAGACATTTAGGTTGTTTACATGTCTTGGCTATTGTGAATAGTGCTGTTATGAACATAAGAGTGAACTTATCTTTTTGAATGAATGTTTTATGCTCAGGAGTAGGGATTGTTGGATTATATGGTAGTTCTATATTTAGTTTTCTGTGGTATCTCAGATTTATGCTCAGGAGTAGGGATTGTTGGATTATATGGTAGTTCTATATTTAGTTTTCTGTGGTATCTCCATACTCTTTTCTGTAGTGGTTGTACCAATTTACATTCCCACCAACACTGAAGGAGGGTACCCTTTTCTCTACACCATTTCCAGAATTTGTTATTTGTTGACTTGTTAATGATGGCCATTCTGACTGGTGTGAGGTGGTACCTCCTTGTAGTTTTGATTTGCATTTCTCTAATAATTAATGATATCGAGCATTTTTTCCTATACCTGCTGGCCATCTGTTTGTCTTCTTCTTTTTTTAAAATGTAATGATTTTTTTTTCCATTATATCTGGTTTACAGTGTTCTCTCAATTTTCTACTGTACAGCATGGTGACCCAGTTACACATACATGTATAGATTCTTATGTCTGTCTTCTTTAGAGAAATGTCGATTTAGGTCTTCTGCCCATTTTTCAATTGTTTTTTGTTGTTGTTGTTGTTGTTGTTGCTGTTGTTGTTGAGTTGTATGAGTTGTTTATATATTTCGGACATTAGGCCCTTGTGTGTTGCATCATTTGCAAAGATTTTCTCCCATTCTGTGGGTTGTCTTTTCTTTTTTTAATGGTTTCCTTTGCTGTGCAAAGACTTTTGGGTTTAATTAGGTGCCATTGGTTTATTTTCATTTTTATTGACATTATTCTAGGAGGTGGATCAAATAAGATGTTGCTGTGATTTATTTCGGAGAGTATTCTGCCTATGTTTTCCTCTAGGAATTTTATACTATCTCATTTTATATTTAGGTCTTTAATCCATTTTGAGTTTGTTTTTGTGTATGGTTTTATTTTTTATTTTTTGTCTTTTTGTCTTTTAGGGCTGCACCCGCGGCATATAGAGGTTCCCAGGCGAGGGGTCCAATCAGAGCTACAGCTGCCAGCCTACATCACAGCCACAGCAATGCCAGATCCAAGCCGCTTCTTTGACCTACACCACAGCTCATGGCAATGCCAGATCCTTAACCCACCAAGCAAGGCCAAGGATCAAACCTGCAACCTCATGGTTCCTAGTCAGATTAGTTTCTTCTGCACCACGATGGGAACTCCTGAGAATGTTCTGATTTCATTCTTTTACATCTAGCTTTCTAGTTTTCCCAGTACCACTTATTAAACAGACTTTCTTCCACTGTAGGTTCTTGCCACCTTTGTCATAGATTAGTTGACCATAGGTGCCTGGATTTATTTCTGGGCTTTCTATCCTGTTCCATTGATCTATATTTCTATTTTTGTGCCAGTACCATATTTTAAAATTTGTGGTGTAGGTTGCAGACGTGGCTCAAATCCCGCGTTGCTGTGGCTCTGGCGTAGGCCGGTGGCTACAGCTCCGATTGGACTCCTAGCCTTGGAACCTCCATATGCCGTGGGAGCGGCCCAAGAAATAGCAAAAAGACAAAAAAAAAAAAAAAAACACCACAAATTTGTTATCTTATACTTTTCTAGGTCAGAAATTCTACATGAATCTCATGGAGCTAAAATCAAATTATTAGCAGGACTGAGTTCCTTTTGGCAACTTGAAGAGTGAACCTGTTTTTTAACCTATTTCTAGTTTTTTGAGTCCATCTGCATTTCTTGATCACGGTCAGTTTCTTCCATCTTTAAAGATTACAGATCTACAAATGGCCAACAGGTATATAAAAAGGTGCTAATCATCAGGGAACTGCAAATCAAAACTCTAAAAAGATACCACCTCACACATATTTATCAAAAAGATAAAAGATAAGTGTTGGCGAGGGTATGGAGAAAAGGGAGTCTTTTTCCCACTTTTGGTGGAAATACAAGTTGCAATAGCTACTATGCAAAACGTTATAGGGTTTTCTCAGAAAATTAAAAAGAAAACTACTATATGACCCAGCAATCTGACTTCTGGGTATATATTCAAAGGAAATGAAATCAGATCTCAAAGAGATACCTACATTTCCCTATTCATTGCAATATTATTCCTAATAGCCAAGATACTGGACAACCTAAATATCCATTAATGGATGAATGGATAAAAGAAATGTGATATTATTCAATCCAAAAAAAAAAAAGGGAATTCCACCATTTGTGACAATATGGATGAATATGGAGGATATTATTTTTCAAGGACACTATTTTATTCTCGTAAGTGAAAAAGTTTAAACACAGAAAGATAAATACTGTATGATTCACTTATATGTCAAATCTTTAAAAGTAAATTTCAGAGAAGCAGAGAGTGAAATGGTGGTTTCTGTGGGTTGAAGTGCTGAGGAAATGGGCAGATGTTGGTCAAAGAGCCCAAGCTTTTTATTGTAGGTTGAATAAGCTCTAGATAGCTTAATATATAGCATGATTAATAATGATTAATCTCATTAATAATACTGTATTGTATGTACTTGAAATTTTCTAAAAGAGTAAATTTTTGGAGTTCTCACTACCAAAAAAAGTTATCTCTGTAAAGTAAGGATGTATTAACTTGCGTGGGAATCATTTCACAATGTATATGTATAATAAATCATCACATTTGCACATATTGTAAAATCATGTTGTACAACTTAAGTATGTATAATTTTTATTTGTCATACTTCAATAAAGCTGGGGAGGAGGATTATAATTTTTTAATTAATAAAAATAAAGCACAAATGTAACGTCTCTCTGCCTCTACTTCTTTGGCCGTATCACTTTTGCCATCCAAGGCCAGAAATGATTCTCTGCTTTTAAAAATTTAAATGAGTAGATTGGACCTATCTGGATAATCTGGGATAACTTCTCATCTCAAAACCTGTTCCTTTATTCACATCTGTAAAGTCCCCGTTGCCATGTGAGCTAATATATTTCAGCTCCACAGCTTCTGAGCATTGAAATGTGAACCACTTTCAGGTCCATTTTATAACAGTGACGATGTACACTTCCATTCAATGCGCTCTCCACCCCCCAGCATGCTTCTCCCTGCATCCATTCCATAGAGCACCCTGATCTCAGACCCAATACCTAGCCAGCATAAGTCGTAGTCTTCCATTACCTCACCAAAAAACTTACATTACTAACTTTACTCTCATGACCCAGGTCAATTTTTATAGACTCCTACATCACAGATTGACAGACCAAATTTCCAATGTGCCTATTAGTCTTTTCCGGAATATGGTAGCAAAGGGCATCAGATGTTTTCAGGTGTGTTAAACTCTGGGAAACCTGACAAGGGAGAAGAAAGATAAAAAATACATTAAAATATTTGAAATAATACCAAAGAAGAAACAAAAATCAATATTACACTATGAAGAGCTTATTGTGTCTTTGCAAAAAAAAAAAATCTTAATAGACCCTTCTGATGCTCTAGTAACCCTGTGTTTATCGTTTTGCATTTGCATTTGCACATCCAGAGGCAACATTCACCTTCCATAACACAAAGGAGACAAGCAGTTCGCTTCCTCCTATAGTAGGGGTGACGTGTTTCCACAGCATGTTCAAAAGCATGCACCTCACAGTTGTATTAATATCACATCCTAATACAATAGATCCAATATCATATCATCTTTCTTAATTTAAAAATAGCTGACTCTCAAGAGATGAACAAAGGAAATTGATAATATAGATAAGAAAACTGTAAAATGTCTTAAAATGTCCATGCTATTCTAGAATATCAGCTCATATAACATGTAGGTGTTAACTGATCCATTTTCTGGGGAAATATTTGGCTTCCAAAATAGGTTCTGGCTTATTGAGTTCATTCTATTTTCTTTCGGCTTTTTGAATTATTGACTACACTCCTTCTCAGAGTCAAAGACTAAACTGCATTTCTTCTGATGCTCCTAGTAGTCTTATGATTCTATACATCTGGATTTTCTTCCTTGTATAGTGTATGAATGACTTTTGACTCTGAACACGTCTTTTTTTAATTTGTTCTTTTATTTTTTATTTATATACCATTTTAACATTTACTTTTTACTTACAGTTGTTAGAAAATATTAGCTTATATTCCCCATGTTTTACAATACATACTTTTTTTGGTTTTTTTATTACTCAATGAATTTATTACATTTGTAGTTGTACAATGATCATCACAATCCAATTTTATAGGATTTCCATCCCACAACCCCAGCACATCCCCCCATCCCCCAAACTGTCTCCTCTGGAGACCATAATTTTTTCAAAGTCTGTGAGTCAGCATCTGTTCTGTAAAGTTCCGTCTGTCCTTTTTTCAGATTCCACATGTCAGTGAAAGCATTTGATGTTGGTGTCTCATTGTGTGGCTGACTTCCCTTAGCATGATAATTTCTAGGTCCATCCGTGTTGCTAAAAATGTTGGTATCTTGTTCATTTTAATGGCTGAGTAATATTCCACTGTGTATATGTACCACTTCTTCTTGATCCACTCCTCTGTCAATGGACATTTAAGTTGTTTCCATGTCTTGGCTATTGAAAATAGTGATGCAATGAACATTGGAGTACGTGTGTCTTTTCAAGTCACGTTTTTTCTGGATAGATGCCCAGGAGTAGGACTGCTGGATCAAATGGTAGTTCTACTTTGAGTTTTCTGAGGAATATCCTTACTGTTTCCACAGTGGTTGCACCAAGGTACATTCCCACAAACAGTGTAACAGGGTTCCTTTTTCTCCACACCCTTCCCAGCACTTATCGTTCATAGACTTTTTGATGATGGCCATTCTGGCTGGTGTAATGCGATACCTCATAGTGGTTTTGATTTGCATTTCTCTAATGATGAGTGATGCTGAACATCTTTTCATGTGTTTTTTTTGGCCATCCGTATGTCTTCTTTGGAGAAGTGTCTATTTAGATCTTCTGCCCATTTTTTGACGGTTTTTTTTTCTTTTTTTTTTGGTATTGAGCTGAAGGAAGTGTTTATAAATTTTGGAGATTAATCCCTTTCAGTTGATTCACTTGCAAAGATTTTCTCCCATTCTATGGGTTTTCTTTTCATTTTGTTTAGGGTTTCCTTTGCTGTGAAGAAACTTTTAAGTTTGATTAGTCCCCATTTGTTTATTTTTGTTTTTATCATCAATACGCTAAGAGGTGGATCTGAGAAGATGTTGCTGTCGTTTATGTCAGAGAGTGTTTGGCCTATGTTTTCTTCTAAGAGTTTTATAGTGTCTGGTCTTATATCTAGGTCTTTAATCCATTGTGAGTTTATTTTTGTGTATGGTGTTAGGGAGTATTCTAATTTCATTCTTTTCCATGTGGCTGTCCAGTTTTCCCAGCACCACTTACTGAACAAGCTGTCCTTTCTCCATTATATAGTCTTGCCTCCTTTGTCATATATTAGTTGGCTGTAGGTGCATGGGTTTAATTATGGGCTTTCTATCCTGTTCCACTGATCTATATTTCTGTCTTTGTGCAAGTACCATACAGTTTTGATGATTGTTGCTTTGTAGTATAGTCTGAAGTCTGGGAGCCTGATTCCTCCAGCTCCATTTTTCTTTCTCAGTATGTCTTTGGCTATTCTGGGTCTTTTGTGCTTCCAAACAACCTTTAAAATATTTTGTTCAAGTTCTGTGAAAAATGTGCTTGGTAATTTGATAGGGATTGCATTGAATCTGTAGATTGCCTTAGGTAGTATAGTCATTTTGATAATATTAACTCTTCCAATCCAAAAGCATGGTATATCTTTCCATTTATTTTTGTCATCTTTGATTTCTTTCATCAGAGTCTTAGAGTTTTCAGAGTACAGGTCTTTTGTCTCTTTAGATAGGTTTACTCCTAGGTATTTTATTCTTTTGGATGCAATGGTAAATGAGATGGCTTCCCTAATTTCTCTTTCTGCTCTTTCATTGTTGGTGTATAGAAATGTTGTCTATTTCTGTGTATTAATTCTGTATCCTGCGACTTTGCCAAATTCACAGATGAACTCTAACAGTTTTTTGGTAGAGTCTTTAGGATTCTCTAGGTATAGTATCATGAAAATAGTGATAGCTTTACTTCTTCCTTTCCAATTTGGATTCCTTTTATTTCTTTTACTTCTCTGATTGCCATGGCTAGGACTTCCAAAACTATGTTGAAGGGTAGTGGTGAAAGTGGACATCCTTGTCTTGTTCCTGATCTCAGTGGGAAATCCTTCAGCTTTTCATCATTGAGAATGATGTGAGCTGTGGGTTTGTCATATATGGCCTTTATTATGTTGAGGTAGGTTCCTGCTATGCCCAGTTTCTGAAGGGTTTTATCAGAAATGGGTGTTGGATTTTGTCAAAGGCTTTTTCCACTTCTATTGAGAGGATCTTATGTTTTTTATTCTTCAGTTTGTTAATGTAGTGTATCACTGATTGATTGAATAACTCTTGCATTCCTGGGATAAACCCCACTTGATTATGATGTACAATCCTTTTAATGTATTGTTGGATGCAGTTTGCTAGTATTTTGAACTGCTTTTTCTGCATCCCATAGGTTTTGGAGTATCTTATCTTTGTTGTCATTTGCTTCTAGGTCTTTTTTAATTTCCTCTTTGATTTCTGCAGTGATACATTGGTTGTTTAGCAGCATGATGTTTAGTTTCCACATGTTTGTGTTTTTTGCAGTTTTTTTCTTGTTTTTGATTTCCAGTCGTATATAGCATTGTGGTCAGAAAATATGCTTGACATGATTTCAATTTTCTTAAATATCTATTAAATCCATCTGGTCTAATGCTTCATTCAGGACCTGTGTTTCCTTATTGATTTTCTGTCTGGATGATCTGTCCATTGCTGTAAGTGGGATGTTAAAGTCCTCCACTATGATTGTGTTATTGTTGATTTCTCCTTTTAAAGTTGCTAGCAGTTGCCTTATATATTGTGGTGAACCTATGTTGGGTGCATAGATATTTAACATTGTCATATCTTCTTCTTGGATTGATCCTTTGATCTTTAGGTAGTGACCTTCCTTGTCCCTTAAAATATTCTTCATTTTAAAGTCTATTTTCTCTGATATGAGTATTGCTAATCCAGCTTTCTGTTGATTCCCGTTTGTATGGAATATTTTCTTCCATCTTCTCACTTTCAATTTGTATGTGTCCCTAGAAGTGAAGTGGGTCTCTTGAAGACAGCATATATATGCATCTTGTCTTTGTATCCATTCCGCCAGTCTATGTCTTTTGGTTGGGGCGTTTAGTCCATTAACATTTAAGGTAATTATTGCTATGTATGTTCTTATTGCCATTTGATTAATTGCTTTGGATTTGTTTTTGTTGCTCTTTGTTCTTCCCTTCTTCTCTTGTTCTCTCCTCTTCTGCTTTGATGACTATCTTTAGTGTAGTATTGAGTTGATTTTTCTTATTTGTTTGTGTATCAATTGCAGATTTTTGGCTTGTGGTAATTCTGAAGTTTTGATATAAGAGTCTATATGCATATCAGATTGTTTGAAGTTGTTGGTCTCTTAATTGCAAGTGCATCTCCAGTGCCCTGCATTTGTACACTCCACTTCTCACGATTTCCGACTGTGGTGGCATAATTGTGCATGGATGATTTCATATCTTTACTGTATATATACCTTTACTAGTGAGGCTTGTCATTTGTGGTATTTTTGTCTCCTGTTTCTGTCTTTTTCTTTTCTGCCTAGAGAAGTTCCTTTAGTATTTGTTGTAAGGCTGGTTTAGTGTTGCTGAATTCTCTCAGCTTTTGCTTATCTGTGAAGGTTTTGATTTCTCCTTCAAATCTGAATGAGAGCCTTGCTGGGTAAAGGAATCTTGGTTGGAGGTTTTTTCCTTTCATCACATTAAGTATATCATGCCACTCTCTTCTGGCCTGCAGAGTTTCTGCTGAAAAATCTGCTGTTAACCTTATCGGGATTCCCTTGTATGTTACTTGTTTCTTTTCCCAAGCTGCTTTCAGGATTTTCTCTTTGTCTTTAATTTTGGTCAGTTTGATTAATATGTGTCTCAGTGTGTTCCTCCTTGGGTTTATTTTATATGGTACTCGTTGTGCTTCCTGGATTTGAGGAAAGCACTTGTTGTGCTTTCCTTTCCCATGTTAGGGAAGTTTTTGGCTATTATTTCTTGGAATATTTTTTCTGTCCCATTCTCTCTCTCTTCTACTGGCACCCCTATAATACAGATGTTGGTGTGTTTAATGTTGTCCCAGAGTTCTCTGAGACTCTCCTCATTTCTTTTCAATCTTTTTTCTCTTCTGTTCCACATTTGTAATTTCTACTACTCTGTCCTCCACCTTGATTATTCGTTCTTCTGCCTCCTGTATTCTGCTGTTAGCTGCTTCTAGTGAATTTTTTATTTCAGTTATTGTATTTTGCATCTCTTTTTGTTTAAGTTTGATATCTTGTATCTCTTTGGTCAGTGTTTCCTGTACGTTATCCATCTTTGCCTCTAGTTTATTTCCAATGTCTTGCATCATCTTCAGCATCAACAATCTAAAGTCTTTTTCCTGGAGGCTAAGAATCTCCTCATCACTTAGCTGGTTTTCTAGGGTTTTTTCTTTCTCCCTCATCTGAGGTATAGTTCTCTGTCTTTTCATTTTTATAGGTTTTTGGTGTGGTGACCTTTTTACAGATAATAGAGTTTTAGCCTCTCTGTGGCTGAAGTTGGTATGGGAGCTTGCTGTAGGCTTCCTGATGGGAGGGACTGAGGCCTGCCCACTGGTATGTGGAGCTGATTCTTATCCCTCTGGTGGGTGGGGCTTTGTCTCTGGATGGGATTAGAGGCAGCTGTGTGCCTGGAGGGGGGGTTCTTTAGGCAGCCTGTTTACTGAGGGGTGGGGCTGTGAGCCCACCTGGATTGTTGTTTGCCCTGGAGTTTCTCAGTGCTGATGGGTGGGTCCATATTTTCCAAAAATGGCCACCTCCAGAGAAAGGCATGCTGCTGAATATTCCCAAGAGCTTTGCTTCCAATGTTCTTCCCTCACAACAAGGCACGTTCACCCCTATTTTCCCAGGAGGTCCTCCAACAACTGCAGTCAGGTTTGACCCAAATTCCTATGGAGACATTGCTTTGCCCTGGGACCCGGTGCATGTGAATATCTGTGTGTGCCTTTTAAGAATGGGGTCTCCATTTCCCCCAGTCTCATGGAGCTCCTGCACATAAGCCCCACTGGCCTTCAATGCCAGATGCTCCAGGGGCTCTTTCTCCCAGTGCCAGATCCCCACACATGGGAGTTTGATGTAGGGCTCAGAACTCTCACTCCTGTAGGTGAGTCTCTGTGAACCAGTTAGTTTCCAGTCTGTGGGGTTTCCCACCCAAGAGGTATGGGTTTGCTTATATCAGGTAATCGCCCCTCCTACCTCTTAATGTGGCCTCGTCTTTGTCTTCTGGAGTAGGATATCTTTTTTATGGTTTCTGGTCCATTTGGTTGAAGATTGCTCAGCCTTTAGTTGTGAATTTTGTTGTTTTTAGGAGAGAAGTTGAGCTCCAGTCCTTCTATTCTGCCATCCTAATCCCATCTCTACAATACATCCTTGAACATATCTTGCATCCAAAAGTTTGTGTTTCCCACTCCTCCACCTTATATTGTCCTTCCCCCTCCCACTGGTAAAACCACTACTTTGTTCTCTATATCTGTGAGTCCACTTTTTCATTATATTCACTAGATATTTGTAATGTTTGGATTCTACATATAAGTGATATCATACAATATTTGTCTTTCCCTGACATTTTACTTAGCATAACACCCTCTAAGTCTATCCATGTTGCTGCAAAGGTCAACGTTCTATTCTTTATCCATTTGTCTGTTGATGAATACTTAAGTTGCTTCCATATCCTGCGATCATAAACGATGCTGCTATGAACATCGGGGTGCATGTATCTTTTAATGTTTTTAGTTTTTTCAGATATATACCCAGGAGTGGAATTGCTGGGTCAAAATTCCTTTTATAATAACCTCTGACCTTTACTAAATGTGAGTTGACTCTCTCAGGTTGTCTTTTATATGTCATGGTTCATTAATAACAGGGTCTCCTTGTCTCACTTGGCCGAACAAGAGGAAGGCTCTTGCAAACCTTCCTTCCAAGCCTATGGTGTAGGCTTAATACTGAATTAAAGACTGATGCAAGACTCTCTCCTTGTTATCTTGTTAAACGCTGTTTTATCTTCTCACCTTACCAGAAGAAGGCTGAGGATGTTTATGGAGATACTATTGTTGCGGAAACCACAAAAACCGTGGTAACGGAAGGAGAAAAACAGCACTCGGAGATATGGAAAAGTAAGGTTTATTCAGCACCAGTGAGGGCTCAGAGGAGTCACCTCCAGAGTCTGAGCACCAGGTCTTTGTTGTCAGTAACTTTTATACACTACAAGGTCTTGATTTTCCCATGTAAGCACCCCGGACCTCTCCCATCCCCAAGCAGACAGTGTTCCTCCCTAAGAAACTGAGCAAGCAAGGTTACAGAAGCGGAACTGATAAGCAATGCTGGGTACCTGATTAGCAGGGCTGCTGGCTTGGACAGAGGGCACACAGTTGTTACATTATTACAAGAAGGGTGGCATAGTGATGAGCAAAGCTGGAAAGGCTTGCAGCTGCCTTCTTAGCCAAGGGGGGTTTGTTCTTTAGTTAAAACTCCATTTCACTATTACTTTGCTGCAAGTACTCCTGGAACACTAAAGAGTGTCAGCAGGGTTCTGCAATGAAGGATGCAGTCTTCCTCCCTCCATCCTTCCCCCTTTCTCTCTTTCTCTCTCTCTGTGTTTCTGGCACTACTGCTCTTCTCCCCAACAGTACAATCTACTGTGAGGGTAGCTTGTAGTCAAAAATAATCTAAATCCCCAGCACATCAGCAGAAACAACCAGGATCCTGCCCTTATTGGTAAAGGAAAAAGGAATTAGAATTAGTCTTGTTGGAGTTCCCACCGTGGCACAGTGGAAATGAATCCGATTAGGAACCATGAGGTTTGTGGGTTCAATCCCTGGCCTTGCTCAGTGGATTGAGGATCTGGCAATGCCATGAGCTATGGTATAGCTCAAAGATGTGGCTCAGATCTGGCATTGCTGTAGCTGCGGCGTAGGCCAGTAGCTACAGCTCTGATAGACCACTAGCCTGGGAACCTCCATATGCTGTGGGTATGGCCCTAGAAAGACAAAAAAAAAAAAAAAAAAAGAATTATTCTTGTTGCTTAAACTCAGAATCTTGTCCACCAGTGCTGAATAGAAATGTGGAAACAGAGTTTTGGGCGAAAGAGAAAAAAATAGCCTTATTGCTTTGCCAGGCAAAAAGGCCACAGCAGGCTAATGCCCTAAAGACTGTGCTTTCCCTTGGGAGAGATTAGGAAGTAGTTTTGTAGTTTGAGAGTAGAAAATAGGGCCAGAGATAAGGATCAAAATAGACGCAAACTTTCATTCTTTTTTAAAGTTGTTGTTTAGCGATCCCAGGATTCCAGTGGTCCACCTCTCTGATTTTCATTTGTTGGGGTTTTAATTCTGTAGAAGAACTCAAAGATATTGTTATGTATATTCCTTGAGAAGGAACCAGGATCCTTCCTCAAGACTGCAGTATTGTTTCTTGACTGCTCCTCCCTTGTGTATGCACTCCCTCCTTTCCCTGATTAGCAACTGTTTGAACCTGCCCTTTGGGATTCAGGGAAGGTTGTGGAGGCTGAAGCTTATTCCCTAAAAACAAGAAATAGGGAACACAGAAAGGCTTGTGCCCAAGAGCCCCACAGGGCCCTGCTTGGGTTCACTCTTAAACATATCTTTTCTGAGTAGTACAGACCAGAATTTAAATATTGCTTACATATTTTTGCTACTTACAATTTTAAAATTCATGCATAAAAAATCCAAATTTAAGAAGCATTTTCTAAGAGTTCCTGTCGTGGCTCATCAGTTAGTGAACCAGACCATCATCCATGAGGACATGCGTTTGATTCCTGGCCTTGCTTGGTGGATTAAGGATCTGGCATTGCCATGAGCCATGGTGTCGGTCCCAGACATAGCTCAATCTAGCATTGCTGTGGCTCTGGTGTAGGCCTGCGGCTATAGCTATGATTCAACCCTTAGCCTAGGAACCTCCATATGCCATGGGTGTGGCCCTAAAAAGACAAAAAAGAGAAAAGAAAAAAAAGAAGAAGAAGAAGCATTTTATATTTCTACAAAATAATAAATGAATATACTCTTTGCTTTTATGTCTATCTCACTCACAAGGCTGTAGATCGTTTTCAGAGCAGGAGAATGTAGAATGTCTTAGTCATCTTAGTTGCCAGTGCCCATCACAATGCCTGGCACATAGTAGGGTTTCAGGAAAGAATGGATAAGTAAATAATAAATATTGATAAACAACAATTACATATTTTTATTTGTTCACCAGAAACTATAATCTATTTATAAATGAATGAGTTTGTTCAAAAATATTAAACAGGTGTTCCTATTGTATATCAGTAGGTTGGGAGCCTGACATAGTGTCCGTGAGGCTGTGGGTTGGATCCCTGGCCTCTCTCAGTTCTTAAGGATACAGCCCACCACAAGCTGTGGTAGAGGTCACAGATGTGGTTCGGATCTGGTGTTGCTCTGGCTGTGGCATAGGCCTCACTCAGCTCTGGCTCTGATTTGACTACTAGCCAAGAACATCCATATGCCACAGGTGCAGCCATAAAAAGAAAAATATATATATATGTGTGTATATATTAAAGAAACACCTGCTGTGTGTCTGATACTGAGTATGTTCTGGGGACAGAGACATGAAATAGACCCACCCCTTGCCGCAAAAAGCCACAGTCTGCCAGGAGTGGGAGAGACAAATCCAAAAATTATATGGCAGGGAGTGTTACAAACAAAATACATTGGGGCAGAGTTGAAAAAGTTCCTAGTTCTGCAGAGAGAGATGGTCAAAGAAGAATTCTGAGAGGAGGCTACATTTGTGCTGGTCCTTAAAGACAAAGGGAATAGAAAAAAGTGAATTTAATGGAAAAGAAGAAAGCATGAGCAAGAGCAAGGTAGAAAAGAACAGGGCTTGCTGAGAGCTCTGCAAGTTGTCTTCAGAGTCCAGACACTGGGAAGTTGGGGAGTGACAAGAAATGAGGCTGGAAAATGGGATTGGAGGCAGAGAGGGCAAGCCTTTGAAGGCAGGAACTCTTTTTTCTTTTCTTTTCTTTTTTTTTTTTTTTTTTTTTTTTTGTCTTTTTAGGGCCACACTGGCAACATATGGAAGTTCACAGGCTAGGGGTCAAATCTGAGCTATAGCTGCCATCCTACACTACAGCCACAGAAACACAGGATCAGAACTTCATCTGTGATCTATACTGAAGCTGGGGGCCAGATTCGACATTGCCGTGAGCCACTGGCATATACCACAGCCATAGCAATGCCAGCTCCAAGCAGTGTCTGCAACCTACACCGCAGCTCACAGCAACATTGGATCTTTAATCCACTGAGAGGAGCCAGGGGTCAAACCTGTGTCCTCAATGGATGTTAGTCGGGTTCATTACACTAAGCCACTCTGAAGGCAGGAATTCCTGATGTTTGGACTTGGCTCCATGCAACCTTCATCAAAGTTATGCATTCACGGAAGAACCAAGAGGTCTGGGTTATAGAGACATGATAGGCAGTGGTGAGCTTTGGGACTGAAGGTCAGAAAAGGGAAGGTGATGACAATAAAGACCTGAACTTTGGCAGTGGGTGAGAGGAAGAGTTCCTGCTGTCAAAGACCTTCACATTGCAATTCCAGGTTCACAGATCTGTGTGAATATGTGAAATCAGGGTATTCAATGGCCCCATTAGTCCATTCCCTACTGCATCATACCTACAGCATCCTACCTACAGCGCTATGTTTAAAATAAATTTCTCTATGCAAAAAGACATACGTATGACATTTGCCAGTTTAAATCCTAGCAACTCTTTGTATGCACATATTTAACACAAAGACATATTCTTTCGTTGTTTGCTTCATCCTTAATCCTGGCATCTGTGTGACAGCATAGACTAAATGTCTCTGCTTTATGAGAACAGAGATTAGCACTGTGGGGCAGTGTGTGACATTCTTCAACCATTTGCCACCACCCTGCCATGGATGATGTCATGTGGAGGTGAGGAAATAGTGCAATTTTTCCTCCCCGTGCTCTCTGCTGAGCTTGCAGGCAGAAATGCCAATTGGCAGGTTTATAAGTTTGAGGAAAGTAAATCAGTGCTTTGGGATTTATCCTTCATATTATAAAATATGTTGTAATTTATTGCAAATCTGGCATTTACAAACATGGAGTTACATCAAATTTATCTGGGTCCTTCAATTTTCCACTGCATTATCCACCGTATTAAAAAGTGAAGCAAATAATCAAAAAAAAAAAGCAAGATGCACTAGAAATTCATTGTTTTAATCCCTAAAAGGCAAAATGGTCAGAGTGTTAGTGGTGTGGAAGTGAGAATGTGATTTATTTTTTTCTCTTTTCTTCTTTCTTATTTTCAATAAATATTTTAAAGCCATTCTCTGTGAGTGTTAAACACATTTATTTACATTTTCCCACTAGAACCTTGTAAATGAGCTGCACCCATTAAATTCTGCCCTAACTTGCAGAGGCAAAATATCTTCTGGGAAAGCCTAGTTCCCCCAGTTGGACATCACTCTAGGAGGGCCCCTGACAATTCCAGGAGCACGAGGGTCTCTTACCCTCTCTATCGTGCCTGAATAACGCTTTGTAAATAGCTCCTGACAGCATTCTTCAATAGACTTCCTATTCAGAGTTACACCAAGTTCCTGCCAACCCTGCAGCTACCTCCAAGAGCATCTCAGCGACCTGAAATTCTGTGCCCAAACCCAGCTCAGCCACAGTCAACCTCCAATTTGAGCACAGCCTACCTTTTAAATTGGGGTTGATTTAAATACGTTAATTTATGTTGCTGATTTTTGTATTGTTTGTGGCTTTGTTTGATCTTTGTGGCTGTTGTTTTGGGGTTGTTTTTTTTTTTCTCCCAAGTTCTTATTTTTGGGTTGTGGGCAAACTGCATGTGTGCTCACATTGCCCTTGGCAGTGTAAACTGTAAACTCCTTAGACAGGGCAGCTTGGCGTGCTGTCCAAAATGCCTGTAAATGTCCATGCCCTGTGGGCTTAAATCAACTCCTGGAAATTTAAAGTAAGGAAACAATTAAAACGAAAAATTAGGAGTTCTCACTGTGGCACAACAAGATTGCCAGCCTCTCGGGAGGGCTGGGACAGAGGTTTGATCCCCAGTCTGGCACAGTGCATTGGGGATCCTGTGTTGTGGCAGCTGTGGCTTCAGTTGCTTCTGAGGCTCAGATCTGATCCCTGGCCCTGGATTTCCATATGCTGTGTGGTGGCCAAAAAAGAAAAAAAAAAAAAAAAGGAAATAAAGAAGGCTCTTAGCAATATTAATTATAAAAAATGGAACTAACCTAAATGTTCAATAGAAAAATTATAAATTATGATATAATTAGTGGTATTTAAACTTTGGCAGTGGAAACCTACCTTCATTGAAATATATAGTGATACAGTAGTTAAATGTGCAAGTTTAAAATAAAATATTTTCCCTTTAAAGAGCAATTGCTCTAGGGGAGGCAGGGGTGGAGGTAGGCCCCCAGGCCTTCCTGTTTGAGCTCCCACCCACACTTCACTCTGCACAGGGCCCTAAACCACCACTGAGAAATTTGCAGGGCACTGTGGAACATGGTGGAAAAACTACTGCCGCACTACTTCTATTGTCAGTAAAAATAAGGGTATAGTCACAACAAAATGTTTTTGAGACAGTGGTACAAAGTGATGATAAATGAGCGGAAGACAAGTACACTGTAGATAGATACAGTTGTAGATATAGATATACACACAGCTGTATAAAATGTGCATAGTTAAGAAGTTTGGAACAATAGTGGATAGATGAACCAAAATAATTGGTCTTATTTTACAAGGCTCTTTTGGAGTTCCCACTGTGGTGCAATAGGTTAAGAATCTGATTGCAGGGGTTCCTGTTGTGGTGTAGCAGAAACAAATCCGCCTAGGAACCATGAGGTTGGAGGTTTAATCCCTGGCATTGTTCAGTGGGTTAAGGATCTGGCGTTACCATGAGTTGTGGTGTAGGTGGCAGACGTGGCTCAGATCTGGCATTGCTATGGCTGTGGCGTAGGCCAGCAGCTGTAGCTCCAATTCAACCCCTAGCCTGGGAACCTCCATATGCCAAGGGTGAAGCCCTAAAAAGCAAAAACAAACAAACAAAGAATCCAATTGAAGTGGCTTGGGTTGCTGCAGAAGCATGGATTCCCTTTGATCCCTGGTCCAGTGTAGTGGGTTAAAGGATCCCACTTTGCAGCAAGGCAGCATAGGTTGCAGCTGTGGCTCAGATTCAATCTCTGGCACAGGAACTTCCATATGCCATAGGTGCAGCCATTTGAAAAAGAGAGAGAGGGAGAGACAAGGTTGTTTTAGAAACATATGTCTCAACTTAATAGAAATGTATTTTAGATTTTAGTGGAGTCACTCACTGGTCCAAATGCTAGGCAATTAACCTACCTTCATCAACATTCGCATCTATAAATGCCAACAATTAGGGTAGCTGTGTGGTGTGTTACTGTGAGCCTCAAATGAGTTGATTTGTGTACAGAGCTTAGAGCAATACCTCAACAGATATTAATTGTCATTAGTAATGTTATCAGTCCTTCACACTCAGCTGTAAAATTTTTGAGGTAAACATGTGATAGCAAAAGAGAAAGATTCAGATTTAACCAGCTGCCCGACTCGACTTCTTGTTCTTTTTTGCTCAGTGCAGTAAATGCCTGATCATGCTGGCTATGGAGGGCTGCCCTAAGCCAAGAGGAACCCAAAGAAACAGTGTTTAAAAGGCTTCTGGAACCCCATCCACCCACCTTTTTAATACTTTTTTTTTTTTTTTTTTTAAGGCTGCACCTGTGGCATACAGACCTTCTCAAGCCAGGGGTTGAATTAGAGCCACAGCTGCAGCCTGCAACACAGCCGAGGCAACACCAGATCCAAGCTGTAACCTATGCCTCAGCTTGTGACAATGCTGGATCTTTAACCCACTGAATGAGGCCAGGGATCAAAGCTACATTCTCAGAGAGACAACATCAGGTCCTTGAACCGTTAAGCTGCAATGGGAACTCCCCCATTTTAATACTTGATAAAAATAGCATTTCCCAGAGTTCCCGTTGTGGTGCAGGGGTTAATGAGTCTGACAAGGAGCCATGAGGTTGTGGGGTCGACCCCTGGCCTAGCTCAGCGGGTTGAGGATCCAGCATTGCTGGGAGCTGTGGTGTAGGTCACAGAGGAGGCTCGGATCCCGAGTTGCTGTGGCTGTGGCATAGGCCGGTGGCTACAGCTCTGATTAGACCCCTAGCCTGGGAACCTCCATATGCTGCAGGTGCGGCCCTAGGGAGGAAAAAAAAATAGCATTTCCCTCTTAAATCTCTAATGCAGTTAACAATCAATACAGCAACTTGAATCTCCATTCTTCGTGTGTGTATACTGAATTTGGGAATTTTTACTTCAGAATATTTTCACTTAAACTGATGTTCTATACACATATAGATCAGAGAAGGTACTTATAAGAAGGCTTCAACATTTAAGTACAGTGACTAAATATTTAATGGGAAGAAAAAGATCTATATTTATATGTTACCTGTCCTATAAATACAGGATCAGTAGGATGCTTGATGTCTTACAGATTTTCTTCCTTTTGTTATTTAACTATTCGCTAACATTCTCACTCCACCTTCTCATTCAAACCTCTGAATTCTGAAGCTGATTGCCTTACATCAGAAGCTGCAGCATCTTAAATATAGTAACAGTATTTATTTTTGAATCAAATTCAGTCAGTTAATCAACAAACCATAGTGGCTTACTTGATATCTAAATATGTTGATTGAAGCCTTTCAACTTTTCCAGAGCTGACTCATTTTTACTAGGATATTGAAGGGATGCTCTGGGCTTATCTTCTTAAGAAAGCAGTCTCCAGCCACCCTTGTCTTTTCCCTTTAGAACTTTTTTTTAAACCATTTTTTTTTTTTTTTTTTTTGGAAAGTACCAAACACCAGCAGTGACATCTAGTGCCTGAATCCAAAAGGAATCTGGAACTACTAGATTGTTCTTCCATCGCCCTGGCTGACAGATGGTGTTCATTCCAACACTAAGATTTCTTGAGTTTCTCTGTGATAATTCCTTTAAGCTCTTCTTGTCTAAGATGCACAGCAAACTCACTATGTCAATATTATGCTCATTTTGTGTGGATTAGCAAGAGACCTGAGATTAGCAAGAGCCAAGGCTCACAAGTCTTTGCACTTACTCCTCCTTCCTGCTGATGAGAAAGAGTACTCCTCTGTGACCACTATCCTTAACCTCAGATCTGAAAATGTGCAGAATGAAGTATTCAGATTGGCCCCGGATGATTCAATATGGGAGGGGAGGGCCAGAAACCCTGAAGATTTTCCAAAAGCCTTTACCTTTCCTAGAAAAGCTAAAGAAAAAAAAAAAATCCACTTTTCTCTTAGATGAGAAAGCAAGAACCTGATTTCTCTAGAAAAATCCTAATTATGCTCCCTTAATTTTTGGTGAACACTTTTGTGAATTTTTTGGGTTCTGAATTCCCCTAATTGGAAGAATGGCCCCAGAGGAGAGGAGGCATGTGTGTGGTAGATGGATCTACAGGGGATCTGAGGGAAGAAAGCTAAGTGAGCAAGGAGTTAGTGCCTTTAATGAAGTCTTTGAGCCTCAAAGGCAGGAATGAGGTCTTGATTCAACAGAGAATGAGGACTGAAGAAAGAATGGTCTCTAGAGTTCCGGTTGTGGCTCAACAGTAACAAACCCGACTAGTATTCATGAGATTGCAGATTTGATCCCTGGCCTCGCTCAGCGGATCAAGGATCTGGCATTGTGGTGAGCTATGGTGTAGGTCACAGACATGGCTCAGATCCTGAATTGCTGTGGCTGTGGACTAAGGCCAGTGGCTGCAGTTCTGATTCTACCCCTAGCCTGGGAACTTCCATATGCTGCGGGAAAGGACCCAAAAAAAAGAAAGTGATCTAACTCTACCAAGAGGGAGATGGTGCCAAAGAAAAGGACCATGTGTACAAACACAGATACCTCTAGAAAACTTTTCTTTTTTTTACACATCAGTGACAATGCTGGATCCTTAATCACTAGGCCACCAGGGAACTCTGAGAAAAAAGATTTTAATAAGTAATTCTGATACCTGCTAACAGACCCTGAGCACTGCTGTAAGACCCTTCCCCCCGCCCCCACCACCCCCGGCCCACATCTAGTCCATCCCTTTTGCATAGAAGGAGAACAACTCACAGCTAAGACTCTGCCATTGATAGGAAACACTGGAAAGGACGACCTTTATAGAAGCACCAGTTAAGAGCCACCCAGCATGAAAGCAGCACTGACTCCAGGAAATTAACAGACAAACTTGCTTCAACCTGAGGCCGCTCCCTCTGATTGTGTGCTTAGCAGAGGCAGAACACAGAGGGTAAATATATCAAAGGTTTTCTGTTAATGAGTACTTCCCCAGCTTTCTCTCCCTTGGCAGGGGCAGAGGAATAGCCCAGTGGAATCGGTATGGTGCCCAGAGGATTAAGAGCTACCAAGAGCTGGTGGCAGGGATGCACCCTGAGGGAATGGTAGCCCGGAGATGCACCTGCAGGAGAAGGGAGAAAGGAGTTAAGAACAAAAGAGAAAAAAAGAGAGAGAGAGAGAGAAGGAATTCCAGGACCCCACGTATGGGCAGACTTATTCATGAACACAAATGCGACGCTCTCTGTTTCATACTAAAAAGTAAAGCCAAGGGAGTCTTTGGAAGGGACTGGAATCCAGCACTAGCAGGTCGAAGTCGGTTCTGTGTTAAAGGCCCATGGTATGCAATCTCCTGGTGGCCTGCCTACTTCCAGAGGGAATCAGCTTTTCTTCTCCAACAGCACCAACTGGGGGTTAACAATAGGAACAGATCAGGGCTGCCCTATAACTTCCTCATTTTTCATCCTTTAAAGAGATCATGCCCACGTCAATTTTTTTTCCTAAAGTTTTGGGGGGTTTGTTTGTTCGTTTGTTCTTCCATTTTTAGCTGCCCCTGTGGTATGTGGAAGTTCCCAGGCCAGAGATAAAATATGAGCCAGAACTGCTGAACTACACTGCAGCTGCAGCAATGCTGGATCCTTAAACCCCTGCTCTGGGCCAGGTATTGAACCAGCCCCTCCACAGAGACAATCTGGATTACTGACCCACTGTGCCACAGTGGGAACTCTCCTGAAGTTTTATTTTTTAATTCCTGTTAAAATATGCCTTTTCTTTCACCACATATTCTCCCTTTCAAATGCTGACTATTTACTGCAAGAACCTCTTTCTCCTTCTCCCCATCCTCTCCTGTGCTTCCTTTCTCTTAGTGCTTCTCTCACACCAGCAGTGTTGTTTTGGAAGATCTGGTGTCCAGAGCAGAAAGACTGCCTCAGTTTGAAAATATGGCATCCATTAAACTCTGAGGGAGGGACTGCAAGTGAATCAACTAGACAGTAAGATTTATACTCTTGCACATGGCATGAAAACTTGAAGAAGCCTTTCAAAGCACCAAAGCATGATTGTAAATAAGTTGTGAACATATATGTATATGCATTATTGTACTAACTCACATCTTCGGCTGCAAAAATCTTGTCAAAGTTTTTTTAAGGAGCACTGCACACTCTATATGATGCCAAGCTGACATATAAGTCTACACTCAGAGAGTTCTCGTTGTAGTTCAGTGGGTTAAGAACCTGATATAGTGTCTATGAGGTTGCAGGTTGGATCCCTGGCCTTGTTCAGTGGGTTAAGGATCTAGTGTTGCTGTGGCTGTGGCACAGGCTCAGCTGCAGCTCCAATTCAACCCTAGATTGGGAACTTTCATATGCCGTAGGTGTGGTCATGAAAAAAAAGAAAAAGAAAAAAAATAGCCTACACCCAGTCTTCTTCAGCAGCACAAAACTACTCCAGAAAAGTAAAGATTATACTGTGGGAGTTCCCATCGTGGCTCAACAGAAACGAATCTGAGTAGGCTCCATGAGGACACAGGTTCGATCCCTGGCCTTGCTCAGTGGGTTAAGGATACGGCATTGCTGTGAGCTGCGGTGTAAGTCACAGACGCGGCTTGGATCCTGCATTGCTGTGGCTGTGGCATAGGCCGGCAGCTACAGCTCTGATTCAACCCCTAGCCTGGGAACCTCTATATGTTGCAGGTGTGGCCCTAAAAAGCAAAAATAATAATAACAGAGAAGAAGAAAAGGAAAGAAAGAAAAATATCAAACATTGTGTGATTTTAAGGTGTAAAATGTGTTGACTTGATACATTTGTATATTGCATTAGCTTATACCTCTCTCATGTTCCATAATTATCATTTCATTTTTTTATGATAAGAGCATTTAAGTCTATTCTCTGAGCAACTTTGAAATATATAACACAGTATTACTGACAACAATCTCTATGTTCCAGAATGTATTCATCATCTAGTTGCAAATTTGTACCCTTTGACTATGTTATTTTAAATATGCATGAAAACTATTGATTTGTTCATTAAATAAGTATTTATTGATGTCTATCATGTGCCAAGGACTACTTTGATGCTAGGAACACTGATTAACAAAATAAAATCCCTGTTTCTAAGGAGGTTAACATTTAGAGTTCCCTTGTGGTGCAGCAGGTTAAGGATCTGGTATTGTGACTGCAAAAGCTTGAGTTGCTACTGTTGTACAGGTTCAATCCCTGGACCAGGAACTTCTGCATGCCACATGAGCTAAAACAAACAAACAAAAAAAATTAGCATTCTAGTAGGAGAAACAGACAGATGTTTTTAGAAATGAACTACACTATGCTACATCAAGTGCTATTAGAAAGTCATCAGGGTAAGGAGAAAGAGAGTAACAGGTGCCTCAGGGGAAGCCTCTTTGAGGGGGTAGCATTTGAATGAGGGATTGGTCCATGTAAGGATCCAGGAAAGGGTGTCCCAAGCGAAGAGAGCATCAGAGGGGAAAGGCCAGAAAAGCCTGTTTGCAGAACTGTAGATGTGTGTCAGTGATGGGGTGCAGTGAGTGAGAAGATAGCAGAGGGTGAGGATGGAGAGGCAGCCACCCGCAGATCCTGCAGCGCACCACCAGCTCTTTTAAGGACTCTGGCTTTTATTTTGAGTAAGAGGGAGTCACTGAAATGTGGAGCCCAGTGGAATGAAGCATTCAACTTACTTTTTTAAAGAATCACACTGGCTGCTGTGTGGAGAAGATGGTAGGAAATCAGAATAGCAAGGAAACTTGTTGGGGGCTGTCTTTTAAGAGTACAATCCATAGGACTTGCCAACAGAGACAGACTGATGTGGTTAGAAAGAGAGCAAGAGATGACTGCAAATTTGGAGTAGCTGGTGGTGCCATTTACTGAGATGAGACTCCTGGGAGAACGGGAGGTTGCAGGGAAGAACATGGGTCTGTCCGGAAACATTTTTTGTTTGTCTTTTCTTCTTTGGGCTGCCCCATGGCATATGGAGTTCCGGGGCCAGGGATCATGTTCAAGCTGCGGTTTGTGGCAACACCAGATCCTTAACCCACTGTGCCGGGCTGGGGATCAAACCCATGTCCCAACACTCTAGAGATGCCAAAAATCCCATTGCACCACAGCAGTAACTCCTGAACATAGTGCTTGTGAGTGTCCATCAGAAATCCTGTAGAGCTGTCCTAGGAGCAGTTGGATGTATGAATTAGAAGTTCAGGGGAGGAGTTCCCATTGTGGCTCAGGGGATTACAAACCCAACTAGTATCCACAAGGATGCTGGCTTGATACCTGGCCTCGCTCAGTGAGTTAAGGATCCAGGGTTGCCACAAGCTACAGTATAATCACAGATACAGTTTAGATCTGGCATTGCTGTGGCTGTGGTGTAGGCTGGCAGCTGCAGCTCCAATTTGGCCCCTAGATTGACCACTTCAAACTTGTGTTTGTCCAAGCTCCCATTTCTCAAGGGAAAAACTCAGAAAGTACATTGACTACACAGAAAATAAAAGGAGCAGATAGATGTGGGTTTAGAAATTGTTGATGGAGTTCCCTGATGGCAGAGCAGGTTAAGGACCTCTCATAGTCACTGCTGTGGGTTGGGTCACAGCTGTGGTGAGTTCAATCCCTGGCCTGGGAAATTCCACATGCCAAAAGCGTGGCCAAGAAAGGGAAAGAAATTATTTTTCACTGCTTGATCTCAAGACATCTGAGTCAAGTGACAGCTGGAAAACCCCACACAGCATAGTCCCTATGCCAATAGAAAAAGGGACGGTGAGGTAAATGGCATTTGGTACACCCCTTGGGAACAGGGCTGCAGGAGTTTCCTGGATCCCAAAGATGTTTTTATATAAAAACCCTGAAATTTTTATTTAAAAGTCTTTATACAACTAGACACCAGGTCAAGTCTTTCTGACAAAATTATTCATACTTTGGAGATAATGTTGTAGAGGTACAGCCAAGAAAATTCTATTATCATGACTTCATTTTTATTTATTTTTGTTTAGACCAAACATGCAGCATGCAGAAGTTCTGGGGCCAGGGGTGAAACCTGCACCACAGCTGAGATCCAAGCCACAGCAGTGACAATGCCAGATCCTTAACCCACTGTGCCACCGGGGAACTCCATGATCTCATTTTTAAAAGCACTCTTTGAGTGAGTTAGATATTTCATATGCTTCCAGGTCTAAATGACATAAAACAATTACTGTTTTGATTTTTCTTTGTTCTGAGTTTCATGCTCACAAAGCAAATCTTTGATTTGATTTTCTGTGTATGGTGGTCTTCCTAGTGAAACTCAATAAATGGTCTTTAAATGGTCATGTTGCTTTGAGTATTCTAGCTAAGGTAAGACTCCTATCACTGTTTAGAAATTATGAACTTGACACTCATTTCCTCTTTTTTTTTTTTATCTTTTTAGGGCTGCACCTGTGGCATATGGAGGTTCCCAGTCTAGGGGTCCAATTGGAGCTGCAGCCACCAGCCTACATCACAGCCCCAGCAACACCAGATCCGTGGGAGTCTGCGACCTACGCCACAGCTCACAGCAACGCTGGATCCTTAACCCACTTAGCGAGGCCAGGGATCAAACCTGTGTCCTCATGGATGCTAGTCAGATTCGTTTCCACTGAGCCACAATGGGAACTCCAGCTTGACGTTCATTTTCTATATCAGAATTGTAAGTTCACTTATGGTTGGTCTGCACCTGAAAGAGGTATTCATCGCTGGGATAAATTAGGTTTCTCACCTAGAGCCCAACTCCAGACCTGGAGAGCTTTATCAGGGTGTATTAGCTTTTGAGACTCCTTATGAAAGTAGCCAAGTGATATTATGGCCGATACTGGCCATAAATCCCATTCTATTGTTATCTCACAAGAAAGCTGAATTGTAACTAATCTGCCAGGATAGGTCATTACTCTTTTCTGGGAGAAGCAGCGAGAAGTGGAAGGTAATAATCCTGGAGAGATTCTTCCAGAAGGAAGGAGGAAAAGGGAAAGATCAATAAATGTAAAAGACAGAGGAGGTTAGGAAAAGACATAGCCAAGAAATTCGGAGTTCATGGTCAGAGCCATTCAGAAACATGCAATAAGAAAAAGAGAAAGGGGAGTTCCCGTCGTGGCTCAGTGGTTAACGAATCCAACTAGGAACCATGAGGTTGCGGGTTCAATACCTGGCTTTGCTCAGTGGGTTAAGGATCCGGTGTGGCTGTGAGCTGTGGTGTAGGTTGCAGACTCGGCTCAGATCTGGCATTGCTGTGGCTCTGTTGTAGGCCAGCGGCTACAACTCTGATTAGACCCCCTAGCCTGGAAAACTCCATATGCTGCAGGAGCAGTCCTAGAAATGGCAAAAAGACAAATAAATAAATAAATAAACAAAATTTAAAAAAAGAAAAAGAGAAAGAGCTGGAAAGAAATGTTTCAAAATTGAATGCTTAGAACAGGAGAAAGAGCGGTTTGCTAGGAACAAAAAATGGGTGGGAGATTTCCTTTGGCAGAACCTAAGGCACCACTAGGCAGGTCCTCAAGTTATATTAGAAATGTCAAAATATTGAAAGATGCAAATAGCATCCTAGACTATTATAAAATAGTTTTGATTTCACTGACCCCTTGAAGGTGTCTCAGGACCCCGCAGAGGTCTTCAGGCCAGACTTGAATCACTCGTTTTGTTTCATGAACTGTGGAAGACAATTTCCTGGTTGTCCAGATGATGGCAATAGAAGGCTTCACTCAGAGGAGAAATAGGAGAGCCTTGGCTCTCACAAGGACAAGTTTTCCTTTTTTTTTTTTTTCTTTTTTGGATACAGAAATATAAATGTTCTACATGTGAGTACACATTGTGTGTGTGTGTGTGTGTGTGTGTGTGTGTATACATTCCTGACCTCTGTCCACTGAGAGGCTCCAGGAGCAGCAATGATTCATCTAGAACACAGGTGTTAGTATTTTCCATACTATTCTTCACTAAAAGAAACCTTGGAGAAAACCTAGATTCCAGGGCTGGGAAAGGTGCAGAATGAGCTGAGCCAGGAGCATCACGTTGCTGTCAGAAAGTAAGGAAGTGGGGACAACGTGTCAGAAAGTCACAGAAGCCAGCTTGGAGGTGCTTCTCCTGGCCAAATTAAGAAAAACATGCATGTGAGAATAGATGGTGATAGTGATAGCCACTGAATAAAATAGGGATCTCTTAAATCTGGAATAGAAACAAAAGGATAAATTGGAGGTTTGATGAGAAACAGGATATTTACATAGTCTCAAAGCATTTCTGTAACCGAGCTGTTACCGGAATCTAGGTTCTTGTTCATGGAACCAAAGAATGAACTTGGAGAACACACTCACATAGGCAGCAAGCAAAAGACTAATTACGGAAAAGCAAAAAGCTCCCAGTACAGACACTGGGAAGGGGAGAAAGAGTCCCACCTTCCTATGGTTCTATGGAGGTTTTTATTTATTTATTTATTTATTTATTTTTTGTCTTTTTGCTATTTCTTGGGCCGCTCCAGCGGCATATGGAGATTCCCAGGCTAGGGGTCGAATTGGAGCCGCAGCCACCGGCCTACGCCAGAGCCACAGCAACGCAGGATCTGAGCCGCGTCTGCAACCTACACCACAGCTCACGGCAACACCGGATCCTTAACCCACTGAGCAAGGCCAGGGATCGAACCCACAACCTCATGGTTCTTAGTCGGATTCGTTAACCACTGCGCCACGACGGGAACTTCAGGGTTTTTATTTCTTAAGGAGGGGGGTACCAACGTGGGGTCCAGACATCATTCTTTTTCCTATTGGCCTTGTCCAGTCACCTATATCAGGCCTTATCCAATAGGGGCCTTAGAGATGGATATGCCCCATAAATTTTGTTTCTACTTTGTTCTTCTTTCCCCTAGACTGTGAGTTGCCACTCTTTACATTCTTTTGCTAACAGTCAAATGTATAGGTCAGGAGTTAATGTCCACCTTGGTGTGAAACAAATGTACTTTTAATAGTTAATTTTCTAACAAGCAAGGCCTGTTTGTCTAGATTTGTTTTAACAAATCTTAAACCATGATCATATATCGAAGCCCATGTTTTTACACTAGCTACCTGAGTTATTATTCCGTCTCAGAGTTAGTGCCCTATGGGGTTCCTAGGCACACAATCCTTTCTGTGTCCTCCATTTCTTATTTTTAGAGAATAAGCCTCTGACTTCTTGACCTTCCCTGAGTTCCAAAGGGCGGTTGCCAATCAGGGAAGGCAGAGGATGCAGAGACCAGGGAGGAGCAGTGCGGCCTTGGGGCAGAGTCCTGGTTCCTCCTCAAGGAGTATACAGAACAATATCTTTGAGCTTTTCCGTAGACCTAAAACCCCAACAACCGGAAGAACTACTTGATGAAGTGTTCTTCATTTCGGGAAAAAGTAGGACCACCAGAACCAGTCCTGGGGCCACTAAACACCAGCTTTGAGAAACAGTACAAGCTTGCCTCTACCCTGATCCTTATTCCACTACCCAAACTATAATACCACCTCCTAACCCCTTCCTGGGGGGAGGGGGAGGGCACAGTCTTGAAGGCATTAGCCTTCTGTGGCCCCCTTTGCCTGGCAAATCAATAGAGCTGTCTTTTTCTCCTTTACCCAAAACACTGTCTCTGCGTTTCACTTCAGCACTGGCAGAGGCCAAATTTCAGCAACATTTCGCCACACAAATATTTGTTAATTACAAAGGAAAAAAGAAGGACTTGGCAGTGGAGAAGCCTAGCAGACACCATTTTAAAGGATGAACTGAATATATCCCCATTAGAGGACAAATCAATTTGACTGGTAGAATCCAGCATGCCTTTTGTGATCTTTCCACCAATGATGCAAATCTGAATCTAATCACAAGAAAACCTCGAACAAACCCATACTGAGGGACATTCTGTAAAATAACTGCCCCATAATCTTCAGAGGTTGCAAGATCATGAAAACCAAATAAAGACTTGGGCCCAAGAGACAGAAGGAGACACAACAATTAAATGGAAGACTTACCCTAGAGTGGCATAGGCAGTAATAATAAAGCAGTGTTAACCTCATGGTTGTTTTAGCTGTACTGTGGTTATATAGGATAATGTCCTAACTTGTGAAAATATACACTGAAGTTTGTTGGATGATGCAGTAACATGTTAGCAGCTTACTCTCAAATAATTCAGTTTTTGTGCTGTGTTTTCAATTTTTCTGTGAGTTTGAAATTATTTTCCAAAAAAAAAAAAGTGTGGAAATGTAATCCCATTCTTTGTCTTGCATCTACAAGTTCAAAGTTTGTCTCATTATCTTTATTGAGGTTGAATCCAATTTAAATTAAAATACAAAATGCTTGACAAATATACATCTAATACAGGTGGGAAGATATCTATGCTAGTATTTACAACTCTTTTGCCTTTTTAAAAGACAACAACTTTAGATAACACTTAGACCTTTTGCGTCTAAAAGATAAATTAGCAGACAATCTCCAAGGAAATCAGTACTGTGTGGATTTCTGCAGTCTGCTAAAGTCTGGACTGTAGCGGAGAACCAATGGAATACTGTAGAAGAAAGTTACCAGGTAGTAACTCTCATACAAGTAACTAGAATTCCCATCCTACAGCCTTCGAGATAGAGCAAATTACTTTCTCTGAGAAAACAGACTTCTTTCTCTGACTAGGATACTTCACAACATGTGTTTCCAAACTAAAGAAATGCCTTCCCATCCAAATAGGTGATTTTTTTTTTTTTTTTTTTTTTTTAGGGCCCCATGCAAGGCACATGGAAGTTCCCAGGCTAGGGGTTGAATGGGAGCTGTAGCCGCCTGCTTATGTATGCCACAGCCATAGCGACTCGGGACCCAAGCCACATCTGCGACCTACACCACAGCTCACGGCAATACTGGATCCTTAACCCACTGAGCAAGACCAGGGATCAAACCCAAGTCCCCATGGATACTAATCAGGTTTATTACCACTGAGTCATGATGGAAACTCCCAAACTGGTAATTTTTTTTTTTTTTTTAATTTTCTGTCTATGCCCCATGTCATGTGGAAGTTCTTGGGCCAAGGACTGAATCTGTACAGCCAGAGCTTCAGCAATGACAGTGCAGGATCCTTAATCCACTGAGCTACTGGAGAACTCCACAATACTGGTTTGTTGGTTTTTTTGTTTGTTTGTTTGTTTTCCACCCACATTCACAGCATACAGAAGTTCCCAGGCCATGGACTAAAGCCGAGCTGCAGCTGCGACCTATGCCACAACTGCAGCAATGTCAGACCCTTAACCCATAGCACCATAGCCATAACTCCAGTACTGGTATTGCTAAAACCATTAGAACTTCTGGTTACACAGGTATATTTAATAAGCATTCCTTTAAGAAAAAACAATTTTCAAGCAATAACTTGTGCTTTGTTACATGAACTTACAATGGATTTGACTGCAAGCAGCAAGATAATTACCAAAGACACAAAATAAAATTTTTAAATATTAAATTAATTAAATATTTAGAACACATCCATCTCCCGAAGGGCCTCAAGCTAGGTACTGGGAAAGGGAATGAAAACAAGAGGAGCTCTTGTCCTTAGGAGTTCATCTTAATGCAGCCATATATATCAATACATTATTAGGCAATTTACTGATAATCAGTTATCTTATCAAAAAGACATCACAGAATGTTTTCAAGGTTTTTTTTGTTTTTTTTTTTTTTGTTTTTTTAGCTTTTTAGGGCTGCACCTGAGGGATATGGAAGTTCCCAGGCTACGGGTCAAATCAGAGCTGCAGCTAGGGCCTATATCACAGCTACAGCAACACTGGATCCAAGCCTCATCTGCAACCTACAATGTAGCTTGTGGCAACGATGGATCCTTAACCCACTGAGCAAGACCAGGGATGGAACCCACATCCTCATGGACACAGTCAGGTTCTTAACCCAGTGATCCACAACTGGAACTCCTAGAAGTGTAGGAGTGCATGTATTCAGTTCTTAAATGTGGTTATTAAATTAATGCCTAGTGCCACTCCACTTGTACCAGAAAGAGTGAAAGGACCTCCCCACCTCCTTTACCAAAAACAAACAAAAATACACAAGAGATAATAGGTTAAAGTGAATATCAAGAGTCAACTTACAAAATTACTTGAGAGAAAGAGGGACATATATCAAAAGGGAGACAGGTGTTGCCATGGAAATGGCTTGAAGGGTTTGTGGACTGATTATATATATGAGACACAAGTTAACTCTTCCCCCACCAACTGACAAAACACTGACCTTCACAGGACTGTTCCATGCTCTGTTGCCAAAACACAGGGTATAATTAGGCAATCTATTCCTCATGTCCCTGGGCAGCTCTGCCAGCACTGGTATCTTGTAATCTGTTAGTTTCAAACAACATTAATGCCATAAATTGGCAACCACTGTGCTTGATCAATTATTATCCAATTTATCATTAACATTACCAAGTGAATGAGATATATGGCATAATTCATAAAAGTTTCTTTTCTGGGAAATTCCTCACCAAAATGGCATGGGCTATTTTTGAGCTGCAGAGAAGATGCTTTAATTTGCTATAACCTGCCCCCCATGCCTCTCATTTTGTTCATTTTATTAGAAGTATCCTGCAAAGAAGATACCTCTTTGCAACAAAACCCAAATGAAAATTCACCTTAAAAGGAAATATGATCTACATTTTACAAACTGGAATGACATCAAGATATTAAGCAGAATCACTTGAGTAGAAAAAGGTACCACAATCCTCTCATTCTGGGAATGAACTTAAGGTTTTTATCAAATATCACTGAGACATGACTGATCCGTCTCTATGCCAAGAGAAGATTTTAAATACAATTTGGGGTTTGTGATGCCCGCCCTGTTGTTACGCTTGATGAAGCAGATGTATTTCATGGGTTTCAATACAGACCCAATAATGTTTCCTGCTTGAACACCTGAGAGTGCGAATCTGAAACAGATGATTTAAATTCATTTGATTAAAAAGATCTTATTTTTTGTGTGTGTGGGCTGAAGCTGATAGCGACATGGAACCCATAAAGTAGAATTCTAGAAAAGAACTGTTAGTAGGGCTTTTTGCGTTTGCGTTGCTTTGCTCTCTCTCCGTAGACATGTTTAGAGCGCTCTACTGGTGACAACTTTAATGGAAAGAGGCTCTCACTTTCCGGCCCTTCAGAGGCTGTAGAGGACGGTGGTTGCTCAACAAAAAGGCTGCCTCTTCACCCTCCTTTGTACACAAGAGGGTACGGAATGTGGCCAACTGTTGAAGAAAAGAGAAGAGTTAGTTTTAGCAGAGACAGTCACGCCAATGTTAATGAATTGTCCTGCATAGAAAATTAAGATACATATAAGCTTTCTCCTACCAGGAACTAAACGTATTTCAGTGAAATTTTTCTATATTATGAGTCATACATCATAAAGCAACTCTCTCTCTGATTTTTTTTTTTTTTAACAGCCACACCTGCGGCATATGGAAGTTCCCAGGCTAGGGTTTGAATCGAAGCTACAAGCTGCCAGCCTACACCACAGCCACAGCAACATCACATCCAAGCCACATCTGCAAACTACACAACAGCTGATGGCAACACTAGATCCTTAACCCACTGAGGGAGGCCAGGGATCCAACCCACATCCTCACGGGCACTGTGTGGTCCTTAACCCACTGCACCACAATGGGCACTCCTGCTAAATGCTTACCACTATATCAATACCTGTAGATTCAAAAATTAAGTTTATAAGCATTCTTCATTTGAAGATTAATGTAATAAGAGGAAACAACATTTAGAATGTGGTTTATAAAAAGTACATATCTAGGAGTTCCCATTGTGGTGAACAGAAACGAACCCAACTAGGAACCATGAGGTTGAAGGTCTGATCTCTGGCCTCACTCAGTGGGTTAAGGATCCAGCATTGCCATGAGCTGTGGTATGGGTCACAGATGGCTCCAACTGGATCTCTAGCCTGGGAACCTTCATATGCCACAAGTGCGGCCCTAAAAAAAGAAAAAAGAAAAGAAAAAAGTACATATCTAGAAATCAGAGCCTGTCACCTACAAGGGCAAAATGAAACAGTGGAAATGGCCTTCCAAGCTGAATCCCAGTCCTGGTTCTGCCGCTAGTAAGCTGTGTGACCTTGGGAAAATCATTTATTGTCTTTAGTCTTTAGTTTGCTCATCTATGAAAGGAAGCACTGGAATAGATAACCTCAAATAAGTGTCATCCAGTCCTTGGAAATACACTGAACACTTTCAAGCCCTCCAACATAACACAGCCCAAACTGTCACAGGAACCATGCAGTATTCATCCTGCAGAATTTTCATCTTTTACTCATTGTTTTCCTTAAACAACGATTTTTCTCTCACCATGCTTGTGCCTTATAAACAACTAATTAGGAAAAAACCTAGGACCATTCAATCACAAATAATTTTTAAATATAATTTCAGTGGAGTTCCTATTGTAGCTCATCAGGTTAAGGTCACATTTTGTCTCTGTGAGGACGCAGGTTCAACCCGTGGCCTCCCTCATTGGGTTAAGGATCCAGTGTTGCCGCAAGCTGCAGTGCGGCTTAGATTTGGTGTTGCTGTGGCTGTGGCACAGACCCAAGCTGCACTCTGATTTGACCTCTGGTCCTGGAACTTCCATATGCTGTAGGTGTGGCCATAAAAAGAAAAATACATAAATAAATATAATTTAAGTGATATAGGCATATTTCTCAACAGAAGAGCTTTTTTATCACACACACAGTCACAAAATGCGTATTTACCTTACAAACTTCTTACAGTACACAAGAAAACACAAATTATTGGTAAACACATCACAAAATATAACCACTGCTAACATTAAGGAATATATCCTTCTAGATGTCTCTCTATGCATAAACACACATGCACGCAAGCTAGTGCACATTCTTGACATGTTTTATTGCAAAATAATCTCAACTATGCTTATTCTTTTGAAACGTTATTGTTTCACTTAGTAGAGATCCTTTGCTTGTCAGTAAATATAAATCTACATCAGTATTTTAACTGCTTAAAAGTTTTCTGTTGTAAGAAATTTTATAAATTATTTAGCAGTTCTTTGGTGATTTAATATTATTTTTTGAGACTAAGCACAGGGCTATAGTAATAAAATATAGATTGGGTAAATTACATGAATAATTTTACTGTCTCAAAAATGCTCACTAAAAACAGATGGCCATACTCATAAGTTTTTGGTGCCTGTTTTATTGTCTTGTTTCAGTAAGCACAAATTAGTAAACTGCTGAGAACAAGAGCCTTCACTCCCCAAGCTTTGCTAGTCACCTCAACAAAGAGTCAAAGAAATTCAGACTAAGACACATCAATTAGGTTTCCATCATCATCATCATTTACCTGAAGCCTAATATATTTCTCTTACAGTACTAGCCAGAATGGGAGGCAGAGGTGATGGAAGGCCTTCATAATAAATAGGCAATACTATTTTTTTTTTTTTCTTTTTAGAGCCGCACCTGTGGCACACGGAAATTTCCAGGCTAGGGGATGAACTCCAGCTACATCCTCAAGCCTAAGCTACAGCCACAGCCACGCTGGATGCGAGCCAAGTCTGTGACCTACACCACAGCTCATGGCAATGCTGGATCCTTAACCCACTGTGGGGGGCCAGGGATTGAACCCACATACTAGTCAAGCTCTTAACCCACTGAGCTACAATGGTAACTCCTAAATAGGCAACACATTATAACCACGCTCTATGGAGAAAAGTTCAAGTATTATATGTAAGCAGCCATAGACTTCCACAAGTAATATTTATGGGAAGGATATATATGGGAAGTATATATATGGGAAGGATAAGACAAATATTTACCACTTGCTATTATTCATGTTTCATTAGACCAGATCATTATGGCTAAAGCCAGATGAGACTTCACTAATTCTCTGGTAAAGTCAAGCAGCAGAGGCTAATAAAATCTACCTCCAGAACCACAAGGAAGTCACACAGCCTTGTGCAGATCATGGTAATCCACGTCTATCTGGAGTGGCCACTCCAGGTGACTGTGCAGGAATCCTGAGTCCTGAATCAGGGCACTGACTCACAAGCCTCACCCAACACAACTAGCCTATGAGGGAAGACCTTGGCTTTATTTATCCCCCCCGGCCCCAGCTCCCTCTGACTCCTCTGCAAGTTGATCATGGTTCCCTACCTCTACAACATCTTAGCCTCATTAGTCTAGATCTTTCTCTGAACAGTCTGCTTATTTTGGTAAGAATCTCTGAACTTATCCCAATGGCTTATGAAACCTCTTCCCTTTTGGGTCTGGATCTTCCTCCCAGTCACTCAGCCCAGTTAGGTAGAACCTGCATCTGCTTAGATTGGCTTTTCCTGGCTTCGGTGTCCTCCGCCACCACACTGGCCTCAGAATACACACTCAACTGGCCTTTACCGGTCTCATGCCCTCCCTGGGCTCCTGGCTTCATTCAGGCAGAAAATCTGTCCTTCTGTCACTAAGGTTGACTCTGCATCTGCATAGTTCCCAGCAAGAATCTCTCCAGCTCAGGTTGAAAGCTGAAGTAGGTATGACCTGTTTTGCTGTTTTCTTTGGCTCTAATACTGTTAAGTTTAAATTTCTCCTCTAGTAAACCCAGTAAGCAGAAATGCCCTTTCGTAATATTTTGTAAACAGCTTCAATCTGTCACTCTAGTGCTCAAATGTCTTAAATAGCTCCCCTTTGACAAAAGAAGATTTACACTGCATATCTCATTTAATCCCCAAACCAGCCTATCAATAACACACCATTATCCCAATTTGAAAGATTAGGAACTTGAGGGACAGCCAGGAAGTTTCGATAAATACACCATCTGGCAAATCAGCCATGCACTAACCACAGTACTATACTGCACCTCTGTTTTCTTTTTTTCTTTTTCTTTTTTTCTATTTTCCCCTAATCTCTTCTTATTTACTTTTTATTATGGAAACTTTCAGGCATACACAAAGGTAGATAGAACAATATAAGAGACCATCATGCAGCTTCAACAGTCATCAACACATAGCCAATTTTGTTTCATCTATACCCTCACCCATTTTTCTCTCTCCACCTCTGAATTCTGGCCAAACTATATTATTTTAGAGCAATTCCAGATATCATATCATCTCAAGTATAAACATATAAACATTTCAAAATACAGCTCTAAAATATATAACATTTTGATGGAGTTCTCGTTGTGGAGCAGTGGGTAACAAATCCGACTAGGAACCATGAGGTTGTGGGTTTAACCCCTGGCCTTGCTCAGTGGGTTAAGGATCTGGCATTGCCATGAGCTGTGGTGTAGGTTGCAGATGCTGCTCAGATCCTGAGTTGCTGTGGCTCTGGCGTAGGCGGGTGGCTACAGTTCTGATTAGACCCCTAGCCTGGGAACCTCCATATGCTGCGGGAGCAGCCCTAGAAAAGGCAAAAAGACAATAATTAATTAATTAATTAATTAAAAATATATAACATTTTGAATACTATGAAGACCCAAAATGAACTTGTTAGCATGGCTTCTAAGCCTCTTGACCACCAATTAATCTTTCTCCAATTAATTAATCTTTCTAGATTATTTCCTATCACTTCCATACATGGCTGTACTGAGACTGGAGCTACTGCACAAAAAAAGAAAATCTGCAGTTCAAGCCCAGCAAGGAAAGGAAACACAAGGAAAGCAATACTCATCAGAGAAAAATAACAGACTCAGAATATCCACTTTGTATCATCTAGAATGTCATAAATAATTACTCAAGATATAAAGAATCGAGAAAATGAAATACATGCTCAAAGAAAGAAAAATCAATCAGGTCAGACCCAAGATGAACCAAATTTGGAACTTAAAGATTTTAAAGTGGCTACTTTAACTACTATGGGCTATATGAAGTTAAAGCATACTTTTAGTGCATGAGAAATCTCAGCAGAGTAATGGGAAGTCTCAGCAGAGAAACAGAAATAATAAAAGAGAATCAAATGGAAATTTTAGAGCTAAAAATATAATTTCTAAAACAAAAAACTGGGAGTTCCCTGATGGCCCAGTGGTTAGGATTCAGCATTTCCACTGCTGCAGCCCCAGGTTCAATACATGATCTGAGATCCCACATCAAGCTGCTGCATGCCATGGCCAAAAAATAAAAATAAAAAATAAATTTAAAGATAAATAAAAATTCACTGGATAGAATTAACCAATTGACATGACAAAGGAAAGAGCAAATGAACTTGAATACAGGTCAACAGAAATTATCCACAGTAAGAACAGAGATTTTAAAAAGAGTTAAAACTATCAGAGCATCAGGGAGACCTGTTAGATGTTATTAAAAGATCAAACATTTGTGTAATTAAAATATCAGATATGGAAGAAACCTACACGTCCAAAAATAGTTGAATGGATAAAGAAGATATGGTACATATACACAATGGAATATTACTTGGCCATAAAAAAGAATGAAATTTTGCCATTTGCAACAATATGGATAGACCTAGGGGGTATTATGCTTAGTAAAATTATTCAGAGAAAGAAGAATATTGCATGTTTTCACTTATATGTAGAATCTAAAAAATGAAACAAATGAACAAATGCAACAAAATGGAAACAGACTCACAGATACAGGGAACAAACTAGTGGTTACCAGAAGGGAGAGGGTTGGGGATAGGCAATACGGGTTAAGGTGACGAGAAGTACAAACTACATGGTATAAAATAAAGAAGTTACAGGATGTAATGTACAACACAGGGAAATATAGCCAATACTTTACAATAACTTTATATATAATCACTATGCTGTAACTTGAAACTGATATAATACTGTACGTCACCTATACTTCAATTTAAAAAAATGAATATCAGAAGGACAGGAAAGATAATAGGGTAGAGCCTTCACAAGAAAATTGATTCATAAATATAGAAGACTTAAATGTAAGAGCTAAAACTATTAAAGTAGGGAAAATATTTTGTGGTTATAGTTAGGCAAAGCTTTTTTTATTATTATTATTTTTTTTTTTTGGTCTTTTTCTAGGTCTGCATGTGTGGCATATGGAGGTTCCCAGGCTGGGGGTCTAATCAGAGCTGTAGCCACAAAAATGTGGGATCCAAGCCTCATCTGCAACATACACCACAGCTCACGGCAATGCCAGATCTTTAACCCACTGAGCAAGGCCAGGGATCGAACCTGCAACCTCATGGTTCCTAGTTGGATTTGTTAACCACTGAGCCACAATGGGAACTCCTAGGCAAAGCTTTCTTAAATAGGATACCAAAAGTACAAACTATAAAAGATAAAGTGATAAAATTAACTTAATCAAAATTAAGAACTTTTTCTAACTTTTGCTCTTCAAACGACACAGTAAGGGGAGTTCCTGTCGTGGCTCAGCAGTAATGAACCCAACTAATATCCATGAGGATGTGATTTCGATCCCTGGTCTCAATCAGTGGGTTAAGGATCTGTTCTTGCTGTGCGCTATGGTGTAAGTCACAGACATGGCTTGGATCCCTAGTTGCTGTGCCTGTGGCATAGGCCTACAGCTGCAGTTCTGATTCAACACCTTGCCTAGAAACTTCCATATGCCTTGGGTTTGGCCCTAAAAAAACAAACAAAAAAAGACATAGTAAGTAAATAAATAAATAAAGCAAACCACAGACTGAGAGAAAACTTTTGCAAAGCATATGTTGAAAAAAGGGCTTTTACCCAGATTTTATTTTAAAAAATCTCTTGTAACTCATAATGAGAAGACAAATAGCCCAATTTAAAAATGAACAGGTGGTCCCTGACATCTCAGCAGGTTAATGATCCAGTGCTGTCACTGCTGTGGCTTGGGTCCCAGCTGTGGCATGGGTTTGATCTCTGGCCCAAGAATTTTTGCATGCCATGGGCACAGCCAAACAAACAAACAAAAGGCAAACATAAAACAATTTTTTTTTCTTTTCTTTTCCTTCTTTGGCCACACTTGTGGCATGCAAAGTTGCCAGACCAGGGATCAAGCCCATACCACAGGAGCCACCAGAGCCACTGCAGTGACACTGGATTCTTAACCCACTTAGCCACAAGAGAACTCTTCAAACAAATTTTTATTTATTTAATTATTTATTTATTTATTTTTGTCTTTTTAGGACCTCATTACTTGCAGCATATGGAGGTTCCCAGGCTAGGAGTAGAATCAGAGATATAGCTGCCAGCCTATGCCACAGCCATAGCAACACAGGATCTGAACCGCATCTGTGACCTATACCACAGCTCATGGCAACTCCAGATCCATAACCCACGGAAAAAAGTCAGGATCCAACCCACATCCTCGTGGCTCCAAGTTGGGTTCGTTAACCACTAATCTACAACAGGAACTCCAAAGCAAATTTTTTAAAAATGAAGATGAAAACGGACAAATGATTTGAACAGCTATTTCAGAAGATACATGCATAGCCAATAAGCATATGAAACAATGCTTAACATCACTAGTCCTCAGATAAATGCAAATTAAAAGTCACACATACTCACTAGAATGGCTAAAAGTTAAAAAATTTAAAAGACTGACAAAGCCAAGTCCTGACAAGGATATAGAGCTACTACAAATCTCATACCCTGCTGGTAAGGATAGAAAATGGAACAATCACATTAGAAAACAATATGGCCCTTAGCTTATAAATGTAAACATGAATTTACCATATGACCTAAGATATCCAGTGCTAGGTATTGCCACAAAAATGAAAATATGTGCCCACACAAAAGTGTGTAGGCCAACTATTCCTCACATCCAATTATGGACAGTTATGATTCATAATAGTCCGAAACTGGAAGCAACCCAAATGTCTAATCAGTTAGTGAACAGATAAAAAATAATATGGTATCCATACCATAAATATTACTTGGTAACAAAAATGAAATTGACAAATCTTTAAAACATTATGCTAAGTAAGAAGTCAAACACAAAAGTCTATGCTACTGTAAATATTCCATTTAAATGAAATTCTGAAAAAACATTCTAGTGATAGCATTCAGTGGTTTCCTGGGGCCATGGGTGGGAAAGAAAATGGAATACAAAGGGACAGGAAACTTTTTCAGCCAAGAAATCTACTCTTTTTTTTTTTTTTTTTTTTTTTTTTTTTAATGGCGGCACCTGCTGCATATGGAAGTTCCTGGGCCTGGGATTGAATCCACGCCACAGTTTCAGCAATGCTGGATCCTTTAACACACTGTGCCAGACTGGGGATCCAACCCAGGCCTCTGCAGCAACATAAGCTGCTGCAGTTGGATCCTTAACCCACTGTACCAGAGGGAACTCCGGTTCTATTCTTATCTTGATTGCAGTGATTGTTGCATGGCAATATAAAAATAACCAAAATCAATGGTACACTAAAATTCATGAATTTTATTAATCTTTAATCACTTACTCATTTATCATAATAAATGAAAAAGAGAATTTGGGGGGGAGAAAAAAAGAGCACAGAATAAAAGACAAATATTCTGCACATTGAATATTTGAGCTGCTGAGTAAACCAATTTAGAAAATCTGGGATGAACCAAAAAGACTTGGCAAGAAAAGTCAGTCTTTCAAAGAAAATGATATCTCTATTATCATAAGTACAAAAAAAAAAAAAAAAAACAGTATATCTGTTTACTGGCCTGGCAGTTAAATAAAGCATTTCAGTAAATGACTCTAGGAAGGAAAATGGATTTGAATCAAGAAAGAGAAAATGAAAACCATCTGATTTGTCTTTTAGGTCAAACAGCGACTTGGCAAGAAATACCAGCAGGAGAAAATCTTAAAAAAAATTGGCACCAACTTACTAAAAAAAAGAATTTAATCTTCATAGCTAGTAACATTATATGGTGGAAGATGAAAGTAAATAAAAGCAGTTTTTTCCAATGACTTCAAAAATAAAGAGCTGCTAAAAGAGTAAGATTAAAAATTGTCTTTTGAAAAGTAACTCAAGTCAATGGTACACACAAAAGACATCTTCATTTTTATATCAAAGAGCTAAAAAACAAAATAATCTTCTCTCTCATGTTTTGGATTTTTAAAATATGCTTTTTATTTTAGAACACTTTTGGATGTACAGAATTATTGCTAAGATAGAATAATTAGTTCTCATATACCTAAACACTCTGTTTCCCCTGTTAATACCATCTTGCATTAGTATGGTACATTTTTCACAATTGGTAAAACAATATTAATGTCATCATTAACTGAAGTCCACCCTTTATTTAGATTTCCTTTATGTCAAGTTTTTTCTGTTCCAGGATCCTATCAGGAAACAGCATCATATTTAGTTGCTATGTCTCCTTGAGGATTTTGGATTATGACAATTTCTCTGACTTACCTTGTTTTTGATGATCTTGACAGTTTTGAGGACTACTGATCAGGTATTTTGAGAAAGTTCCACATTGGGCATTGTCTGACACTTTTCCCATGGTTAGAATGAGATTGAACTTTTAAGATATCTTTTGCTTCATTCTTTAAATCTTAAAATCACCATGATAATTTGGATTATTAAGATATTATAATCATAATAATTTGTATTAAGGTATAGTCATTGTAACAATTTGGATTATTACTTTGGATTATTAATCATTTCAACTTAAATAAAAATGAAAACTTCTAAAAGTATTCCTGGAGTTCCCACCATGACTCAGTGGAAAAGAATCTGACTAGTATCCATGAGGATGCAGGTTCGATCCCTGGCCTGGCTCAGTGGGTTAAGGATCCGGCGTTGCCATGAGCTGTGGTGCAGACTGCAAACGTGGCTCAGATCCCACATTGCTGTGGCTATTGTAGAGGCCAGTGGCTACAGCTCTGACTTCATCCCCAGCCTGGAAACCTCCGTATGCCACAGGTGCAGCTCTAAAAAGCCAAAAAAAAAAAAAAAAAAAAGTATTTAAGTGAGTGCCATCACACTACAGTTCTAAAGTACTGTTATTATTTTATATACCTCACTGTATAAGAAGCACATTAATAGTTAATATTAATGAATATAGTAGTGAATCTACAGATAGGCAGTCATTCCCAAACTTGCAGGGAATTATTTTTGATTAACAGGGATTATTTTTGATTAGGTTAACTTGATGTATTTTAAGTAACTAAAAACATATTTTGATATAGTCTCTTCCAAATCATAGGTAGATTGAAAAAAAAGTTATTTTCCAACAAGCTTTTAATAATAAAGATATTCTTGAAATATGAGAAAAAAACATGAACCCCTTTTTATGACTACCTTGATGTTATAACTTATTAACTCTTACTATTAACCTGTTCAAATTTAATCAAGGAATGTAAAAGTAAACAATTTAGCACAAAAAGGGGAGAAAAATGAAATCCATTACAAGGCCACTGATTCCGTTGACAGGTCATTTTTCTCATGATGCAACTCACCTTATAATGATGGAAAAAATTCACAGGAATTTCTGTGTCAGTCAAGTTCTGGATTTCTACCCAGACTTTTATAAAATGCTTTTATAAAATGCTTTAATATGCCTTCGATTATTATTTGGCTTTCAGCCTAAAGAGAAGATCAACAGATGTTGAATGTGTTCAACACCCCAAGGGGAAAAGTTACTGATAGGACCTTCGTAAAGGGGAAGCAGTTCTAAGCTTGGACTGGGTGAAAGATATAAACAGGCAGATGGGCCAGCCCGGAACAGAAGCTGCAAAAAAAAAAAAAAAAAAAAAAAAAAAAAAAAAAAAAAAAAAAAAAAAAATGCAGCTCTTGCTAAGATTGCTTTGCTAAGATTTCATAGCACAAAATTATAAAATGAAAACAAGAACAACACCCATTAGACACAGCATTCCAGAGCACACGGCATCCACCTGGCAGGTGGGTAATATGGTCAGTTCACAGCTCTGACCAGAGTTTCTGGGCCTCAGAGATATGCAGCCTGCTCAGCCAACCATGAGGACAAAAGCATTTATCAGAAGAACGAGTGAGGAAATACCTTCACAAGGAGAGCATAGGAGACCACCCACAGCCTCTTAGCAAATGCTTAAACGCTCTCAGGCAGCTTGACAAAAGTTTTGTCAACAAAAGATCAGACTTCTTAAATTTAATAAGTACACACGTTTCTTAGCGTGCTATGCTTCTGGCTGTTCTCACCGTTTACTCTCTGGATGTGAAATCTACTGGGGGAGCAGGTCCAGGACCAAGCTCAAAAAGGAGAATGTCACCTTTTAGGACTAGCCTCTCTCCTGATTTTCCTGTTTGTATTCCATTCTGTTAATATCGCAGACTACACAAAAGGAAACGAGTAGAGCCCTTAAAGTGGCACCTGACTTTCACCTGTGCCTGTTTGCCCTTTACATTTTTAAGAAATGGTCAAGAAATCATCTAATCAGAGATGTCAAATAAGAAAGGGACACAAATCTCGTCTGGTCCAACTGATCCACCTGATTAATAAAGGGAAAACACAGACTTTAAAACAACAGAATAATTAATAGGGCAGGGCTAAAAAAAAAAAAAAAAAAAAAAAGCAATTTGAGTTCCCGTCATGGCACAGCTGAAACAAATCCGATTAGGAACCATGAGGATACAGGCTCAATCCCTAGCCTCACTCAGTGGGTTAAAGATCTGGTGTTGCCCGTGAGCTATCATGTAGGTCGCAGATGCACCTCAGATCCTGTGTTGCTGCGGTATGGTGTAGGCTGGCAGCTGTAACTGCAATTTGACGACTAGCCTGGGAACCTCCATATGTGGTGGGTGTGGCCCTAAAAACAAAAAGACAAAAAAATAAAATAAAAATTAAAAAATTAAAAAATAAAGCAAGACCTAGCCCAGTTTCCTCTAGTGAATCGGGATCAACATAGAAGAAGAGATATACCTGCTGAGAGCTGATGTTTATAGGTTGTTTTAAAATGATCCAGGTGACACTCTCGAGAAGAGGTGGGACTGTAAGGGAACCAGGATATGTCCAATAATCCCAGGATGGAGGAAGCAGAGATAATGGATCAAAATTCGTGAACCGAGTTTGTTTACCCTGAGGAAGAAAAGAGAATTCTTACAAATTACAATAGGAAATCTTTACATGGATCTTCAAACAAACAAACACATCCACTGAAATATTATTTCACTGGAATTCTGTAATTCATGGAGTTATTGAGTATTTGCCTTTTGCTTCTTAAAAATAAAGCATTTACCTTAATCTTAAAATTATAGATGAAGCAGCACATCATCTAGATTAATTTAAGAAGCAAAAGATTTATTTTTTAATATGAGTGGTCTTTAAAATGTGTTGCAACTAGAGCCTTATTCTGCAAAACTTCAATAAAAGAAACTATGCATAAAGAGATCTATTCATGATTGTCTTAGATAATTTAAGACTCCATAATTTTCAAAAGATAAGTGGTAATAAATTACTTTGGCCCTATTGGTCAAGTATTTTACAAACCTGCTTCAAAGCCGGCAGCATATGCTATGTCCAAGCTTTTTTAAAAGATAGGAGAACTCAGGAGAAAATAAGGAAAACATTAGACATCAGCAAATAGTAATTGATTTTACCTTTTCTTTAATGGAATCCAAAATATCAGTAATCTTTTGCAGTTGAGAATTATGCTCACCAATCTGAAAACACGAAATTTCAGAAGAAATGGTTACTGCAGCATATCAGGTCTGAATCACTCCATTTCGTCACTCTTTTAAAATTCTTTTTTCATAAAACCTAAGCCAGCCCAGAACAAACACTGATTGTTCCATAATGAGGCTCTCTTTCACCTGCCAGCCTTATCATACCAGAAAAATCTAAACAACAAGATAATATTACAGGGCTCCTTAGCTGAACTATAACTTTGATTCCAAAGCTAGCAGTAACAGCTTCCTATTTACTTGGCTTTATAAATGTTTAGGATATAGGTTCTCTTGATAGGAACTTTGCTTAGGAAACTCTTACATAACACCTGCACTATTAAACCAGATGTGACGCATACCCTAGATACAAATTAACTCTTATGACATCAAAACCTTAGAGGAAAACATCTCCCGCTTTCAGCCTCAAATGATATGAGGTCCCAAATCAAGGTAATAAAGCATCATGAGGAGAATCCTTCAGAAAAAGATATGTGCCTCTTTTCATTATTTGAAGTTGTCCTGAATCCATCTGAGGGTTTTAAGTCCCTCAGGATTAAAGTATAATGTCTTGCCCTACTTGGATATTATAACCACCCCCAGACTTGGTGACCAAAAAAAGGAGCTGCTGCCATGCATGACAGTCTCTGCTCCACGCCTCCCCCAGCCGCAGTGCAACAAGTTAAAACCTCACACACACAGTTGGTGGAGTAATGAAAGCACACGCCCTAAAGAATGTGGTTGCAGTGGGAGTCCGGCAGCCCAATCCACCCACAGGTATTACGACAGCAATACCTGTCTGACCACATGTGAATATCATACAAAGGAAAATATGACAAAATATTTTAAAATGGTCAGAGTGTCTGGGATAGCCAACCACTGTGGTCAAACTAGTGCATCAAGAATCAGGAACTTTGAACTTTACCCTCTCCTGTATTTCCAGATATTGAACAATCAGGAAGAGATTTTCTTCTCAAGATCTCAGTTGTTGGAGTTTCCGTCGTGGCACAGTGGTTAACGAATCCGACTAGGAGCCATGAGGTTGCTGGTTCCATCCCTGGCCTTGCTCAGTGGGTTAAGAATCCAGTGTTGCCATGAGCTGTGGCATAGGCCAGCAGTTACAGCTCCTATTAGACCCCTAGCCTGGGAACCTCCATATGCCCTGGGAGTGACTCAAGAAAAGGCAAAAAGACCAAAAAAACACAAACAAACAAAAACAAAACAAAACAAAATCTCTCAATTGTTTCTTCTGCTACACTCATTGTTGCTACAGCTGCATTTGCTATTCACATAAAAATGATCAATGGACCATAAGAGGAATAAGACAATGCTCCTAGGGTAGTTTTGGGCCCTTAAATGTACCATGAATGAACAGTGTAATATTTATTTCAAAAGGAAACATTAAACCTAAAAGTTTTTAATATTTATTTCCAAAGAACACATTAGGGAGTTCCTTGTTGGCCTAGTGGTTAAGGATGTGGCATTGCCACTGCTGTGGCGCAGGTTTGATCCCTGGCCTGGGAACCTCTGCATACCACAGGCATGGCAAAATGAAAGAAAGAAAGAAAGAAAGAAAGAAAAGAAAGAAAGAAAGAAAGAAAGAAAGAAAGAAAGGAAGGAAGGAAGGAAGGAAGGAAAGAAAGGAAGAAGGAAAGAAAGAAAGGAAGAAGGAAAGAAAGAAAGGAAGAAGGAAAGAAAGAAAGAGAGAGAATAAGAAGAAAAAATTAAAAAAAAAAAAAACACATTAACATAGGCCTAGTTAACTATTAAAAACGTTAGGATGTCTACTCCATAACCGAAACTCTTTATCCAACATAGTGGACTAATAATTCAAAATGAAATCTGTGGATTCTCACCTGCAAAAATACCCCCAAGACAGCCAGTCCATCTGGTTCATGAGCTGCCTCAACAAAGCTGGGGTATTTGTCTGAATTCCAATGAACAACATGGAGCTGAAAGGGAGGAACACAACACTATTAAATGCTATTTTTTAAAACATTCTGAAAAACATAGATGCAAATAAAACATGTATGTAGACCTTCTGGTGCTATGTGTTTATATGTACAATGTATTCTTCACAAGAACCTTGGATGGAATTCTCTTGTTTACTTTTACCTAAAAACTAAAGTAGGAGTTCCTACTCCTACTTTAAAAACTAAAGTAGGGAGTTCCCATACAGCGGAAACAAATCTGACTAGGAACCATGAGGTTGCAGGTTCATTCCCACTCGCTCAGTGGGTTAAGGATCCAGCATTGCTGTGAGCTGTGGTAAGGTCACAGATGCGGCTCGGATCCCAAGTTGCTGTGGCTGTGGCGTAGGCCAGCAGCTGTGGCTCTGATTAGACCCCTAGCCTGGGAACCTCTATATGCTGCATGTGCAGCCCTAAAAAGTAAAATAAATAAAAATAAAAATAAAAACTAAAGTATACAAGTAAAGGACCATGTCACTTAGCTGGTCTGTGTAATACTCTGCCGAAGTCCATATCACTAAAAGGCTCTGGAGCATCCAGCTATTCCTCCCAAGTGACTTGGACTCCTCTGTGTCCCCAGACGGGACTGCAGTTGTGCAGCCTTCACTCAGATTCCAGCTGGTGGCAGAGTTCAAGACAGAGCTCAAGCTCAGGGGCAGGTGGAGAAGTCACACCTCACACAATATGTATTTGGGGATAATCCTGCTGCTGAGGACAATGCTAGCTATTTCTGGAACTGCCTCATCCAATTTCATCACTATAGTATAAGACTTTTTAAGGCTTGAAAATATGAATTCTCCTTTAGAGTAAATATTGTTAGTAGTATTTACACATTTCCTATCTTCTATGAATATGTTCAGAGTCTTTGCTGAGAGCAAGTTTGAAGAGGGAAAAAGAGTCTTCAAGGTCTTACAACCAGAGGTATCTAAGGAAGAAAATGAGAGGCAGGCAGTGCTACTGACGAGGGGGAAAGGGAAAGAAGGGAGAGACAAGGACCTGGAACGCTAGAAAACAGGCTTCACCCACTTCACAACTCTACCTCACGCAAGTGTCCTAAAAATCCTACCATCGTAAACAGTGCAGTATCCCAACACACTAACAACTGTGAAGGATTGTAGAAGAACAATATGGCAGAAAGCCACTCTTGGAGGGTTTTCATTCTGGGTGAAGAGAAGGACAAACATAGATAGAAGCCAGAGGGCAATGCAGGCACCCAAATGGCTTGGCCAAGATCATGATCCGGCCATGCTGCCCAAGGAGGAATGACCTCAGAGAAGATCTCTGCAAATGAATCCTTTTGTTTTGCTTATTTGTTTTTGCTCATTTTCCACGAAAAGACAGTTTGTTTTATCCAGATCTATGTCTTTGTCAGTCACGGAACTTACTGCTTTTTACAAAGCATTATCATCTCACTTTGGCACCTCAGGGAGGAAGCACTTACTTATGAAGGGTTTCATGCACACATCACCTTTTTGGCTGACTGTTACAGCAAGAATTTAGTGTCTTGAAATGAATGTTTTTAACCCTTCCTTTAAATAGAACTTCACATCTCACAGGCCACTAATATGGAAGAATTTATAGACAAATGTGAATGACTATAAACTGTGAACAATCAAACTATAAAATAGTACCAGCCACAGACAATCAAGTAAGACTGAAACACCCAGACAGAAAATATGAAAGTGGAGTTCTCATTGTGGCACAATAGGATTGGCAGTGTCTCTGCAGCACTGGGATGTAGGTTCAATCCCTGGCCCAGCACAGTGGGTTAAAAATCCGGTATTGCCTCAGCTGTGGCTTAGGTCAAAACTGTGGCTCAGATCCAATCCCTGGCCTGGGAACTCCACATGCCACGGGGTAACCAGAAAAGAAAAAAAAATAAAATAAAATACAAAAGTGGATTTTTTTTAAACCACAAAGCATTTGCCTTTGTTGTTACTCATCCAGGACATGTATATACATATTTGGATACCAATATAATAGTTAACATACATCATATTATATTCTACATTTTCAGTTAACCTTCAATGTTATTTCCTGATTGAGGCTAGTTTTTGCAATAATGTTTACAACTCTATAAAAATACAAAGTGTCTAACTGATCAACACTATTTTTTTTTTTTTGGCTGCACCCACAGCATATAACATTGCTACTATTAACATTGAGGTGCACATCTTTTTTTGAATTAGAGTTATTGTCCTTTCCAGATGTATGCCCAGCAGTGAGACTGCAAGACCACATGGTAGCTCTATTTTTAGTTTTTTGAGGAACCTCCATACTGTTTTTCACAGTGGCTGCACAATTTATATCCCCACCAAGAGTGCAGTTCCCTTTTCCAGAAGCACATTCTTGTGGTGCCATGTTTCAGCTGATGTGAGATAGTTGGGGGAGGAACAAAACCTGAAACCAGTGGATGACGAAACCAAGTTTACTTGGATCACATGAGACAGATGATGTTCCACTGGAAGGGAGGGGCAGAAAAGTACACTAAAGTTGCTTCAAATGTCTCTGTGCCAAAATAGCAGTTCGCTTAGTAAGAGATGAGACCAAAGAGATAAAAAGACATGAATGCCCTTTTTAGGTCCACAATGAAAACTGATTGGAAAATGAGATATGTAACTAAAAAGACATGAGTCTATATATCTTTCCACTGATTAAAAAACAACCATTAGAAATATGGGAAACTAGGAATTCCCGTCGTGGCGCAGCAGAAACAAATCCAGCTAGGAACCATGAGGTTGCAGGATCGATCCCTGGCCTCGCTCAGTGGGTTAAGAATTCAGCATTGCCATGAGCTGTGCTGTAGGTCACAGACGTGGCTTGGATCCGGTGTTGATGTGGCTGTGGTATAGGCTGGCAGATTGGACCTATAACCTGAGAATCTCCATGTGCTGAGTGCAGCCCTAAAAAGCAAAAAAAGAAAAAAGAAATATTATGGGAAATTAAAGCAAAAAAAAAAAATCTTTTTTTTTTTTTTTTTTTTGAAACAAGTCCTCTCTCCCACGCATCTTGCTTAACTGGCAGCAATAATCTTCAGAGCAACCAATATCACCTTTATTAGCATTTCTACTTGAACTAAAACTCAAACAACAAACTCACATTTCCTAACAGTGACACCCACAGTGAACCGAGCTGAATGACAAAGAGTTATTGTAGCTACTGCAAAAATGGAATTGATGATTCTTCCCTACTGGAAAGATTTTCTAAATAACAGTATTATTCAACTCTAGCATTTTTAAAATCCATTCTTTCAATACATAAAATATGCTTAGGAACTCCTGCTGTGGCACAGTGGCGTAAGAATCCAACCAGGAATTTCTGTTATGGCTCAGCGGATTAAGAACCAGACATAGTGCCCCTGAGGATTCAGGTTTGATCCCTGGCCTCGATCAGCAGCTTCAGGATCCAGCATTGCCTGAAGCTGTGGCCTAGGTCAAGGATGCAGCTCAGATCTGGCGTTGCTGTGGCTGCAGCATAGGTCACAGCTGTGGCTCAGGTTCAATCCCCAGTCCAGGAACTTCCATATGCCATGGGTGTGACCATAGAAAAATAAAATATGTGTAGTATGCCAAAAGTCACCATTAATGCTGAAATTATAATTTACTATCAACTACATATTTAACATGTTTATCTATTAAAAAAAGGCTAATGGTACACTGCATATTTGGAGCTTCAGCTAATTACCATTTATACCAAATATATAATAACTCTTGGGATAAAGTCTTTCATGATTTACATTACTTTAATCTCTATAATGTCACAAATCATTAGATTAGGCCCCAAATTAAATTTTTATAGGTTAAGCTTCAAACGGCTTTTTCCTTTCATTTTTTTTTTCTTTGTATTTCTGTTCTTTTAAGAGGACACACCTTGATGACAGTCCTGAAGTTAAGTACAAAAGTAGCTGGAAAAACTAAATAATCCCTTGAAAGGCAAATGATAGACAAATAATCACGTCTATAGCCAAGAGCAAAGAGGTCTTTTTGAACCTGAAACCAAATGCAAATGACTCCCAAATGCCTCCCTTTCCAGCCCTGACTTCTTCTTTACACTCCAGATTTGTATCCAATGGCCTACTTGAATGTGAGCCTAGAATATTGATAGGTGTCTCCAACTTAACATGCCCAAACAGATAGTTAATTCTTCTCTGCTCCCTGCTCCTCCCTGGACTTTCCCACCTCAGCAAATGGCACAACCACCCTCACAGTTGCTCAAGCCAAAATCTAAGAGTGTTTTTAGATTCCTCTTTTTCCCTTCTTCAGCCTTGACATCAACATCCTTCTCCTTGGCAAGTCTCATGGATTGTGCCTCCCAAACATACCATGCATCCATCTAGCATTCTTTTATCTCTACTAGCCCATAGTATAAATCACCCTCATGGCTCACGTGAACGACTTTCATGACCTAGATTGTCTCCCTACTTCAGTGTTTGTCCAACCTCCTCAGCACACAAAATATAAAGCAGAACATGCTGTTGCCCTACTGAGAAACTTCCATTGTCTTTGTTCTGTTACATGAAGGATAAACTCCAAACTGCTCACCAAGCCCCCCAAAGCCCAATGTGGGGTGGCCCCTGCCTGCCTCTCTAGAACATGGCTTATAATATCTTCTCCCTTGATAATCTGATCCTAGAAGCCAACATCTTTCTCTCCCTGAACATGGAAACCTCATTTCTGCCTGCTCTTCCCACTTAGTGGAAAGATCTCCCTAGGCTTCCTCAGAGTGGCTTCCTCTGATCATTCAGTCTCAATTCACATGTTATCTCAAGGCACTTTTCTTTTTTTTTAATTTTTCGGCCACACGCATGGCATATGGAAGTTCCCAGGCCACAGATTGAACCAGCATGTCACAGAGACAAGCTGGATCATTAACCCACTGCACCACAGCAGGAACTTCTCAAAGAGGCCTTTCTTAACCAGTCAGTCCTTCTACCAGAGCACATGGTACTATTCCTATCAAAGAACTTACCTCACATCATTTATTTATTTGTTTATTGTTGACCTCCAGCCCAACCCTGAGATCTGTGTCAGATTTTCTCTTCCTCCAGGAACATTCTTATTTCAGGTCAGAAACACTGACACCTCCCCTCCCTCATCCTCAACCCCAATCAATCAACAAATCCCACTAATGCTGCACTTCCAGGCGGCCAGCCCTCCGACTGCACTATCATCTATTAGTTGGAACTTCCCCCAAAGCCTCCTTTCTGGTTCCCCTTATCCATGCCTGCTTCAACCCAATTTATTCTCAGTCAAACTGAAGCTTGAACGATGCTTTCAAATCACAAATATCATCACTTTCCAATTGAAGGCAAATCTGTGGCTTCCTGTTGCACTTAAAATAAACTTCACAATCCTTATGATTTAGATTAGTAAGATCACACCCCTCCAGACTCTCTGACTTTGCCCCTGACAACTCACCCTTTGTTCTACATGCTGTTCTTCAAATGTGATACTCTTCCCCACCCCCAGTCTTCACACATGATTCTATGCAGGTGTCTCTTCCCTTTGCCTGGCTCACTCCTGCTCCTCCTGCAGGCTTGGGGTTAAAGGCTTTTTCACAAGGAAGTGTTCTCTGACTCATCCTATTCCTTCCTAGTACTCCCTTCAGGATGAGCACGAGTAAGCCAGGCCAAGGCTGGACACACTAGAACCTCAAGGAATTCTTAAGAGAATGAATGAATGTATGCATGCATGAACAAATGAAATAAGGAACAGCCTTAGGGAGTTCCTTGGTGGCCTAGCAGGTTAAGGGCCTGGCGTTTTCACTGTTGCTGCTCAGGTTGCTGCTATGGCATGGGTTTGATCCCTGACCTGGGAACTTCCACATGCTGCAGGTGTGGAAGGAAGGAAGAGTTCCCATCATGGCTCAGTGGAAATGAATCTGATTAATGTCCATGAGGATGCAGGTTGGATCCCTGGCCTTGCTCAGTGGGTTAAGGATCCAATGTTGCCATGAGCTGTGGTACAGGTCACAGACACAGCTTGGATCCCAGGTTGCTGTGTCTGTGGCCTAGGCCGGCAGCCATAGTTCTGATTCAACCCCTAGCCTGGGAACCTCCATATGCCTCCGTTGCTGCCCTAAAAAAAAAAAGACAAAGAAAGTAAGAAAGAGAGGGAGGGAGGAGGGAGGAAGGAAGGAAGGAGTCTTAAATACACACAATAGTATGAAATTCCAGTCAAGACAGAAAATCTACAAGATGGCCCTTGCTCTGCAAGTCAGGACTCTGAGCCTCTGGCAAATTTCAGGACATGAGGCCCCTTTCAGGAACCCACTTTCCCACTCAGTGTCAACCTCTCTGAGGGTTTACTTTCAAGTTTATGAACCTGGAAGGTGTAACCATAAAGCAAAGAGAGCAATTTTCCTGAGATGCTTAGGAAAATTACAAGGCAGTGATCCAAAGCCAGCTTTTAAGCCCCACAAAGCTTTTGAGATTTAGGACAACACATCAGATTTTAGAATACAAAACTTTAGGAAGTAAACATGAAAACTGTTCAGTAGGTGATATAAACTGAGATGCCATACAGATTCTAGAGTTTTGCTTTCCATATTCTTTTTTTTTTTAACTAATAGAGAAAAAATATATTCATCAGCATTTTGAGATACAGTGTACACATAAGAAAAAAATCCATGCATTGATGTGGATTTTTATGTATCTTGGTGGCAGCAATGCAGTGTAAATTTTACCTCTGTGGAAGATTTTCAATTACCAAGGTAATTCCAAAAAAACAAGCCTTTGATATTAAATAGCAATTAGGTTTCGAAATAGATTAATATTATAAAACAGTGAAACTGACTTAAGGAATGTGGCTTGGAGCATTTTAATAAACACTCCTCAAAGATTAAGTTGTATTAGTATGATGCTTTTCATATATAGGCCCTCAGAGTGGTGTAGACTAATCTTAGTTCATAACCAGTTTAGGGAAAGGATGGGGAGGGAGAGGTGGTAAGGGAGGGAGGAAAGAAGAAGAAAAATATCGGTGTAGAAGAGCAAGAGACAGAAGAGAAATGCCCTGTGTGTTCTAAAATAAATAATTTCCAGTCATTTTTGGCTGTTACTTGAGGCTCTGGGCTCCTAATAGATTGTGGAAGATTTTACTGGTTGCCGACTCAATATCTACTTCTCTACACACATGTGCTGAGACGACCTGGTTTTGTTCAAATAGCCAGCCTCCTCCATATAGCTGTGAACTTGTGAGAGGCTGACCCCATTCCAGTCCCAGAAAGTAAATTCTAACTGCTCTATGACTTTCTCATGTTACTTGCCATTGCTTTAGAAAGGACACACGACCCAATTCTGACCAATCAGAAATGAGAAATCTGGAGTTCCCATCTTGGCTCAGTGGTTAAGGAACCCGAATAGCATCCATGAGGACGCGGGTTCGATCCCTGGCCTTGCTCAGTGGGTTAAGGATCCAGCGTTGCCGTGAGCTCTGGTGTAGGTCACAGACACAGCTTGGATCTCTCTTTGCTGTGGCTGTGGGGTAGGCCGGCAGCTATAGCTCTGATTTGACCCCTAGCCTGGGATTGCTTTCCATATTCTTGACATTTTTTTTTCCACCACCAGAGAGTACTCTGCATGTACATTTAATTCCTCCACCCCAAGGACAGAGCAGGTCCCCAAACAAAATGCTTTCATTGATAAAAAGGACATTTTGGTTGATAGTCTCAAAAAGCAGATGTACATGTTAATGGAAAAATAAAACTGGAAAGAAGGCTGTTTGCTCAATCTCTTTGAACAGCAGGGCTGTAAAAGCAAGTCTCAATTCCACACCTCAGTGTAATCATGAGAAAAATGAAGGAAAACTGTACTTGCCTCGTAACCTTGCTCTGTCTCACCCAGACGACTCATAAGCCACACTATTTCACTTAAGTAGCTTTGGTTGAGTCATATAATAATTCACTTTCATCTCATGGTAATGCTGAGTGTTAGCAATATTTAAATGTATTAAAACTTGAAGTATATTTTGCTTGGTCCTTTAACCAGAGAATTAGAAAAAGTAGAATATTATTAATGAATATGATTATAAGGAAAAGAAGTAACTCTCCAAGGGGGAAAAAAAAAGTCAATGAACACTTCATCATGTTATGCTTTATCAATGACGTGAATAATTAACAGAGACTCTATTTTAATACCTGAGAATGTAGAGTTTAGAAGAGTTTGTAACTTTACTTTTTTCCCCTAAGAGGAACTTTGCCATTTAATATAGACTTCACATGATATTAGTATATATTTGTGTCTGGGCCAAATACGTATATAGTTGGGCCTAAAACAAATGTTTCTCTTGCTCCCTTCTCACTGGCCTTTTGGGAAATTCAACAGATATAGTAGAGTTTGTAATCTGGTATCAGACAGACCTGAGTTTCAACCCATCTCTACTGCTTCCTAGGTGGATAAATTGCTTAATCTCTCCAAGTCTCCAGTTCATTCATTTCCAAAATGGGTATCATAACCCTAGGCTCTAAGTCTCAGAAAGGCTGAATTTGTGGTTCTCCTGGTGATAAACTCTCCTACTGACAGAATCAAGAAATCTCATCCACTGAGATACTGAATTGGCACAGGACCTATCTGGAGTCAAGGTAGTTGGCCTCTGTGTAAATTCCAGCACACAGGAAAATTCTGAATCATGAGCACACATATGCTGGCTTACCTCTGCGGCATATTTTACTCCATCCACCACATGTTCTGAGCCGTGATCATCAGCAGACCCCCAGTGAAGGTGAAACTGTCGTAACCTGTAGCTTCCAGTGAGGGGACCCCCACGCAGCACTAAATGTCAATACAGTTTAAATTGTTAGCCAGGAGGAAAAAAAAAAAAAATTTACCCACACTGTCAGAACCCACAATGTCTCCCTGAATCACTCAACATGTCCATGTTCTCTAAGAAATGTTTTATAAATGTGTCACTCAGTTTGCTGACAAGAATACAAGTTTGAGGCATATGAGGAGGAAAAACAAACATTTTCAAAGATTAGAGAGTCCACGATACAGATTTTGATGGAATATCTAGGAAATCACAACAGACATACTGATTACAAAGTGAAAGAGACTGGGAGTTCTCAGTGGTAAAGAATGGCTCTGTGGAGTTCCCACCGTGGCGCAGCAGAAACGAATCCAACTAGGAACCATCAGGTGGCTGGTTCGATCCCTGGCCTCACTCAGTGGGTTAAAGATCCATCATGGCTGTGGTGTAGATCACAGAAGCGGCTCAGATCTGGTGTTGCTGTGGCTCTGGCATAGACCGGCAGCTGTAGCTCCAATTAGACCCCTAACCTGGGAACCTCCATATGCTATGGGTGCGGCCCTGAAAAGACAAGACAAAAAAAAAAAAAAAAAAAAGAATGGCTCTGTTTCAGAGTTCCCACTGTGGCTCAGCAGGTTAAGAACCCAAGCAGGATCTGTGACTATGCAGACTCATGATCCCTGAACTTGCTCAGTGGGTTAAGGAGCCGTCATTGCCATGAGCTGTGGTGTAGGTCACAGATGCAGCTCCGATCCTGAGTTCCTGTGGCTGTGGCATAGGCTGGCAGCTGCATCTCAGATTCAATCTCTAGAGCATCCATATGCCACAGGTGTGGCCGTAAAAAGAAAAAGCAAAAAACAAACAAAACAAAAGAATTGCTGTTTAATGGAGGATGTCAGCCTCTCTAAATAAGAATGTGGTTTGCAAAGAGGGCCATCCTGAACTTGGTAAGGCAGACCAGCATTATAGTCAGAGAAGAGGCTTCAGCATTAGAAGCCCTTGGCTCAAGCTCTCTTTACTAACCATGTCATCTTGCACAAATCCTTTAATTTTGAAGCTTCAGCTTTCGTATCTATAACCTCAAGAGAGTAATGCTACCTCCTCCTAATGTTGCTGTGAAAATGGAAGAGAAAGTGAACACAGAGCACTTATCACTGCCTGGCAGACAGTCAGCGTGCTGGACATGTTAGCTTTATTACTATTTTATCATTGTCATTATTACTACCGAAACTGGCAAAGTAAGCACTTCTTTTATACGTCTCCCTTTGTGGGGAAACATGAAATACAGGACGAAATTAACTCTGTGTAAATAATCCACCATACCTTTGTCACTTCTGGCAAAATTATATTTTAGTACCTTGCCTCAACAAATATGATCTCTAAATCCATGGCAAGAGAATCATATCTTAAGAATACAGAAAAGCTTCTCAATAGAAAACATAATCCTAAACTGTCTCTTCCCAATTAATCTTTAATGGGCACACTTTAAAGGATATGGAAGAATAAGGCAGCACTGGAAGCTGATTACACCATACGAATTACTAATCTCTCATCATCATCCAGTAGAATTAAGGGCTAGATTGGTGGGGTGCAGCCTTGACAATAGTCTGATTTAAATTACCCTCCTCTTCAGAAGATACATGTAGATATCAAAATTTGTCAAGAATGATCCACCTTACATAAGAAGCAAAAGATGTTAAAAGGTATCACGTGCATTTTCCACAAACTACAAGGGGAAAAAAGGACAAGATCATACATTTTCCTAAGGTACACCCTTCTCTGAGCTATACCGCAGAAGAAAGAATGATCCAGATTGCCCTCTGCTGAACTCATTTCTCTCTTACTCAGTTTGACCCAGCTGCAGCTGAACATCAGTGATTAAACATCGGTGTGGTAGTTGGAAGCAGCAGACCTGGGAATAGTCCCAGTTCACCTACTAAATTACTCAATCTGGAGTTTCCATTGTGGCTTAGTGGAAACAAATCTAACTAGCATCCATGAGGATGCAGGTTCAATCCCTGGCATCACTCAGTAAGTTAAGGATCCAGTGTTGCCGTGAGCTGTGGTGTAAGTCACAGACGCGGCTTGGATCTGGCGTTGCTGTGGCTGAGGCTTAGGCCATAGGCTACAGCTCCAATTTGACCCCTAGCCTGGGAACCTCCATATGCCATGGGTGTGGCCCTGAAAAAAAATACAAAAAAAAAAATGCACTCTCAAAACTCACTTAAGCCCCCATGGGCTTCAGCTTTCTTATCCATATTTGTGATTATTTGTCAATTTTTAATTAGGAGATCGGACTGGATGCTTCTTAACTTCTGCAATTCCAAACTGCCTTAAGGAGAAAAAATTGGGAGTGCATGTAATAAAATTTTTTGTAAGGTCGAATGGTTGGGGCTTCCTTTAGACCCTTAGATTCATCTGGATCCAGATATCTTTATAACGAATAAAGACCGCTATTTTCAAAGCCCTGTGAAAAAGAAAAGAGAAGAAAGACCCTCTCTAGAGCTTGCTCTTCTGCTACTCTGCCACAAATAGAAAATTGTACTGTTTCTTCTCCCACTGGACAATGTTCATGAGGGCAGAGACTGTCTGCTTGGGTCCCTGCTGTGCCCATTCCATAGACAGAAGCCATCACAGAGGAGGTGCACAATAAATATTTGATGAAGAAGTTCCCCTCGTGGCTCAACAGGACCCCATGTTGTATCTGAAGTGGATTAAGGATCCAGCATTGCCTCAAGCTGCAGCATAGGTTGTAGATGCAGCTTGGACACGGTGTTGCAATAGCTGAGGCACAGGCTGCTAGGCCTGGAACTTCCATAAGACACAGGTTTAGCCATTAAAAAAAAAATTGAAGGAATGAATAAATATTTGATTTGTATTTAAACAATTTCAAAGATGATTCACAGATAATTGAAAGTAAAAGGCACATTTCCCTGACTCCATATAGCACAGATGCAATGGCATTCCGAACAAAAAGAAATCAACAGCTCTACTGTCTCTGTTACGCCTTCGCTATTGCCTAAGACCTGAGCTGAACCATGAAGTCATTCCTTTGCAGATATAAAGCAGATTAGAGAGCATGAGTGATCAACGTGGAACTAACTTTGGGATAATATGCAAACAAGCCAGCACTGGAAAAAGAAAGTGAGACCAGAACACACACACATTATTAGGGAAACATCCAAGAATACTGGTTGATCTCTGGAAAGTCTGCTCTGAATCCAGGGTTTAAAGCCAGATTAGCACAACTCTGCTTAGTGAAGCAACAGAGATTGCCTTACTCTTTAATTATCTGGACTTTGAGTGTTTCAACTTAAATATCCATCCTGGACCTATGATCAGCAAATGTCTAATCTTGAATATCATCCTCTTGGAACAGTGTTCTACCAAAGAAATACAAGGTAGGAAAAAACAAGTCAAGATATCAAGGCTAATGTATCACTAACTTTGATATGGGCAAAGCTAATCAGGGTATACAGTGAATAATAGTGACAAGAAAATTTTAATGGCCACACCCATGGCTTATGGAAGTTCCCGAGCCAGGGACTGATCTGAGCTTCAGCTGTGACCTATGCATCAGCTTTGGCAACACCAGATTCTTTAACCCATTGTGCCAGGCTAGGGATCAAATTTGTACCTCCACAGTGACCCAAGCCATTACGGTCAGATTCTTTTTTTTTTTTTTTTTTTTTTTGTCTTTTTTGCATTTTCTAGGGCTGCTCCCTTGGCATATGGAGGTTCCCAGGCTAGGGGTCTAATCAGAGGTGTAGCTGCTGGCCCACGCCACAGCCACAGCAATGCCAGATCTGAGCCACATCTGCCACCGACACCATAGCTCACGGCAACACCAGATCTTTAACCCACTGAGCAAGGCCAGGGATTGAACCCACAACCTCATGGTTCCTAGTCGGATTTGATTCTGCTGCACCACGATGGGAACCCCTACAGTTGGATTCTTAACTCACTGCACCACAGCAGGCACTCAGACAAAAATTATTTTTAATGAGAATAACTTAATGTTTTCCTTTTTTTTTTTTCTTTTTAGGGCCATACCTGCAGTATATGGAAGTTCCAAGGCTAGGGGTCGAATCAGAGTTACAGCTGCCAGCCTACACCACAGCCATAGCAATGCAGGATCTGAGCTGTGTCTGCAACCTACACCACAGCTCACGGCAATGCCAGATTGCTGACCCACTGAACGAGGCCAGGGATTGAACCCACATCCTCATGGATCCTAGTCAGGTTTGTTTCTGCTGGGCCACAAGAACTCCCAGAGGAAAACTTAGCATTTTCAGGAGTCAAATTTTTCATCATACTTTCCAACCTAGATGAATAAATACACATTGCTGTTTTCACCTTATGTTTGAAAACAAGTAATTATTTCTCCAAAATCACACTTGGCATGTCATCTATATGTCCTTCCATTTATATTTTTTAAAAAATCTGTTCCAAATAAAACTCACATAAAAGAGGTCTACAGAGATCAAGAAAACAGAGTTAAACCCTTGTCGGTTGCATCATTTGCAACTATTTTCTCCCATTCTGTAAGGTGTCTTTTCTTTTTTTATGGTTTCCTTTGCTGTGCAAAAGCTTGTAAGTTTGATTAGATCCCATTGGTTTATTTTTGTTTTTATTTCTATTGCCTTGGGAGACTGACCTAAGAAAATACTTGTATGGTTGATGTCAGAGAATGTTTTGGCTATGTTCTCTTCTAGGAACTTGATGGTGTCTTCCCTTATGTTTAAGTCTTTAAGCCATTTTGAGTTTATTTTTGTGCATGGTATGAGGGTGTGCTCTAGTTTCATTGATTTACATGCAGTATCCAGTTTTTCCAGCACCACCTGCTGAAGAGACCTTTTTTCATATTTTATATTCTTGCCTCCTTTGTAAGACTAATTAACCAACAAGGGCTTAATCTCCAAAATACACAAACAACTCATACAGCTCAACAGAAAAAAAAAAAATTGAAAAATGGGCAGAAGACGTAAAAAGACATTTCTCCAAAGAAGATGGATAGCCAACAGGCACATGAAAAAATGCTCAACATCACTAATTATTAGAGAAACGTAAATCAAAACTACAATGAGGTACCACCTCACACCGGTCAGAATGGCCTTCACTGCTATCTCTACAAATAACAAATGCTGGAGAGGACGTGGAGAAAAGAGAACCCTCCTTCACTGTTTGTGGGAATGTAAATTGGTACAACCACTATGGAAAACAGTATGGAGGTACCTCAGAACACTAAATATAGAACTACCATATGATCAAGCAATCCCACTCCTGCGCATTTATCTGGGAACATTCATTCAAAAAGATACATGCACTCCTATGTTCATTGCAGCATTATTCACAATAGCCAAGACATGGAAACAACCTAAATGTCCATCAACAGATGAATGAATTAAGATGTGATAATACACATACCCAATGGAATACTACTCAGCCATAAAAAAGAACAAAATAATACCATTTGCAGCAACACAGATGGAGCTAGAGATTCTCATACTAAGTGAAGTAAGTCAGAAAGAGAAAGACAAATACTATATGGTATCACTTATATCTGGAATCTAATATATGGCACAAATGAACCTATATACAGAACAGAAACAAACTCACGGACATAAGAGAACTGACTTATGGTTGACAAGGTGGGGGGAGTGGGATAGACTGGAAGTTTGGGGTTAGTGGATGCAAACTACTGCATTTGGAGAGGATAAGCAATGAGGTCCTGTGGTACAGCACAGGGAACTATATCCAATCACTTGTGATGGAGCATGATGAAGACAATATGAGAAAAAGAATGTATATGTATAACTGGGTCACTTTGCTGTACAGCAGAAATTGACAGAATATTGTAAATCAACTATAAAAATTTTTTTAATATTAAGGGAAAAAACAGTTAAAGGGCATTAAAGTTTGAGAAATGCTTAATAACTTAGTAAAAAGAATGCCTGTTACTTGCTATATATGCTGCAAAGATCAACTGGAAATATGTGCATTACTCTAGTGAATTTTACTTTTTTCAACTGTTAGTAATTTGCTTACCCTACTCATTTTGCAAAACCATACTGTAGTCAGCTGCCTTAAATGATAAGCGAAGCTGGCAAAACATAATCAGAAAAAAATTAATTTAAAAATCAAAACACATGTCTGTTTATGCCGTTACTGTCTATCTCACTAGGATACAAGTTCCTTTAAGGAAGAAATAGTCTTGTTCTCCTGTATCCCCAGGGCCCAGGAGAGTGCCTGGCTCAATAAATGTTTACTACTATAAAGTAAGAAAGAGACCTCACCTGTAGAAGCACTCCTCCACAACACTTCCGTTTATAAGGATGCTCCTGAAGTGATCTGGGCATCACTAGAGGGCATAGTCTTAAGACGTGTGGATCCAATGAAATTCATAGCCTAATCACTGTGTGGTAACAGTACTCTGAAGTAAAGCTAAATGAACAGCACATCTAGGGAGTTCCCTAGGCCACAGGTGCAGAAACACCGGATCCTTAACCCACTGCACTGCAGCAGGAACTCCTCATTCAACAATCCTTAAGAGCTTACAATGGGCCAGCAACTATGCTCAATGCTAAGTATGAAATGATCACCCCATCCTCAAGGAATTTATAGAAGGAAACATAATTACAATGTTGTATAATATACAATTTAGTTTCACGAACATCTTGGCTCCTGTGAGGCAGAAATCACAAAACTAAGGTATGCCCACTCATGCCCCTATTATCTTTTTCTGTTTTTTTTGTTTGTTTGTTTGTTTGTTTTTTCCAATATATTATTTGAGATCTTGCGGATTTGGCTAACTTCAGGCAGTTCCCTAGAACTAGATAACAAGATTCTAACTGAGAAATTGGCAATTTCTAGAGATGAAAATGAAAGAACATTCACTGAGTCCATCAAATTACAGGTATTCCCAGGATGCCTTTCTTAGCAAGAAACCAGCTTCCTTCCTTTTCACATCTTTTTAAAATTTCAACATAACATATCCCATCCACAGAAAGGACCATTATTATTTTTTTTGCTAGTTATCAGTAGTTATTGAGTATCTACTATATGCCAAAACTCTCATTTATTTAAATACACAAATTAGTGCCATAGCCTTCAAAAGTTAAATGCTCAAACAATGAATGAGCCATCACTGTTTAAACTGTTCAGGGAATTCCTGTTATGGCTCAGCGGGTTAAGAACCTGACACAGTGTCTGTGAGGATGCAGGTTCAATCCCTGGCCTCGCTCAGTGGGTTATGGACCTCGCATTGTCTCAAGCTGCAGCTTAGGTCATAGATGCATCTCTGACCCAGAGTGGCTGTGGCTGTGGGGTAGGCCTCAACTGCAGCTCCAATTCGACCCCTGACTCAGGAACATCCATATGCCACAGGGGCAGCCATAAAGATAAATACATAAATAATAAATAATAATAAATAAATAAATAAATAAATGTTCAGGTGTCAACTGGTGAATACTAATGGATTTACGGTGGTATGTAAGTTTATTGGAACTTCACCTATGTACACTAATGCATTCTGTACCATAATGCCACATCATGGTATTTTCCATGTCCTCCAACAAACATCATGCCAAAAAAAAAAATGCTTTTAATTTAAATATACATTTATTGAGTACCTTCTGTGTGCCTTCACAGAGAGCCTTTAGTTGAGTGGAAAGAACCAACTGGCAGCTTCAGTGCAGTGTGGGAAGTTTTGTAAGAGGACAAGCCTGGGATGCTACAAGAAGGGGGATGGAGCCAGTCAGGTGAGATTCCCAGAGAGATGGGCTCTTGTTCAGAAAGACCAGAAGCTCAGGTGAGAACACCTTTTCTTTCCTCATCAGATTACTATTTCCCCTCTAACTGCAAGTGGAGTTCTTCCTTTTGAATTTCTTCCTGTGTGAATTTCACATCTACATATCCCTTTTTAAAGGACTATTAAAAATTCTAAAGGGGGGCTCCCCACAGGTTAACCACTGGTTGTGCAGCTGCCCAGGCAAAGAAGCTGTGACAAAACCATGAAGAAGGTTTCATGCCTATGGTTGCTTTCCCTTTTTTTTTTTTTTTTTTTTTTTTTTTTTCCTCTTTTTACAGCCACACCTGCAGCATATGGAAGTTCCTGAACCAGGGGTGGAACTGGAGCTACAGCTAAGGCCTTTGCCACAACCAGAGCAACATGGAATCCGAGCCACATCTTTGAGCTACACTACAGCTTGAGGCAACGCAGGATCCTTAACCCAATGAGTAAGGCTAGGGATCAAACCCACAACCTCAGGGAGACAATGTCAGGTCTTTAACCTGCTAAGCCACAAGAGCAGTGCTGCTTGTGGTTTCTTGACTGGTGGGATTCAGACTTACTTTGGCAAGAATGGCTTCTATACAAAATGAGAACTATTTTACTTAAGTTAAAATGGCTTGCTACAGAAGTATCTTTGTGTTTCATAGTATGAACCAAAGAAAAAGAAAAATCAGCAACAACTTATTTTAGTCATGGTGGTTTCTACCTTTTAATTAATTTAATCCCCATGCTCTTCATTTGTCTTGAGAAAAAAGGAGAATCATGACCTTTTTCATGTAGCTTCTATCTCAGAGGAATACAAAGTATTTTATGGATATTTTCGATTAACCTTGGTCATTTTATTACTATCTAGATAAAAAATTAAACTTTCACTTATGAGAGAGGGCATACATTACCCATCACAGACACAGTGTCAAATCTGGAAACACAGACAAATCAATTCCACTGATGAACTTAAGGTAGAGGGAAAATGAGAGGAGGAGAAAGGAAGGGAGGGAGAGAAGAAGGAGGAGAAAGAGAGAACTCAGATCATCACTAAGCAAATTAGAGTGAAAACTGTTTATGACTAAGGTTGTTATGAAAAGTTTTAGATGAAGTACAATCTAATCATTTCTTATTCTAAAAGTAGGGATGGGTAGCTTCAGTCTTCTGTCTGAGAAATCTTTACGATCTCAGTATCAAGCTACCATTGTGGGTGGTATAAACTTTGTACCTTTACAATCTACCCATCACATCAACCACATCTGTTATTACAGATTCATAAAACTGAGGGCTTAAAGGAAAGACAAGTGAATGTATGTAAAAAGTGAGTTTCCTCCTCCCCTCCAAAGTTGAAAATGCCATGTGTTAATCTTTCTTTATGCTTTTTTTAAAATTCTCTGATGAAAAATGGATCTCTTTTGAATTTAACAAATATGAGGAAGAAATGTAATGAGAGTTTAATTTTTGCTGAAAATATAGCATTACATTAACACAAGATATTACTAAACAAAATCTGAGTTTAATGAATAACTGAAGACTTTCTTCCAATTATTTTTATAATGTAACTATAATAGATTTATTATAATTTTAACTGTAAATTATAAATTTATTATATATTTATTATAATAATTAATTTTTCATTAATAAAGGCAGCCTCTGAGTTCCCGTTGTAGCTCAGCAGAAATGAACCTGACTAGTACCCGTGGGGATGCAGGTTTGATCCCTTGCTTTGATGAATGGGTTAAGAACTCAGCATTGGCGTAAGTTGTGGTATAGGTCACAGACACAGCTCTGATCCCATGTTACTGTGTCTGTGGTGTAGGCTGGCAGCTGCAGCTCCATTTTGACCCTTAGCCCTGGAACATCCATATGCCTCAGGTGTGACCCTAAAAAGCAAAACAAACAAACAAAAATAAATAAATAAATAAAGGCAGCCCCATCCTAATATTAGACTAAAAATAAAAATAATTTGTTAGAAGCCTTAAAAAGTATTCCAGAATATGATGCTCTCTAAAATCCTCTCTTCCACCTTACTTTTAAGCTTGTTAACATCTATTCTTTGGGCAGGAGGTATGCTTGAAGATGGATTAAATGTTCATTTTCTACTTCATTCAGTTATTAAGTTAGCAAATAAAGTAGTTGGGAGTTATTTGTCATTGTTGTGGGTCTTCTATATATTCACAGAATAAAAGACATCATCCCATGAACTAATTAAACAAAACTTTTATTACAAGTTCTAGCAAAGTACTAATATGGAATATACAGAACGTATGTATTTCACATACAAAAGATAAAGACATGCCATCCAATCAGCCAAGCACCTCACAGGAAAAAAAAAAAAAACAAAAAAAAACTAACCTGATTTGTCCTCTGTGTCATCAAAGTCAACGCTGAAGGAGTGGCCACTATTACTGATGATTTTAGCTGAGCTTGGGTCATACTTGATACTAAGAGGTCTGAGGGAAGAGTCATATTTCACTTCTTTGGTTTTAATCTCAATCGGAGATTGTTGATCCCCATCAGCAATAGGAAAAAATTCATTCCAATGAACAGGACCTTTAACATAAAAGACCAAAAGAAAAGGATTAAATAAGTTATTTCCTTATCAGACACAACTTAGAATAGATTTACAAGGAGATCCTGCTGAGTAGCATTAAGAATTTTGTCTAGATACTCATGTTGCAACAGAAGAAAGGGTGGGGAAAAAATGTAATTGTAATGTATACATGTAAGGATAACTTGATCCCCTTGCTGTACAGTGGTAAAAAATAAATAAATAAATAAATAAATAAAAATAAGTTATTTCATTCACCAAATACCTGCTGAGTACAAAGCACTGTACCTGAGATTGAAGAAAGTTACAAAAACCAACAAAAAAAAGATCTTCATCCTTAGCACTTTAACATCTAATTGTTTTATTTTGTTCTACAAGACTGGTTGATTTTATTATAGGTGTGGAAACCTCCTGGTTTGCCTCAATTCATCTTCAGACTTAAACTAACCCTTATAGACAAAAGAGCATGTAAGTTTTATAAAGTCCTTTATAAACGCCTTCCACCAAATTAAAAACAACAGTACAGTTCATGGTTGAAAACAATAAGATTCAGTCTCAGCTCCAAAAATGAGCTGTGATAGCTCCCCAGGTCAAGTTTATGAGCTGAAAGAAATAATAGAGCTGAGAAAGCCGTGTAGCAAGAAAGGGGTGTAGTTCTTAATTACTGTATATTCTGTGGCACCCAGGCCTCAACTCGATTTCCTGTGAATGTGCAACAGGCATACTAAAGAAAAATACATACATTATTCGCATAGAAAAATCCATGTAAGATGACTACACCATGTCAGGAAGTGTAAAACTTGATTTTCTGCAGTGGAGTTGGAGAATAATTTATTTCTCTCTTTCTGTATTTCAAAAGGTCCCTCTGTGATTATTTTGCCAATACAATATTTGAATTCCAGTACAAGGGATAATTATCTACCAGGTCCTCTATTCACAAGGTCAAAATTACATCGTTTCCAAAATCAGACGCACGTTTGGTAAATTGAGATGAATCGATAAACTGGCAGTTCCTTTGTCTGGTCTCTTCATTTCTCTGGCAGACTTGATCCAAGTTCTGTTTCAAAATCAATGGCAAGGTTGCAGCTTCAAGTAAGCTCCAAGCCATTCTACAGATGTGAGTCACTTAACAGGTTAGGGGTTCTTACTATCTCCTCTCCTATGGCTGCAATTTATACCAGGTCAGTAGAGCACAGGACTGCTAAGTTTTTCCTTACTTCACTAACCAATTAAGTCTAAGATTTCTCTAAGACTCAAGTACTTACTAAAATGACACAGTATGACAGTTAATTAAGCATACGTTACTACCAACAACAAATATTTTTTAAAGATAAGGTTTAGAATGAAATTTCAAGAAATGCAAACATAACACAATTATCCACAGCTTCAATCTCTAAATCTTGTGTTCCTATTATTCTCCTTTTTTGCATATCACAATTATTCACAGCTTCAATCTCTAAATCTTATGTTCCTATTACTGTCCCTTTTTTTTGCAAAGAAGAAAGCATAAATTCCTTCCTTCACATGTGCTTCAGGTACAAAAAGTCACAGCATGAATACAAAACCACAAACATAACTTGGACGTTGTTCTCTTATGAATTATACACTTTGGACTTGAAAGCAACTTGAACATCAAAAATCCTTGCTTATTGGAGAAAAGGCATTGCATTTCCTTATTTATTAAATACTCTCATATAGAAATATTTACTTATATAAATACTCTGAGTCTGTCCAGTACTCTTTTTATATACAATCTAGACCTTTTTTTACTGCCCACAGATACCACCTGAGGATCAGATTTCAAATAAGCAACACATGTGTCATAACGTTGTTAACTTTTTTCCAGTCAGGAAGAGCTTCTTTCTCCTCTTAATTCCTTTACTCTCCTATTTCTAATCCTTTAGGACCAGAACTATGTTTAAAAGCAGAGGCAAACCAAAATAAGATAAAAACAATATCACTTTGCATCAATTAGTCAATATTATCTATTAGCCACTAGGAATGTTCATTTCCCTGCCTCTTAAAGAGGCCCTCCCCTTTTAAAATGTTTCCAAAACTTCCAACTTTAAATCCATTTAAGGAGTTACTGTGGTGGCTTGGTGGAAATGAATCTGACTAGCATCCATGAGGACGCAGGATCGACTCCTGGCACCCTGACTCGCTCAGTGGGTTAAGGATCCGGCATTGCTGTGAGCTGAGGTGTAGGTCATAGCCGCGGCTGGGATCTGGCATTGCTGTGACTGTGGCATAGGCCAGAGGCTTCAGCTCCCATTCGACCCCTAGCCTGGGAACCTCCATATGCCGCAGGTGCAGCCCTAAAAAGACAAAAAAAAAAAAAAAATCCATTTAAACATAGTTATAGAGATATATGGTGCTTCTTCCACTGATTCAAGAACTTTTAAATATCCATAGAGATGGGCAGTTTTCAGTGATTGCAACATTTCCTAAACCAGACTAATAAAACTATCAAAGGTCAGTGGTAGAAGTTGTTTATGAAGATGGTAATCCCTTCCAATACCTCAGATGTTCCCTTTTATCATTGCTACTATTCCCAGCTTATGTTTCCTTTTATCTGCTCAACCACTGCTCTTTCCAGTCTAAGGTGAAAACAAGCAACAAAACATGCCTCATCAGGATACAACACATTTCCAATAGGATTTTGCCAAAGTTTGATCTACTTAAAGATGTGGTGTCACAAAGCTATTGAATCTGAAAACAAGGAATGGCCCTGTAATTCTCAGCAGAAATACAAAAACCATGCTTTGCTAATGGCTTTTCTAAGATGGATTTTTTTTTTAATGTTTTCAATTTTTTTCCAATTTTATTGAGATATAATTGATACTCAGCACTACATAAGTTTAAGGTGTACAGCATGATGATTTGACTTACAGCACAATATGATTACCACAATAAGTTTAGTGAACATCGGTCTTCTCATACAGATAAATAATTAAAGAAATAGAAAAAAGAGGAGTTCCCATTGTGGCTCAGTGGGTTAAGAACCCGATGGATATAGTCTCCATGAGGATGCAGGTTCAATCCCTAGCCTTGCTCAGTGGGTTAAGGATCCAGCATTGCTACAAGCTGTGGTACTGGTCACAGCTTGGATCTGGTGTTGCTGTGGTGTAGGTCTCAGCTGCAGCTCCGATTCAACCCCTAGCCCTATTCAACTCCTAGTCTGGGAACTTCCATATGCCACAAGTGCGGCCATAAAAAGAAAAAAAGAAAAAAAATTAAAGAAAAAAATAGTCTTTCCTTGTGATGAGAACTCTTAGGATTTACTCTCTTAACAACTTTTATATATAATGCACGGTGGTGTTAATTATATGTATCATGTTGTGCATTAAATCTCTCATACTTTTTCAGTTTTTAAAGTTTTATTGAAGTATAGTTGCTTTACAATGTTGTGATAATTTCTGCTGTACAGCAAAGTGATTCAGTTACACATGGACACACATCTATTCTCTTTCAGATTCTTTCCCACAGATATTATCACAGAATATTTGGTAGAGTTCTTTGTGCTGTACAGCAGGTCCCCGTTGGCCAATCATTCCATATACCTCAGTGAGCATACACCAATCCCAGCCCCCAGTCCATCCCTTTCTTCCCTTCCTGACCCCTTAAATAACCATAAGTTTTTCAACTTAACTCCCCCTCCACCTGTCCCCTTAAGTAACCATAAAAACTTATGTAACCATAAGTTTTTCTAAGTCTGTGGGTCTATTTCTGCTCTGCAAATAAGTTCATTTGTATCCTTTTTTAGATTCCACATATAAGTGATATCATATGATGTCTGTCACTGTCTGATTAACTTCACTTAATATGATAATCTCTAGGTCCATCCAGGTTGCTGTGAATGGCATTATTTCTTTTTTATGGCTGAGTAATATTCCATTTTATACATGCAGCACATCTTTATCCATTCCTCCTTTGATGAACTTTAGGTTGCTTCCATGTCTTGGTTATTGTAAACAGTGCTGCAATGAACACTGGGGTGAGTGTACCTTTTCAAATTCTAGTACTTTTTTTTTTTCTTTTTTTGTCTTTTCTAGGGCCGCTCCCGTGGCATATGGAGGTTCCCAGGCTAGGGGTCTAATCGGAGCTGTTGGCACCAGCCTACACCAGAGCCACAGCAATGCGGGATTCGAGCCACGTCTGCGACCCACACCACAGCTCATGGCAACGCCAGATCCTTAACCCACTGAGCAAGGCCAAGGATCAAACCCTCAACCTCATGGTTCCTAGTTGGATTCGTTAACCACTGAGCCACGACGGGAACTCCATAGTACTTATTTTTTAAATGAAGTTGTGTACCTTCTGACCCCCTTTATCCAACTCATCCTTCTTACCCACTCTGGTAATCACAAATCTGATCTCTTTTTCTATGAGTTTGTTTGTTTGTTTTTGAAGCATAATTTACCTACAATGCAAGTGCACAACACAGTGATTTGATATTTTTGTTCACTTCAAAATGGTCACCATGATAAGTCTAGTTACCACCTGTTACCATACAAAGATATTACATCATTGTTGCTTATATTCCCCCCACTGTACATTTCATCCTTGTGATTCATTTATTTTGTAACTGGAAGTTTGTACCTTTTAATTGTTAAAATGAATTTTTTAAATTTCAGATAAGTTTCATTGGAATCAATATTTTCTAACATATTAAAGAGTAATCAGCACTCAGTGATTGAAAATACCCTTCTTCCTAACCATAGTGAGAGCACTGTGAGCATCCAATAACTACTAAACAACGATAACAAAAAATATTCCAGGAGAGAAGGCAATTAAAAGAAATTTGTTTTGTGGATTTTTTTTCTGAAACATAAATGGAAAATCAAAGAGAAATCCACCAAATTATAGTTTTCATTATTAAAACTCTAAATTTCACCTGCTGCAATTTTTACACTGGCAAGTTAATCAGGGCCTCAAAAAGGCTACAACTAGAAATGATACTTTTCTGTTTCATAGTGAAAGTAAACTTTCTATAACATGAACTATAAAGTACTGCTCATGTTAATCCAAGGAAAATATTCATTGTTATTACTACTATTACTATAATTATTCACAGACTTAATTTGACAATGATTCACTATAATGCTTTCTTGGTGTCACTGCAATTATTTCAAATAACCATTATTTGAAATAACCAGTTTAACATAAAAACAAGACAAATGGTTTACTTTTGATAATTTGCAATATACAAGAAGAAAAGCATACATCTTATTACTGCTGCTTCCATCAATAAGCACATTTTTACCAAAGTGTTAAAATTTCAATAATCCTTTCTGATCCCCAGTCTCTGCAAGTGTGGAAGAAGAAAGGGTAGAGATGAGAATGAAAACTATAACTTCATTTCCCTGAAAAAAATCTAAGATCTTCCTAAAACCAGCAGTACCAGTCAAGCAATTACAAGTTGCCATGGGAATATTTTATAGGAACAGCTATTAAGAAATTTGCAGTATTTTGATTGCCAAGAAGGCAGCTTAAATTTTCAGTGTTGCAATTCATTAAGTTTTAAGTATATTTTCAAATATGTTCCATGATGTTTCCCCTAATGAGTTTAAAAGACTGAAAATAAACTTGCCCTTAATTCATAGAAATTATGTCATTAGATTTCTAATCCCGTGCTTTTGATTGGGAAAGTTTTCTACTTTTCAAATGAAAAGTGAGTGCACATCTATGAAGATTCGGGGGTCTTGGCAGGGCCAAGACATACCAACTCACCCACAATACCAATAGCCTGGGGAGCAGGGGGTGGGGGGAGGCGCTTTTCTAGTAGGTGTAGGGCAAGCCTCCCTTCCCTCCGCTTGCTGCGTTTGGCTCCGAGCGCGCTGCCGGTTCTCAAGAGAAACAGAAAAGTTTCCCGCAAGTGCGGATGGGCAGAGTGAGGTTCGCGGGATCCCGGACAGCAGTCGGTCCCCTCGGCTGCCCCCTGAGCAGAGCCCTCCCACCCGCTCTGATCCGCGAAAGGCGCTCACCGTTGTGCTCGCCGTATCCCCAGCTGAACCTCGACATGGTTCTTCGGGGTGGAAGGCAAAGGAAGAAGTGGCGGAGAAGCTAGAGGAGGGAGGGAGCGGGGCGGGCGCGCGAGCCGACTCTGGGGAGAGGGGGCAGGCCGTGGCCCAGGCAGGGGCGGAGATCGCGGGCCTCAGCCCGGCCGAAGTGGGAGCCCTTGAACCCGGGGGCCAAGGCGCTGTCGGCCTCTGCCGCCAGGGGGCAGTGGCGGGCACGGGAGGCTCCCCGCGTGGGAGGGCGAGGAGGAGCGGGAGGAGCTGGCCTGAGTCCACAGTGCGAACCATGTTACAATTAGTTTGAACTCAGGAAAGAGAGATGGGGCTTGAGAAGGAGACATGGACGTGAGGATGGAGTTAGGGAAGATGGAAAGAAAGAGAGAAGGGTTTCCAGAGGGGATTTCCTGCCTTCTGAGAAGTGACCATCACAGAAAGTGTTGCCTGGAGGGCTGCCCTGGGAATGAATGAGTCACCCAGGCCCAGCCCGGAGCCGCCAGGCTGGGAGGTGGGCATTCAGTGGTGACGTGAGGAGGTTGTGATGGTAGTGGTGATTACCAATACAGTGCAATAATGACAGTGGTAATAGCCACAAAAATAATTTAGCTGTGGAGTTTCCCTTGTGGTGCAGTGCAAACAAATCCAACTAGTAACCATGAGGTTGCGGGTTTGATCCCCGGCCTCGCTCAGTGGGTTAAGGATCCCGCATTGATGTGAACTGTGGTGTAGGTAGCAGACGCTGCTGGGATCCTGCGTGGCTGTGGCGTAGGCCAGTAGCTGTAGCTCCGACTGGACCCCTAGCCTGGGAACCTCCATATGCCACTAGTGCGGCCCTAAAAAGCAAAAAAAAAAAAAAAAAAAAGTAGCTGCTATTTATTAAGGATTTATCACTGCCCAGAGTCTTAGCTAAGACATTAACACACATTTTTTTGAGGAAGATACTATAAGAGACCCATAGTTAGGAGAAAAGGAAATGAGGCAGCTAATAGGAGTCCTACTTAAATAGGAAGGGATCTCCACCCGCCCATTCTTGCTGCCTCTGCCCCCACCTCTTCACCCTCTGCAGACCTGGGCTTGGGGACTGAGGATACCAAGCCTCCTTACTGACAGTAGGTCCTGAAATTCTGTTGCCTTCTTGACCCTGCAAGGAAGAAGGTGTTCAAGCTGTCTTTTCCTGGATGCCTCATAGTCTTGCTGCCTTAGAAATAAGCCTGAACTGACTGTAGAGCCTTAAATTCTTGTTCTGGTGTGGTGGGTGTTCTGGGTTCCCAGTGAAAAATGAAGCAAACTGGGTGACCCACCAGGGTAATAATTATTGTTCCAGCTGTGTAAGGGTTTGAGTTAGGTTCCTATGAAATTTTACATTGAACTGTGCTGTATTATTTATGGACAAACTAATGCAAAGAGCTTCTTAAGGGGCATGAGCCTTCCATAGAAGACTTAAGAGTAGCTGTTTAAATATCTTTCCTTTTCTCTTGCCATCCACAGGGCTTCTGCATAATGTAGTAATTGCAAGTCCCAGGAGGTCCTTCTTTTGGTGACTACTGCATTGTTTAGGAACCACTAAGAAAGGATCAATTTGAACTATTCTTTAGACCTGACCTAGATTCCCTATAGTAAGCCTATAGCTCCTGCTTATGTAGTTCTTCATGAGGTTAGAACACAACAGAAGAAAAAGTTTTCATACAGAATTAAGTACAATAAACTCTATGCTTCTCTTGCATCTAGGGGAAGGCCCAGGCTTCCATATTCCACATTCTGTGCACAACAGGGTTCCTTTATGCCAAGAATATAATAGGAACCATACTTTTAAGAATAAGTTCTGATCAAATATCATATGATATCACCTGTATGTGGATTTTTTTAAATGATAAAATGAACTTATTTACAAAGCAGAAACAGACTCACAGACTTGGAAAACTTATGGTAACCAAAGCGGGAGAGGGGAAGATTGATTGTGGGCTTGGGATTGGCACATGCACACTTTTGTATATGGAATGGATGGATGAAAGAGGACCTGCTGTATAGCAGAGGGAAACCTACTCAATGTCCTGTGATAACATATGTGGGAAAAGATGTGCATATATGTATGGCTGAATCATCTGTTCTGCAGCAGAAATTAACACAACATTGTAAATCAACTGTACTTCAAAAAACCTAAAAATAGTTTAAAGGAGGAGTTCCCTGTGGCTCAGTGGTTAATGAAGCCAACTAGCAACCATGAGGTTACGGGTTGGATCCCTGGCCTCGCTCAGGGGATTAAGAATCTGGCATTGCTGTGAGCTGTGGTGTAGGTCGCAGATACATCTCGGATCTGGCGTTACTGGGGTGGAGGCCAGCAGCTGAAGCTCCGATTAGACCCCTAGCCTGGGAACCTTCATATGCCGCAGGTGCGGCCCTAAAAAGCAAAAAAAAAAAAGGTGTTTAAGGGAGCTCCCGTTGTGGCTCAGAGGTAACACACCTGACTAGTATCCATGAGGATATGAGTTCTATCCCTGGCCTAGCTCAGTGGGTTAAGGATCTGGTGTTACCATGAGCTGTGGTGTAGGCCACAGACGTGGCTCAGATCCCATGTTGCTGTGGCCTGGGAACCTCCATATGCCTAAAAACCAAAAAAAAAAAAAGTTCTGATCTATATTCACTTTCACCAGAGTACAATAAGTATGTGTGCATGTGTATATATCATGTATATGTGTGTGTATATATATCATCTATCAATATATATGTGTGTATAGAAAATATATATAAACATATAAGATATATATATGTATAAGATATGTGTAACTGTACTGTATACATATATACTTTATATGTATTTAACATATATCTTGCATTTATTTAAGAATATTACCTTGAAAAGTTAAGTTTGGATTACTTAGCCAAGTGTCCTAATTCTCCACTAAGTCTGTAGATATGGTTGGGGATATATTTATGCACTGTATAAATGCAGTGACAGTGACTGTGAAAGTTCAAAATCCCATGAACCACTTTTTCATGGTGAGCTTGTCTCAGATCACCTGCCTAATATTTTATTAACCCAAGGAATCTCTCTGTAAGGAGCTTGGTGTACCCATTTTCAGTAACTGAGATGATTTAGCATATCAAGGTGAATGATGCTCTAAGTAAAGATCAGTTCCTAATGCTCAAGAATAGTCATTGAATAAATGGATCAGAATTGTTAAAGAAGATCCAATCAGCAGGCTTCAAATCCTTCCCAAATTGTTACTTTTACTGCTTGGGTACACAGTTTCCTCTGGTTTGAGTTTATTATGCAGTCTACCCATTTTTTCAAAAGAGCAATGTGACCATTTATAGGAACCAGTTAGATAATCTGTAGAGCATCCACACAATGGGAAAAAAGGGGGAGGAAAGCAAAGGGGCAAAATATATAGTATACTACATTTTGTTTAAAGGGAAATAAGAACTTGTATAAGTATTTGCAGATTTTCTCCAAAAACTTCTGGAGGATAAACCACAAATTAACAAAAATGGTTCCTTATAGAGAATGGGGGAGGTTGTGGAAGGATAAGGATGAGAGTGAGATTTCTCAGTTATCTTTTTAACTTTCTAATCATAAATGTTTTATGTTTTCAAAAAATTAAAGAAGATTAAAAAAACAAACCCTAAAATTGATTTTAGACAGAAACAGATGAACTTAACTGTATATTAAGGTGCTATTATAACCACACAGAAAAAAAAATAAGTTTTGAATAGAGTACTCTGGCTGCTCTATTAGTAGAATACCCTTAATGGAGAACATTGCATACTAAGAAATGTAAGACAATCTTTTTACTGCTAAGAGTTGATTGGGTAATAATATTGGTATTGTGGTTCTGAAACCATTTTTATGTCGATATTTTTTTATGGCTACACCCACAGGCATATGAAAGTTCCCAAGCCATGGACTGAATCTGAGCTTGTAGCTGCAACCTACGAAGAATCCTTTAACCCACTGTGCCTGTGCTGGGCTGGGGATCGAGCCTGTGCCTCCTCAAGCACCCGAGCTGCTGCAGTTGGATTCTTTTTTCTTTCCTTTTTTTTGTATTCTTTTGGTTTTTTTTTTTGTTTGTTTGTTTTTTGTTTTTTGTCTTTTTAGGGCTGCACTTGCAGCATATGGAAGTTCCCAGGCTAGGGGTGGAATAGGAGCTATAGCCACCAGCCTACGCCACAACAACATAGGAGCTGAGCTGCATCTGCAACCTGCACCACAGCCCATGGCAACACCTGATCATTAACCCATTGAGTGAGGCCAGGGATTGAACCCACATCCTCATGGATCCTAGTCAGGTGCATTACCCTTGAGGCATGACAGGAACTCCCTGCAGTTGGATTCTTAAGCCATTGAGCCATAGTGATAATTCCCATTTTTTTTGTGTGTGTGTGTGTGTTTTTTTAAGAAAGAACAATGAAAAAATATGTTAATAACCTCTGGAGTCAATGGTTTTCATTCTGGTTTATACAAATAAGAAATGGCAGAAGCTAAGATGGACACTGCAGTGCTGGATTTGAATATTCTCTTCACGGAAAGATGCTAAAAGCAATAACACCCCAATGCCAATGAAGGTGAGAAAACAAACTTTATGGCTCCTTACTTATGGACTTCTTATAAAGTCCCATACCTACTTTTATATTTGTAACTGTTTGTTTCTCTTTAAGAATAAGGAGGGAAGGAAGGAAGGGAGGGAGGGAGGGAGGGAGGAAGGAAGGAAGGAAGGAAGGAAGGAAGGAAGGAAGGAAGGAAAGAAGGAAGAAAGGGAGGAAGGGTTCAAAAGCTAATGAATCAACAAACATTGTAAATCAACTATAACAAAAAAATTTTTTTTAAAAAACTAGTAAATCAAGAGAATGTGACAATAAGCCATAGACTAGGAGAAAATACTTAGAAAAGACACATAAAACAAAGGACTGTTATTCAAGATTACAAAATACCCTTAAAACTTAACAATAAGAAAAACAACTTGATTTTTATAATGTGCCAAAGAGCTTAACGTGGACTTCACCAAAGATGGCAACTAAGCATATAAAAAAAGTACCACATCATATGTCACCAGGGAAATGCAGACTAAAATGAGAGATCACCTATTAGAACTGGTGAAAATCCAGAACACTGATACATCAATGCTGGAAATAATATGGATCATTCATTGCTGGTGGGGATGCAAATGGTAGAGCCACTATGGGAAACAGTTTGGCAACATCTTACAAAATTAAGCATATACTCACCATACAATCCAGCTGTCACACTATTTGGTATTTACCCAAATGAGTTTAAAACTTATGTTTACACAGCAAACTGCACATGGATATTTGTAGCAGCTTGATTTATAATTGCCAAAATTTGGGAGCAACCAAGATGTCCTTCAGTAGGTGAATGAATAATTATGGTACAGAACATTACTTAGTAGTAAAAAAAAAAAAATGAGCTATCATCATGAAAAGACATGGAGGCAAGAACTGCATATTGCTAAGTGAAATAGGCCAAATGTGAAATGGCCACACACTGTATGATTCCAACTATATGACATTCTGAGAATGACACAATTATGGAGACCGTAAAAAGCAGTGGTTGCCAAGGGGGTGCTGAGATAAATAGGCAGAGCACAGAGGATTTTCAGGACAGTAAAAACTATTCTGTATGATATTTTTATAATGAATACATGTTATTACACATTTGTCCAAATCCATAAAATGCAAAACACCAAGAATGAAACTATGAACATGGGTGATTATGATGTGTCAATGAAAATTCATCATTTGTAGCAAAGGTACCCTCTGGTGGGAGACTGCTGATAATGGTTGAGGCTCTGCATGTGTAGGAGTAAAGGGTCCATGGGAACTCTCTGCACATACCCCTCAATTTTGCTATAAACCTGAAACTACCATGCAAAAATAAATTAAAAAATAAACCGGAGTTTCCTTTGGTGCCGCAGTGTTTAATGAATTCACCTAGGATCCGTGAGGGTACAGGTTCGATCCCTGGCCTTGCTCAGTGGGTTAAGGATCCGGCATTGCCATGAGCTGTGGTGTAGGTCACAGATGTGGCTCAGATTCGGAGTTGCTGTGGCTGGGGTGTAGGCTGGCAGCTGTAGCTCCGATTTGACCCCTGGCCTGGGAACTTCCCTATGCCACAGGTACAGCCCTAAAAACCAAAAAATAAAAAATAAACAAACAAACCCACAAAAAAACTAATGAGGTTATGTTAACACACACACAAGCACAAACACCAGAGGTCAACTTGTAGGAGGTTCCACTGCCGAATTTCAGACAATTTGGCCATCAGAAAGAATAATGATAATAATCCATTAAAACCTTCCCTCAAATATCCACGAGTTCATAGTGAGACAGAATGAGAGACAGTGAGCATCTTTATGAGAGAACCTCAGCTACTAAATACCAATGAAATAAGAGATTTAAAACAACAATTTTTGCAAGATCAATGTACTATATGGTTCAGGCAAGGAGTGGTAATGGGCACTACTCCTGAGTGAAAGTTTTGCTTATTGGTGGATAGAATATTCACACAATGTGGATTAAGGGATAAAAGATACGTAACAACTAAACATAACATGTGACCCTCAATTAGATCCCAGATTGGAGGCGTGAGGGTGTGGGTGGTGACAGTTGGGGGTGGGCGTTATAGATGCCTTGAGAACAACTGGAGAAATCTAAGTGTGGACACTATGTGATATTATTGACATGATGTTAATTTTCATGGGTGTAATGGTGGTACTGGGAATACTTTAGGAGAGGAATGCTAAAGCCATAATGCCAAAGTACCCTGATGTCTGCAACTGATCCTCAAGTGAGTGAGGGATGTTTGGGTGCTCATAATGCCATTCTTACAATTTTCTGTGTGTTTTAGTTTTTTAAAAAAAATCTGGGTGGGGAGTTGCTACTGTGACTCAGTGGGTTAAGGACACAGCGTTGTCTCTGTGAGGACTTGGGTTCCCTGGTCTTGTTCAGTGGGTTAAGGATCTGGCATTGTCACAAGCTGTGGTCAAAATGTGGCTGGGATCCAGTGTTGTTGTGGTTATGGTGTAGACCTACAGCTGCAGTTCCAATTTGATTCTTAGCCCTGGAATTTTCATATGCCACAGGTGCAGCTGTAAAAAAGGGAAAACAACAACAACAACAACAAAAGAAACCTTGGGGGCACAAAAACTTCTACTCCCTCAAATCAATCAACGTATTTACTTGCTAAGTAACTTTTTTTTAACTTTGTGTGGACTTTCTCCTTGACAAGGAGACTCTGTCTCTGGGATCACAACCATCAAGTGTAAACAAGTAAAGCAAGATTAACACTGACCAGCGAACCCAGGAATCCTGATCAAAGATATGACCATCTCCAGTTCAGGGTTTTTTTTTTTTTTTTTGGCCATGCCCATGGCATGTAGAAGTTCCCAGACCATGGCTCAAACCCATGCCACAGCAATGACCCGAGCCAGTGCAGTAACAATTTGGGATCCTTAACCCACTGCACCACAAGGGAACTCTCCACTTTATTCGTGAACCATTAGATCCAATACAAGCTTCCTTTGCAGAAAAGCATGCTTAAGTCACTTCTCCTCAATGAATCAGGCACTATAACTTGTAAGTTACAACTTTAGCCATAAAGATATTTAATTAATGGACTTCCTGTCATGACTCAGCAGTTAATGAATCTGACTAGCATCCATGAGGATGCAGGTTCTATCCCTGGCCTTACTCAGTGGGTTAAGGATCCAGTGTTGCTGTAAGCTGTGGTGTAGGTCACAGACGTGGCTTGGATTCTGCATTGCTGTTGAGTAGGCTAGCATCTACAACTCCGATTTTACCCCTAGCCTGGGAACCTCTGTATGCTGTGAGTGCAGCCCTAAAAAGCAAAAAAAAAAAAAAAAAAAAAAAAAAGTATAGTAGATCATTAAGGAAATATCAAGGTATGAATTAATATTCTTTTGTTAGGAGGCATACACAGACTCTTCTGAGATGTACAATTTTTCCAGTGATTCTTTTTATTTTTTAATTACTCAATGAATTTTATTATGTTTATAGTTGTACAATGATTATCACAACCCAATTTTATAGCATTTCCATCCCAACCCCTAGTGCATCCCCCCACCCCCCAACCTGTCTCATTTGGAAACCATAAGTTTTTCAAAGTCCTTGAGTCAGTATCTGTTCTGCAAAGAAGTTTCATTGTGTTCTTTTTTTAGATTCCACATATAAGTGATAGCATTTGATGTCGGGGTCTCTCCAGTGATTCTTTTTAGAAATTCTAAATGTGAATTGAAGTGGCTATTTTCATCTGATTTTTATCCAGCAGGAAACTGACATGAGCAAGGTTCCTCATTCCTCAGTTACCTACAGAGGCAACCCGCACAGTCAAGGACACAGGCCCAATCTGCCGAGTCCCAAGTCCAAGGTGCTCTTTGTGCCTATTTCCTTCATGCGTCAAGTCCTGTGATTTGTGCAGCTGGGACTGATTAACCACAGGACTGTCTTATCATTTGATATCTTGTTAGGAGTGTTGATTTTATGGAGCTGATAACTAGATACAGTTTCTATTTTTTTAATTTGCCATTTCTAAGGTTATATTGAGGTCAGAATTGCATAAGACAATCTCGCCAAGAGATTACACTGAGGCCCAAAGGGGCTAAAGATCTTACTCAAGGGACCAGGGTTTCATGCTTGGATAAGAATTCTTGGAACAGAGACTATAAATCACCCGTAAGTCACTTTTCAGATCAGAACTTTCAGAAACTAGAGCAAAACATTTTCTCCTGCATCTTAAGACAGGAGTACATTGCTAAAACCCCATGTCCTACATTTTTGTTCTTCTGTTTAGTCTCACTCTATTTTCTTATAGAAATATATCCATACCCTGTTTAATAGTGTTTCATGTCTTCTCTGAGCATATTATAAAAGTAAAGAAAGCATGAAAGAGAAAAGGAGAGAGGTAAGATTACTTAAAAGGAAATGAAGTTGTATAAATATCAGAAAAGTGTTGAAAAGTCCAGATAAGTCAAGCCAAAATAATTCACCTGCCAAGGAATTTAGCTCATTGTCCCTTGGCTTGGCATGAGTAAGTCAATGTCACTCTGTCATTATATTTCTGTCAACTCTGAAATCTAATGACAAAGAGAAATCAGGGTGCTAACAGACAGTCTGTCATCAACTCTGCTAATGTTTATTTCTCCTCTTCTGTCCTCTAGGAAAGGGCAGTGTAGTCTATCAAGAACAATACTCATAACTCCATTATTCCAAGCAAGGCTTGAAACACCCTCATTCCAAAAAGTTCCCCAGCATGGATCTCACCATCCCTCATTGAGGGTCTGGGGCACTAGCCTTGCCCATCCACCGAACTCACACTATTACACCCTTTCTAACGTAAGTAACCAACTTCACTCCCTCTTAATTATTGTCATCGACATACTAACGTGATGCTAGAATTTTCTCTTTTGGGGAGGAAAGTTTCTCCCTAAACATACGTAGAGCTTCCATTTGTTATCCACCCATCCTCTCTGGTGCTCCTTGGGTTCTAATCTCTATACTCAGCTGTGTTAGCAGGTTTCTCCAGAGACACAGAACCAGACACTGTGTGTGTGTGTGTGTGTGTGTGTGTGTGTGTGTGTGTGTGTGTGTGTGTAAAGATCTTAAAAGGTAGTGGCTGTGGTAACACAAAATCCTTTAACCCTCTGTGCAGGGCCAGGGATTAAATCCACGCCTCTGTGACTGAGCGGCTGCAGTCAGATTCTTAACCTACTGTGCCACAGAGGGAATGCCTAAATATATTTTAAAATACACTTAGTAAGTATATGCTTACATTTATAGATTATAAATTTTTATCTAAAGAAAAATTCCAATTTTTAATAAACAACAAAATATCTTCTTAGATAAAAGGCTTCAAAATAATATATTTTTAAAAATCTAAGTGGTAGAATTTATTCATTGTTCAAAAATAATGTTTGGGTTCCCCTTACGTACCAGGCGCTGTTTTATGCATGGGGAATATAGCAGCTGCACTAGTCTTCAATGAGCCTTACCTCCAGGTATATAACACCTTTTGTAGCCTCCTTCATCACTGATTGGGGTCGGTATATATGATTTCAAAAATATAGGGGAAGCAATAGAGTATAACTTCTGAGTCTAGGGAATAAAAGACACTGCAGTTTCTCCCTTGCTCTCTTGGATTACTCAGTCTTGGGGTATCCAGCTTCCACAGCTGAGGACACTCAAATAGCTCTGCAGAGAGATTCTCCTGGGGAGGATCTGGGGCATCCTAGCAATAGCCAGAACTAACCCACAGCCACGTGAGTTAGCTGAGTTGCTCTGCAAGGAAACCCCCAGCCTCAGTCAAGTCTTTAGATAACTAAAGTCTCAGCCAACATCTAACTGAATCTCATGAAGGACCCTGAGCCAGAACCATCAAACCAAGCCCCTCACAAGTTCCATAGTCACTAAAATCATGAGAAAATAAACCACTGTTATTTTGAGTGACTAAATATTGGGGCGGTTTGTTATACATTAGAGAATTAATATAGGAGCAAACAAAACCAGATAAATGCTCTGCCTTTATGGAACTTACATTCTTGTAGCAGGAGACAGTAATAAGCAAAGTAAATAAATATATGGGATGCTCTATGGTGATAATGGGATGGTGTGGAAAGGGGGGCAGGGATGTAGGAGGACAGTGGAAGTGGTGGAAGCCCTCACTGAAAAAAAAAAAAAATGACATTTGAGAGAAGACTTGAAAAAGGTAAAGGAGGAGCTTTGCAGATATTTTAGGGGGAGAGGGCTCCAGACAAAAGGGTTGAGAAGTAAGAGCATATCCTGCATTATCACAGAAAAGTAAGAAAGCAGTGTAAGAAAAGTAAGAAAGGGCGAGGGGGCCACACAGGGCTTTCTTTGCAGGGCATCGTAAGTACTTTGGCTCTTACTCTGAGTGATGTGGGGAACACTGGAGGTTTTGAGCTGAGGAATGATATGATCTGATTACCATCCTAGCAGGATTCCTCTGGCTGCTGGGTTGAGCAAGGGAAGCTGTTACGAGTAATCCAAATGAGAGAAAGACAAGTGGTTGAGTTAAATCAGAATGCAATAATTCCTGGTTGTTCATTTTCTTCTTTATACTTTTCTAAATTTTTCAAACTTCTACAAGGACTCTTCATTTTTCTAATCAAAAGGAAATAAATGTTTGTGAAATACCTTATAGTCCTCGGTATTTTCTGTCATATTTGTCGTAATATAGATGCTCACCTAATTCTTACTAGGGTTTCTGTACAACAGAGATGTTATAAAACAACAGAAAAAAAGGAGTCAAAATCTGTCCACTTTAGTCTGTGTAGAATCCGAGTAAAACAATTTCAACTGAAAAATGAAATCGCTGTTGAGCTATAGACAACTTGAGTATTTACATTGTCAACTAAACTTGATAACAAAGCATCCTTTCATATTGGAATTTGGAGTGTCAAATGGTAATTTAATAGCTCACTGTCTTCCTTGAAGTTACCAAGCTTCTGAGTTTTAAACATTCACCTGCCAAATATTTCCCAATTCCTGTAATTCTTAACCACTACTTGCATTTTAACCCAGAATCACAAAAAAAAAAGTGAAAGGACTTCATGTAACTCTCTGAATATTTTTATTGCCTTTGTGATATGGATTTGACTATTCTTTACCTTCAAACATTTCACACCCAACCCCTCCTTTGTGACTCTAATTAGTTCAGGTTCACGATGTCTAGGCATTTGGCCAGATTACTCTGGATAAAATTTGCTTAATTAAATTAAAAACATATGTGTCACACACCTATCACTCCCAAGGAATAGCACTACAGGAAGATAGAAGTGTTCTAATTATAAAATAAGTAAGTACTAGGGATGTAATGTACAACCTAATTAATATAATTAACACTGCTATACATTATATATGAGAATTGTTAATGGAGTAATTCTTTTTTTGTATTTTTTATTAGGGTATAGTTGCTTTACAGTGTTGAATCAATTTCTGCTATAGAGTGATCCACCCATATATATACATTCTTTTTCTCCTATTTTCTTCCATTATGGTCTATCCCAAGAGACTGGACACAGTTCCCTGTGCTGTAAAGTAAAACCTCACTGCCTATCCATTCTAAATGTAATACTTGGCATCTACCAATCCCAAACTCCCCATCCATCCCACTCCCCCCCCCTTTGTATAGATGTGATACATATATACAATGGAATACTACTCAGCCATAAAAAAGAACAAAATGACATTTGCAGCAACATGGATGCAACTAGAGATTCTCATACTAAGTGAAGTAAGTCAGAAAGAGAAAGACAAATACTATGTCATATCACTTATATGTGGAATCTAAAATATGGCACAAATGAACCTATCTACAAAACAAAAACAGACTTACAGGCAAAGGGAGTAATTCTTGAGTTCTCATCATGAAAAAAACTCCATTTCCTTTTATTTTATATCCATATGAAATGATGGATGTTCATTAAATTTATTATGTTAATCATTTCACGATGTAAGTAAAGTCATTTTGCTATACTCCTTAAACTTACATAATGCTATAATAGCAAATATATCTAGATAAACTTGAGGGGGAAAAGAAATCATGGTAGCTAAATGAACACTTTATACTGAATTGGATTCTTTTACTATAAAATATAGTATAAGGATAGTTGATAGAGTTTGAATGATGACTGTGAGTCAAAAGAAATCAGTGTTTATGTCTCGATTTTTGATAGCTTTATTGTTATGTGGGAGAAGACCCTTGTTTGTAGGAAATACACACTAAAGTATTTGGAATGAGGGTACCATTTGTCAGAAACTTACTGTCAAATGGTTGAGAAAAACAAAAATGTATTATTTTTGTAATTTTTCTGGTAAGTTTGAAACTATTTCAAAATCAAGAATGTATACATGTATGTGTAACTGGGTCACCATGCTGTACAGTAGAAAATTCACAGAACACTGTAAACCAGCTGTAATGGAAAAAAATAAAAATCATTATACATTAAAAAAAAACTCAAAATTGGAGTTCCTGTTACCTACAAGGGAACCCCCATAAGAATATCAGCTGATTTCTCTACAGAAACACTACAGGCCAGGAGGGAATGGCAAGAGATATTTAAAGTGCTCAAAGGAAAAAATATGCAACCTAGAATACTCTATCCAGCAAGAATATCATTTAAAATAGAAGGGGAAATAAAAAATTTTTCCAACAAACAAAAACTTAAAGAATACAGCAACACAAAACCCAGGTTAAAGGAAATATTGAAAGGGATTCTCTAAACCAAAAAGAAAGGAAGGAAAGGGAAGAAAAAAGAAAAGAAAAGAAAAAAAAAAAAAAGAGGAAGAACTAGGACTGAGGAAACCGAAATCAGAGAGTAGTCACTCAAATAAGCCACCATACAGATTTAATCATGAACATGCCTCAAACAAAATAAAATTAAAAAGAAAAAAAGAAAAAAGAGTCATCAAAACCATAAAATGTGGGCAAGGGATGTTAGGAAGTAAATAACCCTCTTAGTTTGTTTGTTTGTATGTTTCTCTACTTAATTTTAATATAGTAATGAAGTGTTTGAACTCACAGGACCATCAGGCTAAAACACACAATTATGGGAAGGGGTTAGCATACTTAAAAAACAGGGCAACCACAAGCCAAAACCAAATATTGCATTTGCATAAAATGAAAAAAAAAATACACTCAAGCAGATAATAACAGGAGACCATCCAACCAAAAAGAAAAAAAAGGAAGAATGGAGAACCATAGAATCAACTGGAACACGAGGATCAAATGGCAATAAATAATCATCTATCAATTATCACCTTAAAAGTCAATGGACTGAATGCCCCAATCAAAAGACACAGAGTGGCTGAGTGGATAAAAAGGCCAAAACCTTCAATATGCTGCCTACAAGAAACTCACCTTAGGACAAAAGCTACATATAGACTGAAAGTGAAAGGGTGGGGAAAAATATTTCACGCCAATAGACATGATAGAAAAGCAGGAGTCACAACACTCATATCAGAAAAAATAGACTTTAAAACAAAAGACATAAAGAAAGACAAAGAAGGACACTACTTAATGATTAAGGGATCCATCCAAGGAGAGGATGTTACTATCGTCAACATATATGCCCCAAATATAGGAGCACCCAGATACATTCAACAAATATTAACAGACATAAAGGGAGATATTGATGAGAATACAATCATAGTAGGAGACATAAATACCCCCCACACATCAATGGACAGATCCTCTAGACAGAAAACCAACAAAGCAACAGAGATCCTAAAGGAAACAATAGAAAAGTTAGACTTCATTGATATCTTCAGGACACTACATCCAAAAAAAGCAGAATACACATTCTTCTCAAATGCTCATGGAACATTCTCAAGAATCAACCACATATTGGGACACAAAGAGAATCTCAATAAATTTAGGAGCATAGGAATTATCTCAAGTATCTTCTCTGACCACAATGCCATGAAATTAGAAACCAACCATGGGAAAAGAAATGACAAAAAACCTACTACATGGAGACTAAACAACATGCTACTCAAAAACCAATGGGTCAATGAGGAAATCAAGAAGGAAATTAAAAACTACCTTGAAACAAATGATAATGAAGACACAACCCTTCAAAATCTATGGGATGCTGCGAAAGCAGTGCTCAGAGGAAAATTTATAGCAATACAGCCCTTTCTCAAAAAAGAAGAAAGATCCCAAATTGACAACTTAACCCTCCACCTAAACAAATTAGAAAAAGAACAAAAAAGTCCTAAAGTCAGCAGAAGGAAGGAAATTATAAAGATCAAAGAAGAAATCAATAAAATAGAGACTCAAAAAACAATAGAGAAAATTAATAAAACCAAGAGCTGGTTCTTTGAAAAGGTGAACAAAATTGACAAACCCCTGGCCAGACTCACTAAAAAGAGGAGAGAAAGAACCCAAATAACCAAAATTATAAATGAAAAAGGAGAAATCACAACAGATACAGCAGAAATACAAAAAACCATAAGAGAATACTATGAACAACTATATGGCAACAAGTTTGACAATCTGGAAGAAATGGACAATTTTCTAGAATCTTACAGCCTGCCAAAACTGAATCAAGTAGAAACAGACCAACTGAACAGACTGATCACTAGAAATGAAATTGAAGAGATCATAAAATCACTCCCTACAAATAAAAGTCCAGGACCAGATGGCTTCACAGGTGAATTTTATCAAACATATAAAGAGGAATTGATGCCCATCCTCCTTAAACTCTTTCAAAAGGTTGAAGAAGAAGGACTACTCCCAAAGACATTCTATGAGGCCACCATCACCCTCATTCCAAAACCAGGCAGAGATACCACCAAAAAAGAAAACTATCGCCCAATATCATTGATGAATATAGATGCAAAAATTCTCAACAAAATCTTAGCCAACTGAATCCAACAACATACCAAAAAAATTATACACCATGACCAGGTTGGGTTCATCCCAGGTTCACAAGGATGGTTCAACATACGCAAATCAATCAGCATCATACACCACATTAACCAAAAAAAAGTCAAAAAATCATATGATCATCTCAATAGACGCAGAAAAAGCATTTGACAAAGTCCAACATCCATTCATGATCAAGACCCTCGCCAAAGTGGGTATAGAGGGAATATTCCTGAATATAGTCAAAGCCATTTATGATAAACCTACAGCAAATATAATCCTCAATGGGGAAAAACTGAAAGCCTTCTCACTCAAATCTGGAACAAGACAGGGAAGCCCACTCTCACCACTGCTCTTCAACATAGTTTTGGAAGTCCTAGCCACAGCAATTAGACAAACAAAAGAAATAAAAGGCATCCATATAGGAAGAGAAGAGATCAAACTGTCACTGTATGCAGATGACATGATACTATACCTAGAAAACCCTAAGGACTCAACCCCAAAACTACTTGAACTGATTAATAAATTCAGCAAAGTAGCAGGATATAACATTAACATTCAGAAGTCAGTTGCATTTCTGTATACCAGCAATGAAATATTAGAAAAGGAATACAAAAATACCATACCTTTTAAAATTGCACCTCACAAAATCAAATACCTCGGAATACACCTGACCAAGGAGGTAAAGGACCTATATGCCGAGAACTATAAAACTTTAATCAAAGAAATCAAAGAGGATGTAGAGAAATGGAAAGATATTCCATGTTCCTGGATTGGGAAAATCAATATTGTAAAAATGGCCATACTACCCAAAGTAATCTACAGATTCAATGCAATCCCTATCAGATTACCCATGACATTTTCCACAGAACTAGAACAAACAATCCAAACATTTATATGGAACCACAAAAGACCCAGAATCGCCAAAGCAATCCTGAGAAACAAAAACCAAGCAGGAGGCATAACTCTCCCAGACTTCAAGAAATACTACAAAGCCACAGTCATCAAAACAGTGTGGTACTGGTATCAAAACAGACAGACAGACCAATGGAACAGAATAGAGAATCCGGAAATAAACCCTGACACCTATGGTCAATTAATCTTTGACAAGGGAGGCAAGAACATAAAATGGGAAAAAGAAAGTCTATTCAGCAAGCATTGCTGGAAAACCTGGACAGCAACATGCAAAGCAATGAAACTAGAACACACCCTCACACCATGCACAAAAATAAACTCCAAATGGCTGAAAGACTTAAATATACGACAGGACACCATCAAACTCCTAGAAGAAAACATAGGCAAAACGCTCTCTGACATCAACATCATGAATATTTTCTCAGGTCAGTCTCCCAAAGCAATAGAAATTAGAGCAAAAATAAACCCATGGGACCTCATCAAACTGAAAAGCTTTTGCACAGCAAAGGAAACCCAAAAGAAAACAAAAAGACAACTTACACAATGGGAGAAAACAGTTTCAAATGATGCAACCGACAAGGGCTTAATCTCTAGAATATATAAACAACTTATACAACCCAACAGCAAAAAAAACCAATCAATCAATGGAAAAATGGGCAAAAGACCTGAATAGACTGTTCTCCAAAGAAGATATACAGATGGCCAACAAACACATGAAAAAATGCTCAACATCGCTGATTATAAGAGAAATGCAAATCAAAACTACCATGAGATACCACCTCACACCAGTCAGAATGGCCATCATTAATAAAAATCCACAAATAACAAGTGCTGGAGGGGCTGTGGAGAAAAGGGAACCCTCCTGCACTGTTGGTGGGAATGTAAACTGGTACAGCCACTATGGAGGACAGTTTGGAGATACCTTAGAAATCTATACATAGAACTTCCATATGACCCTGCAATCCCACTCTTGGGCATCTATCCGGACAAAACTCTACCTAAAAGAGACACGTGCACCCGCATGTTCATTGCAGCACTATTCACAATAGCCAGGACATAGAAACAACCCAAATGTCCATCGACAGAGGATTGGATTCGGAAGATGTGGTATATATACACAATGGAATACTACTCAGCCATAAAAAGGAATGACATAATGACATTTGCAGCAACATGGATGGAACTAGAGAATCTCATCCTGAGTGAAATGAGCCAGAAAGACAAAGACAAATACCATATGATATCACTTATAACTGGAATCTAATATCCAGCACAGATGAACATCTCCTCAGAAAAGAAAATCATGGACTTGGAGAAGAGACTTGTGGCTGCCTGATGGGAGGGGGAGGGAGTGGGAGGGATCAGGAGCTTGGGCTTATCAGACACAACTTAGAATAGATTTACAAGGAGATCCTGCTGAATAGCATTGAGAACTTTGTCTAGATACTCATGTTGCAACAGAAGAAAGGGTGGGGGGAAAAATGTAATTGTAATGTATACATGTAAGGATAACCTGACCCCCTTGCTGTACAGTGGGAAAATAAAAAAATTAAATTAAATTAAATTAAATTAAAAATTAAAAAAATCAAAATAAAATAAACCTTGCCTGGTTATCAAGGCCCTTCATTAGCTCATCTTACCAGCCTCATTTTCAACAGTATCTTCACACCCAGACTTCTCTATTCATACAGGTCTACCTCCACTCCTACAAGGACAGCAAGTCCATTTCTGGGTTTACAGCTTGCTTATGCCATGCTTTATTTCTACAAGGCCTTTTCAGATTTTTTCCCCTAAAACCAACACTCTGTATTTTCCATTAGCTCAGGTTGGAAAACCTTCAGAAAAGGACTAATTTTATTAGCTCAACCAGGACCATTTAATGGGAGAAGAGTGGTTCCCCAGAAAGGAATGCTGAGCAGATAATGAATGTTCTCTGAATGGCCATCTACATGGGAAAGGGAGGCCCAGAGAAATGAAGTAACATTTCCACAACACACTGTTGGTTGTTGACAGAAGTAAAAAAAAAAATTCATGCCTCCTCACTCATATCTCATATAATGTCACTGCTCTTGCCTGTACAACCATGTTATTTCCTAGTGTGTATTTCTATCTCAACTATTCAAGATTAAAGCTAGGTCCATAAGTTTTCATAGACACTATAATGTCATTCCATTGCAACTATTTGTCTTCTGCATATATATCAACAACTTCACATTCACGGAATCATAATACATGCTTTATTTGCTTCAGTATTTGTGGATAACTCTAGCCTTGTGAAAGAATCTAATGCTTTTCGGTCGCTTTGGTGTTGTTTTGGTCCTGCCCCCATGCATTAGGGGCATTTTATACCAGAACTTTAAGGTGTTTTTAAAAATCAGTCTTTAGGAAAAAATACAAAATTTTAATAAAAATACATTGACAAGTAATTATTCCTCATTCCTTAATGTATTCCCTAACTTTTTGTGATTGATATAAATAAAATGATTTACTGTAAAAGTGGCTCATCGGTCTACAAGCAGGCGACTGACTTGGCGGGAAGAGGACTTAACCGAGGGCTAGACCACATGGATTTTGGTTTGGCTTTGTCAGTTACTAGCTGTGTGGATACCCGAAAATGGCTTAGACGCTGAGCCTTAGTATTCTCACTTGCAAAAGGAGAGTGGTATTCTGGCCTTATTTTGATACTATGAGCAAAACTCAAGCACGTTACAAAAGTGATATAAAAATGTCAGGAGTTCCAGTTGTGGCTCAGGGGGCTAAGAACCTGACATAGTCTCCAGGAGGATGGGGGTTCCATCCCTGGCCTTGATCATTGGGTTAAGGATCCCGCAGTTGCCACAAGCTGCAGAGTAGATCGCAGATGCACCTAAGGCTGGAGCTGTAGCTCTGATTTGACCCCTAGCATGGGAACTTCCATATGCCGCGGGTGCGGCCTTAAAAGACCAAATATATATATATATATACACACATATCTTTTTAAAGCAAGAAAACTTCAGTGAGAAAAGTATTTCAACTTTTTGCTCTTTACAGACTCTCCGTTTGGAGATTGTAGCTCTAGATCCCAATCAAGCCCTGGGCGCCACCCAGAGGTGCGCAGCGCCACCTCCTGGGAGGGTGGGCAGAACCAGCTAGCAGTAAACCGCTAAGGACAGACTACCAGGGTTATGGTCTTATAGTCTCCGTGGGTCGGAAGACTCAGACACCCTGGGTGGTTTCTATTTACCCACTCGGAGAATTCGACGCTTGGTTCCAGCCGAGTAGAGGTCCTCAGCTCAGCACAAGGCAAGTGATGTTAATGGGTCAGGACTTCCCATGGCGGGTGGAACTCGCTCTACCCGCGAGGCTTTGGGACATTCAAGAGAGAATGCTCCGCGGCAGGGTTGGCTCTGTGGGCGGGACTACGTAAGGGGGGTGGGAACCAGCTGGTGGGCGGAACCACGCCTACTGCGGGGTTTCGCTCCAAGCTTACCAGGTGGCGGGGCTTCGCTCCGGGTATGGGCTGAGCTTGGAGAGTTGTACTCCGGTCGGTGGGTGGGGCTAGGTCGGTGGGTGGGGCTTATCTCCGCGTAAGGATGATCTCAGGGCCCCGGATTCCGCTCTGTGGGCGGGGCGTTGCCCGGTGGGCGGAACTACGACCGCTATGAGGACTTTTGACTGGTTCCCTCCCCCGGAACTTCCAGGATGCGGGCGCAGGCAGTTGGCGTCACTTGGAGCTTGAGCAGCCGCACGAGGCTTTCGGAAGTCTGGTGAGAGTTTAATAAAGAAATTTTCCAGCGGGCTGGCAGGAGGTTTCCGGGTGTTAGGACAGGATTGGCTTGGCTGCTGTGATTTGGTCGCTTGGTTCTGCCGCTGGATGGCTCAGGCAGCCCTTCTGGGCCAGGCCTACAGGCCCAGACCTGAATCCCCGTGCCTGCTGGGCCTTCGGCCCATGGCAGGGTACTAGTTTTTGGTTGTCTGGTTGTTTTCTCTGTTTTTTTTTTTTTGTCTTAGCGCTTCACCTGCAGCATATGGAAGTTCCCAGGCTAGGCGCTGAAACTGAAGCTGCAACTGCTGGCCTACACCACAGCAATAGGGGATCCGAGCTACACCTGCAACCTACGCCACAGCTCAAGGCAAGACTGGATCCTTAACCCACGGAGCAGGGCCAGGGATTGAACTCGTGTCCTCATGGATAGTAGTCGGGTGGGTTGTGGCTGAGCCACAGGGGGTTTTTCTCATGTCATCATTTTCTAAGTGGTTGTCAGAGAAAATCTCAAATCTCACCAAATAGGCTATCACCTTCTCCAGGAAATTTCCTCCAGTCACCAACTCTACTAGATCTTTCCCTCTTGTGATCCTACTTGTATTCTGCTGGTAACAGCACCTTCCATTATGTTTTTTGTGTTTGTGTATATTTCACATGTAGTATTATCAGTTCTGACCACACTTGGCTAGTAGTATTAAAGAATACTAGGTGAGTGGTTGGATCTTGGATACTTATCGGAAGGATTTTGGATTATTTAATTTGGGGATGATTTATTATGTGTATTTTATGCTTCTTTAATGATCATGTGTTTTCTACTCAGTTCACTTTTTTTTTTTTAATTAGAATGCTGTGGGGGTTCAAAAGCACTATTGGGGTTGCTGTCTCTGTTAAATAGTTTCCTGAGGCTGACCATTGAAGGAGAGTATACATTTCAGTCAATAGAGAGGATGTGAGCAAAAGAAAGAAAGGGAGAACATGCAAAGTGTTTTCAAAGAATAATTAGTGCACTAGGCCAGGTGGATATAGAGAAGGAGCAGGGGATACCTTTGACAGATTTATGCTAGAGCCAGGACAAAGCATATTGCTTCTTGTGGTTTGGAAGAACCATTGGAGGATTTTATTTTATTTTATTTTATTTTTTGGCCTCCCAGAGGCATATGGAGTTCCCAGGCCAGGGATCAGATCCAAGTCGCAGTTGCCACCTAAGCTGCAGCTGCCACAACACCAAATCCTTAACTCTCTATGCTGGATTGGGGATAGAACCTTCATCCCCAGGCTTGGTTCAGATCTGATCTCAAGAAGCCTCAGATCCCATTGTGCAACAGTGGGAACTCCCTTTGGAGGATTTTAATACTGGGATGGTTCATTTCCTACCACTATGCAATATAGACTTAAATGCATATGGCTTAAGCCAGGAGTTAACAATCTTTCTGAAAAGGACCAAAAAGTAAATCTTTCAGGCTCTGCAGTCCACAGTTGTAGCAGGAAAGCTGCCCCTACAATATGTAATCCAATGGACATAGCTGTGTTCTAATAAAACTTCATTTACTAAAGTGGGTACCTGACCTGATTTGGTCCATGGGTATAGTTTGTCCCAAGACATAGTCTAACCAAATAGACCTAGGGACTAAAGCAGTAACCCAGCCCTGAACGAGGCAGTACTAAATCATATTTTTGTATTGCATTTTCATTTGTATATGAGAGGCTGTGTCACATAGTGAGAGCCCTCGATCTAGTCTGCCTAGATTTGAATCTTGGCATTCCTTGATTACTAACAGTGTAACAATGGCCAAATTAATTTTTCTTTGTATCAGTTTTTTTTTTTTAATGTAAAATGAAGGTAAAGCAGTACCTCCTACAAAGTGGTATTGTTAGGAGTAAACTAGTTAAAGCACATAAAATGTTAGGATAGTGCTTGTGTATGTAGTAAAAGCTCAATTAATCTTTTTTTTTTTTTTTTTTTAGCTATTTCTTGGGCCGCTCCCGTGGCATATGGAGCTTCCCAGGCTAGGGGTCGAATCGGAGCTGTAGCTGCAGGCCTACGCCAGAGCCACAGCAATGCAGGATCCAAGCCGCGTCTGCAGCCTACACCACAGCTCATGGCAACTCCAGATTGTTATCCCACTGAGCAAGGGCAGGGATCGCACCCGCAACCTCATGGTTCCTAGTCGGATTCGTTAACCACGGCGCCACGACGGGAACTCCAGTAAATCTTAACTATTAAAATTATTTAAATTGTTCTTTTCATGCATTAAGAATAGATTTGAGATGTTTCTGAGAAAGAATTTAAAGGCTTAGTTGTGTGTTTAGCTACAGGACAGAGAATATCTAAAGTTTTGAGAGTTCCCATCGTGGCTCAGTGGAAATGAACCTGACTAGCATCCATGAGGACACAGGTTCGATCCCTGGCCCCCTCAGCGGTTTAAGGATCTGGCATTGCCATGAACTGTGGTGTAGGTTGCAGATACGCCTCGGATCTGATGGTGCTGTGGCTGTGGCGTAGGCCAGTGGCTATAGCTCTGATTTGATCCCTAGCCTGGGAACTTCCATATGCTGCAGATGTGGCCCTAAAAAGACAAAAAATAAATTTTTAACGCATAAGCCTTTCACATAAATGTGGTATGGAAATCATGAAAGTAATTTAAAGGAATGGGTCGGAAGTGCAATATTTAGGATTGATTTTCGAGGAGGTACACACGGGAGCAAAAACGGTGCAAGTGAAAAGGAATGAAAGAAACAGGAGTCAGCCCTAGAGTATGAAAGGAACCAGAGTGGAATAGCAGTATGTAGGCTGGCAGAAGGATGGGTGGTGATTAGCATGGTCAGATGCTGCGAGGGCTGACAAAAAAACTGTTAAATGTTGATAATATTAATTAATGAGGAGTTCCTGTTGTGGCACAACAGGATTGGTGGCATCTCCGGAACTCTGGAACAAATATTCAATCCCTGGCCAGCATAGCGGGTTAAGGATCTGGCGTTCCCACAGCTTTGGCATAGGTTGAAATTGTGGTTCAGATCTGATACCCAGGAACTCCATATGCCATGGGGCAGCCAAAAAAGAAAAAAAAAATTATTAATTAATCCCACCAGCAGAAATTAATGCAAAATTAATGCGGAGCCTCTTCAGATACTAAAGATTCAGAAAAGAATTAGGTACGCACCCTGCACTCAAATGGAAAAATCTTGTAGGGGCAAAACACATGGAGATAGTTTTAATGCAAGAAGCAATTTTAAAAATAATTAGGAGTAAGATGGAATTTCTTAGATTTAATTGGTACTTTTACTTAAGAAACTTAAATCGAGTACAGTTCATAAATATGGGTAACTTAATTGAGCTCTTTTTCTTTTCTTTCCTAGACAATGGCCAAAAACAAACTAAGAGGGCAGAAATCCAGGAATGTATTCCACATAGCCAACCAAAAAAGTTTTAAGGTTAAAAATAAAGCAAAACCAGTTACCACTAATCTTAAGAAGGTGAGTATCAATTAAGCACTCTGATTTTCTTGTTTACAGGTAAAGTATAATAATAAAGCTACTGAAATCCTGAATGCTAATATTTAAAACAGGTTCTTAGCCTTTCCTACAAAGGCAAGATGATTTTAAACATTTATGTAAAAAAAAAAAAAGAAAAGAAAAATAACCTCCCTTTCTTGATCTGAATGTTCTCAAAGAAAATAGCATTTTAATGGCAGGTGTGTGAGGGTCCCAAGTAACAGTTTTAACAGCTTTCTCAGAGCATAGAAATCATAAAAAAAAAGTGGTATGGAAAAGTTATCTCTGAACTCAAATTTATTTAAGAAGCTCTTAACAGAGCCAGGACATGGAATATCCGTCAGCATCCATTCTTTTTCTCCTCAATAATTCTTATTTCTCTAACAATGTCTAGAACTCAAACAAAAACCTGTAAGTATCTTATAAATAGAAGAAAAAATAATTTGTTTGTTAAAATGCAAAATTTGACAAGAAAAGAGTTGCTTTATCTTCTTTATTTCAAAATATTTGGGAAATGGGAAATTCCTTCATCAAGTAGAGTCTTCAAGAAAATGATTTCAAGCTGAAGTAGTAAGGACTTAGTAATTATCATAATAATACATGGAAATGTAGTTTTTAACCTTGAATATTCATGAACTGGCTGAATTAAGCTTTTTGGTTGAGCAGTTTCATGACTTTGGAAATAAGGCTGGATTATATGATGGGAGTTTGGGGGTGACAATTTTAGATAGAATTGTCTTCAAGGTTGACACTGAAGCCAAAACCTGAGTGATAAGGAACAAGTGATGCAATCCGCTAGGAAGTGCTCTTCTAGGCTGTGAGAATAGCGAATGCAAAGGCTGCAAGCTGGGGAAGAGCTTGCTATATTTGAGGAAGATTATTTTGTTTAGATGGGAAGTCCTAGAACCTTTATGGATGCTAATGTAAAAGATCTGTGGGTAGGCAGCCTGGTTGGCGAAAGTATCAAATAATTTTCTTAGCAAGTAGCCCAACTCTCTAGGGGGAGGTTGTAAGATTGTCAGGCACGATAAATGGTAAATTGAAGTTGGGGGACATGAATTTGGAGTAAAGCCAGTCAGCCAGTTATGATTTAATACAGCTTCAGTTTTAAGCTCAGAAAAGGCTGATAGTTGATTTCCACCAAGTGCTAAGCAAGTTTGATCCATGGAAAAAAAGAAGAAAAGTTAGGAAGATGTAAAGATGTCATTGATGAGTGTCCTGGAATCTGTGCAGGTTAAAGGTAAAGGGGAGGATATGAACGTGTGAAAAGTAATGAACTTGGGGGAGAAGGATTCAGTGAGATTTAAGAATTGTTAATAGAATATTTTCTCAGGCTAGTCTCCCAAAGCAACAGAAATAAGAGCAAAAATAAACAAGTGGGACCTAATCAAACTGGCAAGCTTTTGCACAGCGAAGGAAACCAAAAAGAAAACAAAAAGACAATTTACAGAATGGGAAAAAATAGTTTCAGATGATGCAACTGACAAGGGCTTCATCTCTAGAATATACAAGCAACGTATACAACTCAACAGCAAAAAACGCCAACAACCCAGTTGAAAAATGGGCAAAAGACCTGAATAGACATTTTTCCAAGGAAGATGTGCAGATGGCCAACAAGCACATGAAAAAAATGCTCAACATCACTGATTATTAGAGAAATGCAAATAAAACTATCACGAGATACCACCTCACACCAATCAGAATGGGCATCATTAATAAATCCACAAATAACAAATGCTGGAGGGGGTATGGAGAAAAGGAAACCCTCCTGCTCTGTTGGTGGGGATCTAAGCTGGTACAACCAATATGGAGACAGTATGGAAATACCTTAGAAATCTATACATAGAACTACCATAAGACCCAGCAATCCCACTCTTGGGCATATATCCAGACACATGCCCTTGGAGTTCCTGTCATGGCTCAGTGGTTAACAAATCAGACTGGGAACCATGAGATTGCACGTTCGATCCCTGGCCTTGCTTAGTGGGTTAAGGACCCAGCATTGCCGTGAGCTGTGGTATCGGTCGCAGACGCAGCTTGGATCCTGCATTGCTGTGGCTGTGTGGCTGGCGACTACAGCTCCCATTGGACCCCTAGCCTGGGAACCTCCATATGCCTCAGGTGCGGCCCTAAAAAGATCAAAATAAATAAATAAATAAAAAAGACACATGCCCTTAACACCATACACACAAATAAACTCAGAATGGATTAAAGACCTAGATATAAGACCAGATACTATAAAACTCTTAGAGGAAAACATAGGCCAAACACTTTCCAACATAAACAACAGCAACATCTTTTCAGATCCACCTCTTAGAGTGATGTCAGTAAAAACAAAAACAAATGGGAGTTAATCAAACTTAAAAGTTTCTGCACGGCAAAGGAAACCCTAAACAAAACGAAAAGAAAAGACAACCCACAGAATGAGAGAAAATATTTGCAAATGAGTCAACTGACAAGGGATTAATCTCCAAAATTTAGAAACACCTCCTACTGCTCAATACCAAAAAAACAAACAACCCCATCAAAAAATGGGCAGAAGATCTACACAGACAATTGTCCAAAGAAGACATACAGATGGCCAAAAACATGAAAAGATGTTCAACATCACTCATTATTAGAAAAATGCAAATCAAAACCACTGTGAGATACCACCTTACACCAGCCAGAATGGCCATCAGCCAAAAGTCTACAAACAATAAGTGCTGGAGAGGGTGTGGAGAAAAAGGAACTCTATTACACTGTTGGTGGGATTGTAAATTGGTGCAACCACTGTGGAAAACAGTATGGAGATTCCTCATAAAACTAAAAATAGAACTACCATTTGATCCAGCAATTTGACTCCTGGGTATCCATCCAGAGAAAACCATGACTCGAAAAGACACATGTACTCTGATGTTCATTGCATCACTATTTTCAATAGCCAATACATGGAAACAACCTAAATGTCCATCTACAGAGGAGTGGATCAAGAAGATGTGGTACATATATACAATGGAATATTCCTCAGCCATTAAAGGGAAGGAGATACCAGCATTCTTAGCAACATGGATGGACCTAGAAATTATCATGCTAAGTGAAGTCAGTCAGACAATGAGACACCAACATCAAATGCTATCACTGACATGTGGAGTCTCATAAAAGGACACAATGAACTTCTTTGCAGAACAGCTGCTGACTCACAGACTTTGAAAAACTTATGATTTTCAAAGGAGACAGTTCGGGGGGTGGGGGGATGTGCTGGGGTTGTGGGATGTGCTGGATTGTGTTGATCATTGTACAACTATAAATTTAATAAATTCATTGAGTAATAAAAAAAAAGACACATGCACCCACATATTCATTTCAGCTCTATTCACAATAGCCAAGACAGGGAAACAACCCAAATGTCCATCGACAGATGATTGGATTAGGAAGATGTGGTATATATACATGATGGAATACTACTCAGCCATAAAAAAGAATGAAATAAGGCCATTTGCAGCAACATGGATGGAACTAGAGACTCTCATCCTGAGTAAGTAAGTCAGAAAGAGACAGACAAATACCGTATGATATCACTTATATCTGGAATCTAATATATGGCACAAATGAACCTTTCCACAGAAAAGGAAACCATGGATTTGGAGAATAGACTTGTGGTTGCCAAAGGGGAAGGGGAGGGAGTGGGATGGTTGGGAAGCTTGGGGTTAATAGATGCAAACTATTGCCTTTGGAATGGATTAGCAATGAGATCCTGCTGTGTAAGCACTGGGAACTATGTCCAGTCACTTATGATGGAACATGATAATGTGTGAAAATAGAATGTGTACATGTATGTGTAACTGTGTCACCATGCTGTACAGTAGAAAAAAATTGTATTGGGGAAATAACTATTAAAAAAATTAGAATAATTACAAAAAAAAAGAATTGTTAATAAACTAAGTGAACTAGAAGGACAGGAGGTGGTAATGACTTGGCCTAAGGTAATGCATGCGAGTGATGGCATGGTATGTAATATAAAAGATCCCTGGAGGACCAAACCTGAAGAGATGAAGAGGCAATAGGATTAGGTTATTGTTGAAGCCATGAAACAGTGATGCCAGGCATGAGCGGGGTCAGTGAGCCAGAGTTTGAGATCTTTTATGAAGATCTTTCTTTCTTCAAGTAATCATGGTGTTGGTAGGTAACAGTGAGGGAAGGAATGTCAGAAAGTCCTGATACATAAGGTATAAAGGAGCTGAGCTTTGAAGGAAAAATGATTGGGGAGCAGCAGTAAAGAACAAGAATACCGGAGTTCCCTTCATGCCTCAGCGGTTAAGGAACCCGACTAGGATCCATGAGGATGTGGGTTCGATCCCTGGCTTCGCCCAGTAGGTTAAGAATCTGGTATTGCTATGAGCTGTGGTGTAGGTTGAAGACACGGCTCGGATCTGGCATTGCTGTGGCTGTGATATAGGTTGGCGGCTGCAGTTCCAATTTGACCCCTAGCCTGGGAACCTCCATATGCTGCAGGTGTGGTCCTAAAAAGCAAAAAAAAAAAGAAAAAAGAAGGACTAAGAATACCACCCCCAGAGTTCCTGCCATGGCTCAGGGGAAACAAATCTTATTAGCATCCATGAGGATTCAGGTTCGATCCCTGGCCTTGCTCAGTGGGTCAAGGATCCAGTGTTTCCATGAGCTGTGGTGTAGGTCACAAACATGACTCAGATCCTGCATTACTGTGGTGTAGGCCAGCTCAGATTTGACCCCTAGCCTGGAACCTGCATATGCCTTGGAAGTGGCCCTAAAAAGACAAAAAAAAAAAAAAAAAAAAAAATAGCAACCCCACCATTTAGATCTGAGCAAGGAGGGCTGCAGGGGCCATTGTCTTCAGTTGAGTGCCATCAAGGAAGAATTCAGAGACTGTTGAAAGTACACCTATAAAAATTTTGCACAGGTATATGGGTATATGGAATGATTGGCCAATGGGGACCTGCTGTATAGCATAAAGAACTCTACCCAATGTTCTGTGCTAATCTATGTGGGAAAAGAATCTGAGAGAGAATGATGTATATAAATATATAACTGAATCACTTTGTTGTACAACAAAAATTATCACAACCTCATAAATCAACTATACCTTAATAAAACTTTAAAAAATAAAGACTACAAGAATTTTAGTGTGAATTGTCCCTACAAATTGGAAGAGTTGATAAGAGTTTTTAGATTTGGGGGGTTAGCAAGATTAAAGTAATTTTGCATATATTTTATCCTTAACAGAAGATCATGCATTAATGCTCTTTTTTTTTTTTTTTAAGATAAACATTGTGAATGAAGAAAAAGTTAACAGACTGAATAAAGCTTTTCTGGATATACAAAAGGAACTTGCACATTTCTCAAAAGGCCTTTCCCTTGAACCTCTGCAGAAACAGCTGGTGAGTAGAAATCATTTCCTTTTGTTATGGCTAATAAATTAAACGTCAAATTTTCAAAGCCTGAATGTTGAATATAATTTTTAGTACTTAGCTCTGTAGTATGCATAGCATATTCAGACTCTAAAACACTTGAGTCTAAATATGAGAATTTATTGTTCTACTTCCAAAAATATGACTGGAAGAAATCAAATAGGATAATAGATTATATGTCATTCTTGTTTGCTACTGTTATCTAAATTTTTAAATACAAATTTTCTCTCTCCAGAGTCCTCAGCAGTGTCCTGAGAAAGAACCAGTTAATGTTGATGAAGCTACAAGATTAATGGCTCAGTTGTAATACACTGGCGATGCATCAAATTCCCCCAAAAGACCAATAAATTAAATGTTTTATACAATTTTATTTTAAAAAATCTTGTTAATGTACAGGCATTGGCACATTTTAAAAACAAACTACATAAACAGATCTTTCCTATAATCTAGGAAAGTGGAATGTCAGAAGTCAACAAAATGTGATAAACTTAAAGTGCTAAAACAGAAGGCACTTCACAAAATCTGTTCACTGAAACAGTTAATATCTCCTAGTTTACACCCTTCACTTTATAAGTGGCAGTGAATGTCTGTTTGTTTGAACTGGAGGAGACGCAGAATAGGGACAGTCTCGTGGCAGTAAAACTCTAAGACAAATGTGATGAGCCCTTGGGCAACATTTTTGTTTTTGATAACCTTAACTTTCCTCTGGTATGAGGGGAAAACAGAAGGATTCAGAACTGGAAGAAAAGTTGAAACTCCAGAATGTAACTACTTGAGGGAAGGGGGTTAGTGGATATGAAGTCACTTTTCCCCTGAAGCAATCAGAGCCCTTTGTTTTTATGAAGTTTTGTGAAGTATAAAAGAAAGTATTAGGGGAAGAACAGTTCAGAATCAGTGAACTAAAAGTTGTTACATTCATTATTTTAAATACTTAGGTTATTAAGAAGTCTAAAATGTTACACAGTTAGAGGTAGATAACAGTCCCGAGTTTCCATGGAATCTAATAATTTAGTATCTGGACATCAAACAGATCACAAACTCCTTCATTATCATCTAAATTAAAGTTGTAGTCATCCGCTGGGGTCGGAGAAAGCCGTAAGAGCGGAAACACTGCAAGCAAAAGAGAAATTCAGTGTTAAAAATGGTTTCTACATAAAGATAATGATGTCTAACATAAAATAGGATCAAATCAATCCAAATTATGTTTCTCACATTATACAGGAATTTTTAAAAAATATACAATAGGATATATATAATGATCAAATTAATGACTTGTATTTTGTGTATATTTTAAAAAATTCTTGTTTAAAGACATTTCATGCATGGATTATCGGTGTTTGAGAATTAGAGGTTAAAATTTTTATTGGTTGAACTTGTCACTAAAATTCATGATTCAGAAACCGGTCAAAGCATTTTCTCTAATCTGCTAAATAAACTATCACTTGGAAAACAGAAAGGAACTAGACATAGATTAATAAATATGCAGAAATTCTCTGCTTTTACAGAAGTTTGATCAATCTCTTGGTTACTGTACCATTTGCTAATTTAACAGCTGCCATTTCCAAGGTCTCGGCTGTACATGTTTGTTGGAATCAGGACTCTGAATCCAAGAACTTATAGAAAGGTGAGGCCCAAAGAGTAATTGTTAAAGTAACTACAGTACTGTAGCTAGTTGATCTTTAAGAATTCTTTCAGATTAGATGATGACATGGCTCATGTCAGTAATAATGACTTCACATTAGTGCTTGAAATTAGCCGAGGTAGGAGTATTTTTTCCAGTGGGCTGTTGACTTAGATATATTGTTTTAGTCTTGAATTCTTCATGCATAAAAAAGGCTAGTGTGCCAACAGTTTAGAAGTTTATTCAGTAAAGGTGATAAGTACCTCCTTATGAATTCTTTTTCCTCAAAATGCAGGCAAAGAAAATTTCTGAAGGATGCTTACTATAAAGTTTTAAGGAAGAATTTTCATGAGTCATCTTAGTACATTATGCAGCTAAAATATATAGGTTCTTCATTTTTTTTTAAGTCATGTGTCACTCATAAATTCTAGTAAAGCATTACTGATGTTTAAAGTAGTTATTAAAATTTTAACTACTTACCATCAGAAGACATTAATTCATCAATGATATCTCCACTAATAGATCCTGCTGGAAACAGAAGTGTGATAGTGTTGTTACATTTCTATTTACATATTTTAACAGAGAAGAGGCAGTTATATTTAAACAGCCTATATTTAAGCACAGTATATATTAAATACAGTTATGTTTAAACATCAGCAGCTTGGTTAACAGTACAAAATTAAAGTAGAACTCTATGGAAACATAGCATTTTCATGATACCTACTCTGTACTTGGCATTACTTTTAAACTTCTGAACTCAAGATGCAGACCAAAAGACTCATCATTGTTCTTCCAAAGCTGGCTCCTCAGTGTTGTAGTCAGTGGTTACCGAAATCACCCAACCTTAAAACGTGAATATTAACTTCATCTTCAGATCTTACACGTCAGATATGACTTGTGATATTGCCTAAACAATATTTCTCAAATCTGTTCCTTATTTCTTTTTCCAATCCCATTGTCATCACCCTATTTTAGCCTCAGTGTGCTCTCACAGTTGCATAACTGCAAACATCTAATCTTCTGTCTCCATTGCCTCTGATCTCTTCTACCCAGGCTAAAAGATTCTCCTTCCTATCATGTTACCTCTGTGCTCACCAAAGTACAATCCTAAACATCCACTTCCTGGTTTTATTAATTAAAGTCTTAAACTCAGTCTGATATTCAAGGCCCTTTCTAGTCTGGTTCCAAATTACTTTCTTTACTGTTTCCAAATACAAAAGCATGTACAGAAATAAAATGCTCAAAAGTTTTTTTTTAATGCTTTGTGGAAGCCACTGTACTAATTGTGTCTAAGTTAGACCATATACAGCTTGTCTACTTTATTCATCCCAATTAGATTACAGTTAAAAGTATAAGGTTTTGAAGGATGATTATTTTGTGCATCTCTATGGCCTATGGCATAGAAATATTTATAGAGAAAGGATATTGGCAACAAGAAGCTGAAAAATACTGTGTCCAGTTAGATTTTTCTTCTTTCCCTTTTGTTTGGCTGCAAAGGGCCTTGGCTTGATGTGGGATCTCAGTTCACAGGCCAGGAATCGAACCTGAGCTACAGCAGTGAAAGTGCTGAGTCCTAGCCAATAGACCACCAAGGAACTCCCTTGGTCTCACTCTTAACTATTTTGAACTCCCAGAGTAGGCCACATCCCAAAGATAAAAATAAACAAATTGGATGACATACAATATGTTGGGGGTTTTTTTTTGCCTGCTTTTTAGGGCCACACACATGGCATATAGAGGTTCCCAGACTAGAGGTCCAGTCAGAGCTACAGCTGCCAGCCTATGCCACAGCTGCAGCAACATCAGATCCAAGCCGCGTCTGTGACATATACCACAGCTCAATGGCAACACCAGATCCTTAACCCACTGAGTGAGGCCAGGGATCAAACCTGCAACCTCATTGGATTCGTTTCTGCTGCGCCATGACAGGAACTCCTACAGTATGGTTTTTAATGCTCTGCAATACCACATCTAGATTGGCATAGCAGTCATTCTTTCAGCAACCATTTAGGGAATATCTACCATAGCCATTTATTTGGAATCACTAAGCTGCTAAATACCCAGCCACATAACCAAGGAAAAAGACAGGGTGCCAAAGAAATTTTCATAAACTTAGGAGATGTTGCTCCTATTCCCAATGCCCAGTTTTTAGTTTCTGCTATTTATCATTTCACAAATGAAACAACTTAGGTGAGATTTCCTAAATAACTGTAGTTGAGACTACTTGTCAACTCTTTCCAAATAAGTATAACAATAGAGAATACAGAGAAACAGGAGGCATGAGTTCCTATAGTCTACACTACTATGGTTTTTCCTGAAGGTAGTTAGAACGCATTTCAATTATATATACTAGTTACTAAATAAAAGGATCTTACAAAGCAAACCTCAGATAAAAAGCTGGCATATGTATACAGTAAAAGGGGAGTGGGGGAACAAACTTGGTTTAATTCGAAAAATGGAATCCTAAGGAAAACTGCAAACTTTAGCCCATTAAATATCTTTCCTTTGCTCAGTATTTATAGTTTCACACATAGTTTTAATTGCATTGTATTATACCTCATTGTATATTTCTGAATATCCATGCATATTTACATATATATACACATATTACATACCCATATGTGTATATAGATGTGTGTGTACCTATATATGTATATATACATACATATTTTTCACCTCTATAAATATATTTGTATAATTACATATATTTATACAAATGAGTATAAGTATGTAGTGATGTAGTTAAAGACAAAATGTTTTTAAATTTTCCTCTCGATACCTTATCTCAGTGCTGGGCACACAGGAGATACTAAATTAACACTTGTTGATTACGTTTCCCATGTTGCCTTCCGAACCAGGTAACAGAATAATATCACAATTGACAAATTCAGAAAAGCTCTCCAACTTGTTGAATACAGTCTTCATATTTTCCCCTCTCTACTTTTTAAAACAAAGGCTCTGAACTCACCTGAAGATACATCTGTGGCTGCTGTCTGCTGAAGATTCTGGCTTCTTTCAGAGATATGTTGCTCAGGCAGGTTTTGAGTTGCGGTGGTGGATTTCTGTGGCGTCACAGGAGTCGACGGCTGAGAAGAAGGTTGCGTGAGGTCATCAGGTGGGGGTACAGGGAAAACCACAGGCTTAGATGAGCTGGACTCTTTATTTATAAGCAGCACATGGATAGGTCCTGAATGACTCTTTAGGTTGATCTGGTATTTCTTTTGTCCATTCTGACCCTTTGAAGTTATTGGGTGTAAACAAATGAAGAAATGTCAACATTTATAGCTACCTTGAAACATTAAAAATAAAACAGACAAAGCTATCAAGAACTAATTAAATACACACAACAAAATAAAATTTAAGCCAAAACGTAGAGGCCGAGAGTAGAATGGGCTATTGAGGGTTATAAACCACTTGCCCTTAAAAGTAAGTATTTCTCAAATACTGGTCATCAAAAACTCCCAGTTATAGAATTCTGGACACCATCTATTTTTGCTGTAATTATACATATCAATGCTCAGCAGTGCTCCAAGCATTCAGATGTAAGGAATTCAATCCTCTGTCATCCAGCCGCCCCGGGTGTGGTCAGCTCAGTGTGTGGTCTTAAGTGGCAGTTATTTCACAAATCAAAACTTCTTTTCCATTCAGCCAAGCTCAAAGACAACTGATTTTTTCAGACAGAAATATAAAGCCCCTGCCTTTCAAAAGGATAATTATTATTCCAAGTCTTCAGTCTAGTAAGATAAATGCCTAAATATGAACTTAGAATAGCCAGGAGGAGAGAGAAAGGTGATAACAGTGATATTTTTCTGCCTCTTTTTCGATTGCTATAGTTTTCAAATCAGTGTCTTTGTAGAAATTTGAATCCAAAAACTAAAATCAGAGTTCCTGTTGTGGCTCAACGGAAATGAATCTGACTAGAGACCTTGAGGTTGTGGGTTCGATCCCTGGCCTTGCTTAGTGGGTTAAGGATCCAGCATTGCCATGAGCTGTGGTGTAGGTTGCAGATGTGGCTCAGATCTGATGTTGCTGTGGCTGTGGTGTAGCAGCTGTAGCTCTGATAACACCCCTGGCCTAGGAATTTTGTTGTATATTAGATTCCAGATACAAGTGATTTCACATGGTATTTGTCTTGATCTTTCTGACTTCACTTAGTATGAGAATCTCTGGTTGCATCCATGTTGCTGCAAATGGCATTATTTCATTCTTGTTTATGGCTGAGTAGTATTCCATTGTATAGGTATATATACCACATCTTCTTTATCCATTCATCTGTTGATGGACATTTGGGTTGTTTCCATGTCTTCACTATTGTGAATAGTGCTGCTGTGAATATAGAGATGCATGTATCTTTTTGAATTATAAATTTGTGGAGATATATGCCCAGAAGTGGGATTGCTGGGTCAAATGGTAACTCTATTTTTAGTTTGAGGAACCTCAATACTGTTTTACATAGTGGCTGTATCAATTTACATTCCCACCAATAGTGTTGGTCGTTTCCAGCAATTTGTTATTTGTAGACTTTTTAATGATGACCATTCTGACCAGTATGAGGTGGAATTTTATTGTAGTTTTGATTTGCATTTCTCTTTTCATGTGCCTATCTGCCATTTGTATATCTTCTTTGGAGAAATGTCTATTTAGGTCTTCTGCCTGTTTTTGTTAGGCTTTGTTGTTGTTGAGTTGTATGAGCTGTTTGTATATTTTGGAAATTAAGCCCTTCTTTTGTCACATTGTTTGCAATTATTTTCTCCTGGTCTATAGCTTGTCTTTTTTTTTTTTTTTTATGGTTTCCTTTGCTGTAAAAAAGCTTGTAAATTTGTTTATGTTCTATTTGTTTATTTTTCTTTTTATTTCTATTGCCTTAGGAGACTGACCTAAGTAGGCACTGGCATGTCAGAGAATGTTTTGCCTTTGTACTCTTCTAGGATTTTTATGATGTCATATCTTACATTTAAGTCTTAAGCCATTTTGAGTTTATTTTTGTGCATAGTGTGAGGCTTTGTTCTAATTTTGTTGATTTACATGCAACTGTTCAACTTTCCCAGCACCACTTGCTGAAAAGACTGTCTTTTTCCCATTGTATATTTTTACCTCCTTTGTGGAAGCTTAAGTGTCTGGGTTTATTTCTGAGCTCTCTATTCTATTCTATCAATCCATATGTCTGTTTTTATGCCCAGACCACATGGTTTGGATTTTTGTTTTGTTTTGTTTCATTTGTTTTGGTTTGTTGTTGTTGTTGTGTTTGATTACTGTAAGCTTTGTAGTATTGTCTGAAATCTGGGAGGATTATGCCTCCTGTTTTGTTCTTTTTTGTCAGGATTGCTTTGGCAATTCTGGGTCCTTTATCATTCCATATAAATTTTAGGATTATTTGTTCAAGTTCTGTGAGAAATGTCATGGGTGATTTGATAGGGATCACATTAAATCTGTGGAATGCTTTGGATAGTATGGCCATTTTAACAATGTTAATTCTTCCTATCCAAGCACATGGGATATCTTTCTATTTCTTTGAATCATATTTGATTTCCTTTACTAATGTTTGATAGTTGTCAGCATATAATTCTTTTACCTCCTTGATCAGTTTTATTCCTAAGTGGTTTATTTATTTATTTATTTGTTTGTTTTGTTAGTGTGATTTTAAAACTGGTGTGATTCCTTCTGATATTTCTTTGTTAGTGTAAAGAAATGCCACTGATTTCTGTGTGTTAATCTTGTAATCCTGCTACCTTGCCAAATTATTTATCGGTTCTAGTAGTATTTGTGTGGATTCTTTAGGATTTTCTATATATAATATCATGTTATTACATATAATGACAGCTTTACCTCCTCCATTCCAATGTGGATACCTTTTCTTTTTCTTGTCTGATTGCTGTGGTAAGGAATTCCAATACTATGATGAATAGAAGTGAGAATGGGCATCCTTGTCTTATTCCAGATTTTAGCAGGAAGGTGTTCAGCTTTTCATTATTGAGTAATGAACTTTTTCTTCTTGGTGATTCTGGTCAGAGGCTTGTCAGTTTTGAGTTTTTTCCTCAATCAGGAATATTACACTGGTTAAAAATACTTAAAACTGATTTTTTAAGGCTATTAACTATATTATTACTCTTTCCTTGATATCTTCTAGCCAAAATAAGTTAAATTTATTAAAAAATAAAATATTAAATGACTCAGTCACTTTCATAATTTTTTTTTTTAAAAGCTCTTTTTTTTTTTTTTGTCTTTTTGCTATTTCTAGGGCCGCTCCCGGGGCATATGGAAGTTCCCCGGCTAGGGGTCTAATTGGAGCTATAGACGTCAGCCTACACCCCAGCCACAGCAACTCGGGATCTGAGCCTCGTCAGCAACCTACACCACAGCTCACAGCAACGCCAGATCCTTAACCCGCTGAGCACGGCCAGGGATTGAACCCACAACCTCATGGTTCCTAGTCGGATGCGTTAACCACTGTGCCACGATGGGAACTCCCATAATTTTTTTTAACCAAAGTACTGAACACATTCAAATTCAGATATCAGTACTATCAAACAGACAACATGAAAACAGTAACTTCAAAGTGTTTACATGCAATTACTTCATGTTCAGCTAAAGAAAATATATTTCTCCCTCTTGAAACAGTCGATTCATTTTAACAAAAATTATTCTACATACTTACCATTTCTGGAATAGGTACCTCCAGCTGTGTACCAGAAGGTGCTTGAATGGCCAAAAGTGTATCACCTGGTCAAAAAAATTAAGAAATAAAGATTTTTACATTTTAGAAAATACTGTTGATCCCAGAATACAGTGGCCAAAAGTATGGACTCTGTAGCCAGAATGCTTGTATTTGAATCCCAGGCCAGGTAACCTTAAGTAATGGTTCTTAATTCTGTAAAACGGTGGCATATAACTCACTGCATAGGTTTGTTTTGAGGGTTAAACGAGGAAGTTTATGTATTAGTAGATCTTAGAACAGGATAAATACTCAGTGTTAGCTCTATTATTCTTATTAACAAATTTAGCTCAAGTTAATTTTGCTTTTACCCAGTCTCATGTCATTTCTGAGATTCTTAAAACTTTTTCCCATCAGTTAAATAACACTGTTTGCTTGAAGCATTTATACTACCTAACTGACTGGAGATACTAGAGATTAGGTGTGGTACAGTAAAATCCTGAGCTTAAGTGAACTTACTTTTGAAGCCAAATTTTACAGCAGTCTCTCCTGAGTTGAAGATTAAGAACACTTCCCCAAATTTTCTTTGAAAGCTTGGGATATATGGTGGTAAATAGAACAATAAGGCCATATATATTACTAATGTAATAATCGATGAAAATCAGAATCCACTTGGCAAGGTGTTTGGCAGTGGCCCTTTTTTTTTTTTTTTTTTTTTTTTTTTGATGTGATGGTACAGAATACTGTCCTTTTAATATGCCATGCACAATTAAATATAAGTGTATGAAAAATTTCATTTTACTTATGTTACATATATTATGAGAATGCAGTCCCAACCTCACCCCTATTTTAGTTATTAATACATTATACTGTCATGTTAAAGGGAAAACATGGAGGCTAGGGATGGAAAAGGGTGAGGAATAATTTTCCTAGTTAGAAAATGGATACACCAAAACGTCCTCATGTTTTCTTTGGGTTCCATTTGTGACCAGTATACTTGCTCTATATAGTTTCATAAGTAGTGCAATGAGAACCATGTTCTAATTCAAGTTTGGTCATTGATTCTGTGCTTCCTATGACTTTGAGACTGTTGCTTAATCCCCCTCTGACTTAGCTGCCTCTCCCACACACAGTCTGCACTTAATGCAGGCAAAGAAGTGAAAGGTGGAAAAAGAAGTTACTATAATGAGAACAGAAGTGAAAGCAACCTATCAACACGAGGCACTGTAGAGTAAGACAAAATGTCCACAAGTCCTGAAAATAATTATTTAAGATGAGGGGAATTTTGAATCATGTTACACTAAATAGGTTGATCAGAAGAAAAATGTAAGAAAAAATTTGCTAACAGTACTTACCATTAAAGCAATTACAGATGTCTTCATGAGTTACATAGGAAAATGTGCTGTCATAGAGTTAAGGAACAACATTTATATCAAAGTCTAGACATTTAAATTAAGATAATACATGTGAAGGCCAAAATAACCAAATGCATGTAGGGATTTTCACACATGGGCAAATTAAAAAAAAACAAGTCTTCAGTCTGAAAAGGCAAAGACAATCAAATAAAGGTCCAGAAAAGAAGTGTCTATCCTTTGCTCTGAGAAGAAGCCACTTCTGATTTCTGTATCATCTGAGAACCCTTGGGAGAGAGATGGAAAACACATTCCTCATAGACACAGGGGCTCCTGGGGGAAGGATATTGATGGGGGGAAGGATGCTCTCAGCAGGAGTGAAGAGCAACTATATGAGTTTGCACATCAAGAATCTTCTGAGGTCATGGTTTGGAGAATTGGGAGTGGCCAGAATCTTGGGAAGCAGTACAGCAAAGTGCAAGATCAACTAGTTCAATGCTTTTTGAATCTTAGGGCTCCACAGGGTACAGCTGAAAACCCCAATTATTATCAAACTGTTAAGGAGTTCTGATCCATAGAAAGGAAATAACAAATGAGATCATGGACTTGTTCACCAAAGGCAAGACAACATGAAAAATTTACTGTATACATTGGTCAAAAGTTCATGAATGGTACAAGATAAATGTAGTTAAAATGTTTTAGGAGTTTTCACTGTGGCACAGCAGAAACAAATCTGACTAGTATCCACAACAATGCAGGTTCAATTCCTGGCCTCGCTCATTGGGTCAGGGATCCTGGGTTGCCATGAGCTGTGGTATAGGTTGCAGACGTGGCTCAGATCCCATGTTGCTATGGCTGTGGTGAGGCTGGCAGCTACAGCTCTGATTCAACCCCAGCCTGGGAGCTTCCATAGGCTGGGAGTGTGGCCCTTAAAAAAAAATTCTGTATGAGTACAGGTAAGTTCACAAATCAAGAGTCTAAGATATCTAAGACATAATGGCTATAAGAAACACATGGAGGAGTTCCCATTGCAGGTTAGTAGGTTAAGAACACAATGTTATCTCTGTCAGGACAATTCCAGGCCTTGCTCAGTGGATTAAGGATCTGGCATTGCCACGAGCTACAGCATAGGTCATAGATGTGGCTCGGATCCAGTATTGCTGTGGCTATGGTGTAGGCCACAGCTGTAGCTCCAATTCGACCCTTGGCCCAAGAAATTCCATATGCCACTGGAAGTTTTATACAACTGTAAAAAAAAAAAAAAAAAAGAAAGAAAAAAAGAAAGAAAGGAAGGAAGGAAGGAAAGGAAAGGAAAGGAAGAAAGAAAGAAAGAAATACATGAAGTATATCACTAAAGTTTTTTCCCCTCAATATAATATGATAGCTACACCAGTCTTGGAACCCCAACCTCCAGTCAGTCAGTCCTTGGGTTAATATCAGGCAGGAAATATCTAAGACTGGTTGTAGGCCCATAATTTTCACTTTCAAACCAAAATTAATTTTTCAAAACTTTGAGAGTTACTGAATTTTTCACCACTACAGAACACTAATTTAAGTATATCTATGCACTTAAAAATGACTTCCAAATTGGCAGACCCCCTAAGCACAATTTACTAGCATATTACATCCTATCAAAGGCTAGACTGAACATAGATGAATTTATTTTTCCTCAATGCAACACAGGGATAGATGTACTACCTAATATATTTTAAATATTAGTATAAATGATTAGAAGATTTTGATAATCTTAAAATGTAGTCACTTGCAAAACTAAACTCTAAAAATACTAAAGTAACTGATCTTCAGACTGAAAGATTATCTAAGTACATATTCTATAGCTATATTGATAGATTATTTAAAAGGATATCTATTATTAATGGAGTCGTCCATCACATTTTTGATGCTTTGCTGTAGCCACAACTTCTGCTGATCAAGTTCTCTTTCCTTCAGTTCTAGATCTTCAATTTCAGCTTTAAGATATCTTAATCTATCTATGACTTCTTTAGTGTTACAACCAGCACCTACACCTCTTAAAAACACATGAGATTTAATATCCCCAGCAGTGGACCCAGGTTAGCATCACTTAATTTTTGTAGAAATAAAACTCACTGAATTAGTAATATACTCAAGACAAAAGTCTTTACACTCTTCTAATAATCAAGCATTAAAATCCTTACAAAATTTAAATACCATACCCTCTGAACATATTTGCTTAGGCAGTTTATTGGCAAGAACAGTTAAATCACAAAAATTCTCAATATGTCCTTTTTGTCATCTGCAAGTTCAGGGTGGTGAGTGAGGTACCAAAAGGACATCAAAGCCAAGTTGTCACACCTGGAAGTCTCACCTTGTAGACTTAGATACAGATGAAACAGGTTACAATCTTTTACTATTTTGGTGGAATATTTGGCTAAGATAAACGAAAAAAAAAAAAAAAAAAAAAAAAACCAAAAACTAAGGCCAAAGGGAACAAATTTGTGGAACAGAAAGTATTTGTTTGTCACATTTAAACATACAACAACTGACAAATAATGACATGCATTTCAACTTACCATTACTTATAAAGTACATATTCCTATGTGTAAGACATAGTTCCTATTGTTTTCAAGCAGTTTATATTAGGTAGGCAGATAAACACTTAGGCATAGAGGGATTAATAACACAAAGCATTATGCAGTGTGGACCACATGAGCAGATTCAGGGAGAAAATCAGATTTGAATTGTAAGAGTATAAACAGCAGAGTGAGCAAGGGGACATCCCAGCCCAGGAGTGACACACACAAGCCCAGAGAGGTGTTGTGTCCAGGGCCACAGGAAGGGCCTGATGTGACTGGAGTAAAAGGCTGAAATGGAGTACTTAAGAGACATAAGTGGTAGAAAGGTCAGATTTTACAGAGCATTTAAAAGACAATAAAGGTTTTAACATAGAGTACTGATTTGTAACTTACTTCCACTGTATACTGTTTTTTGACTTTTTTTCAATTAGGTCAATTCCTTCCAAGACATTGGTGATATCATAAATTCTTCTTTTTTGCCTCACAGCCAAAGTATCTGCAGCCTATTTAAAAGAAAAAAAAAAAAAAAAAAAAGGACAAAGAACAGTGAAATAAACTACAATTCATATTTTAAAGCCAAAAAGGCTTTGGTTATTAAGGTCACAGCATGAGAGCCCAATCCTAAATTTAACCAGTCAGTTGCTTGGGAACAATAGTTGAGTATGTGCAAAGCAACCCTCAAACACTGAAAATGTCAAAAAAATTATTCCATTTAAAAGCCAGCAGATGTTAGAATGGGGGGGATAAAAATGAAGAGGTCATGACACAAAGCCCGCAATAATAAAAGGACACATAAGAATACTTCATGTCTCCTTATGGGCTAATCCTGAAGAGGAGCTGTAATTGCCTGCCCATGTCACTTCCTATCTTATTTCTCTGTTCACAATCTTGTCTAAAGACAGCCTTAATTATTTTGAATCTTTGAAAAGTTATAGCTCAGCAATTTTTAAACAATGAAGTCAAGATACTTAAGGGAAAATTCTGAGTTATATACACATTGTAACACCTTAAAATACACAATTTGCACTTGTGAACTCACAATGAAAACAGAGAAATGAAGCATGCCATCCCAATACAGATCATAAAATCAACAAGAAATTGAATTTTTGAGGTACCAGCAAATACAAAAGCTTGGTAGTTTCACTCACATTAGATAAGGTCAATGAAAATATTTCATGCCATCATGCCATGAATGAACTCAGGAATGCGATATGGTTATAACAAGTCCTCACTCACAATTCTGACATTTGTTCCCCATACAGCAAACAGAACCTCAAAGAGGTTCCCTTCCAGCTCTTTTCTTCAGAGTGGATTAGACAACAGAGTGGAGTATCTTGAATGTGGAGTCACATTTTAAGACTCATGGTGGTAATAAAAAAACACATTTATGTCCTTACAAACAATATTCAGCACATTATTATCTGCATTAATGAACAGGACTTAGCTTCATATAATTGGCTACCAGCTACCCCAGGGCATCACTACTTGATTCTGCAAATAAATCCCTCCTATAAAAACCCAGGACAGCATATTGTTTCCTTCCATGGGGAGCAAGTGCAACCAACAGCAGCTGCTCCCTTCATAGGCCTCTGGAATTTGTAAGTGAAAAGCTGGTTCTATTAATCTATTTGTTGTATTACCCCAAATACCAGGTTACTATTGCCCAATCACTCAGGTCTTCAGGATGGGTTTCATGTCCCAAATACTGGACCAGGAGCATAAGTAGGAAGTGGCAGAGAGAAGGAAGAAGGAGAGAGGAAAACTGCTTGGATCCTCAACTGTATCTAGACTTGGGCTCCATTTCTTCTAGAAAACCAGGAAGTTAAAAAGAACTAGGCATGGTTTCATTGATATCCTCTCCTTGTACTTAGCAGTTCCCTCTTTGTTCCCTCATCATCAGTTTCTGTTCTTGAGCATGAGGCTGTCTTTCTGAAGAGCAATCATCTACTGCAAAGTTAACTGTAAAAATCCTAAATTGTTAATTCCTGTCTCACTTTCCTCTTGAGAAGTAGCCCCTAGCACTTCAAACCAGTTCTGTGTTATCCGTAGCTATGGACTCACCCACAAAAGCCTTCACAACCATAGCAACAGCTCACCAGTTAGGGTATTAAAATATGTTTGTTTGAACCAGACCACAGAGCTACTCAAGGCCACTGGGCAAAGAGCCATGAGATCTCACCTTTAGCTCAAAATTAGTAAAAAGTATCTCATTTATAATTTACTACTGTTTAACAATTACAAAATTTAACCCTTGATTTCCAGACCTAAACATTATTTCTTTTTTTGTGTGTGTCTTTTGTCTTTTTGTTGTTGTTGTTGTTGCTGTTGCTATTTCTTGGGCCGCTCCCGCGGCATATGGAGGTTCCCAGGCTAGGGGTTGAATCGGAGCTGTAGCCACTGGCCTACACCAGAGCCACAGCAACGCGGAATCCGAGCCGAGTCTGCAACCTACACCACAGCTCACAGCAACGCCGGATCGTTAACCCACTGAGCAAGGGCAGGGACCGAACCCGCAACCTCAAGGTTCCTAGTCGGATTCGTTAACCACTGCACCACGACGGGAACTCCTAAACATTATTTCTTAAATATCTTTGTACTTTAGTATATAAACATATAAATGACCGACATGAACGAAGCATATCACCAGGATCTCCAGGAGGCTTTTATTGTAGCAGCCACATCATAATTCCGAAGTTAGGTTCTGAAGCTAGGCACACAGCGATTCTATCCCAACCCTGTCACTTCCTGTCTTTAGCTGGCCTCAAACTCATTAAGCCTCATTTTGCTTCTTTTGTAAAATGGGATAATAGCATATGCTGAATTGTGGAGATTAAACTGGATAATCTTAGCACAATGTCTGCTGCATGATTTATATTTAAATGTTGGTAAGTAACAGTCCCATGATCAAATACAAGTCAAAACAAGCGATCATGGGTAAGACTGTGTGTGTGTACAGGGACCAACCACATTTTACGTAGTGTTTTAAAAAGTTGAATGTGAATTCTTTAAAAGTTTAATTAAATAATCCAAAACCTTCATACTTAATAAAATCATAAAATGAATCATCACCATCACCACCACCTTCATTGATTCATGCAGCACCCACAGTGTGCCAGGCTCTTTCTGGGTCTTAAGGATACAGTGGTAACAACAAAGTCTCTGCCCTCAGAGTGCGGAGAGGAGTTAATAATGTACAAATAATTGTGTTAAGAGGAATGTATGTAGGAGATGCTGTATTTAACAAATTTTCGGAGAAGAGCTCCCTGATAACAGGATTTTCAGAGAGGAGGCGAAATTCGAGCTGAATGAAGAGGCCCCTATGAACATCTGGAGGAAGTAATAAGTGCAGAGGTTCCGAAGTTCCTTCAAGGAAAGGTGGGCAGGCCAGCATGGCCAGAATAGTGATTGAGAGGAATGTAATGAAAAGGAGGAAGCAGTGTGTGTGTGGGGGGGGGACACAAAGACAGGGAGACAAGGATGATAACCTAGAAGAGATAGCAAGAGGCCAGATCGCTGGGGTCTTGCAGGCCATTGTAAAGACTTGAACTTTTACCCCCATTAAAACAGGAAACCACTGGAAGGAAGGCTTTGGACACATGGTAATTTGGCTCCACTTTTTTTTTTTTTTTTTTGTCTTTTTAGGGCCGTACCCATGGCACATGGAGATTCCCAGGCTAGGGGTCGAATCAGAGCTGTAGCTGCCAGCCTACACCACAGCCACAGCAATGTCAGATCTGAGATGCATCTGCAACCTACACCAGAACTCAAGGCAACACCGAATCCTTAACCCACCAAGAAAGGCCAGGGATCGAACCTGCATCCTCATGGATGCTAGTCAGATTCATTTCCTCTATGCCATGATGGGAACTCCTGGCTTCATATTTTAAGTTTCTCTCAGGCTGCTCTGGGTAGAAGAAAGAAAGCCAGTGAGAAGGTAATGGCATTCAAGGGATGGCCTTGGCTTGAGTGGAGATTGTGAGGAATGGTGAGATTCGGAATCAATCTATTTTGACGGTAGGGCAAGCAGCATCTCCTGAGCAAGGAATCAGGAATGACTCCTCAGTTTTTGACATGAACAACTGGAGCTGAGGAAGAGCAGGAGGAAAAGATTGGGACACCAGAAATCAGGAATTCAGCTTTGGACATGTTGACATCTAAGGGGAGAAATCAAGAAGATCATTGGACATGGGAGAGTGTAGAATAGGGGAGAGGTCAAAGCTAGAGGCATAAATTTGGTAACCATCAGTAAATCAGACATTTTTGGACACAGGAGGGAACCCACTAGATTCACTTAGGAGGCAAGCATGGAAAGAGAAGTTATCTAAGGGCCAACCCTGGAGAATGCCAGTGTTTAAGGTCTAGGAAATTAAGAGAAACCCATTCCTAAAGTAAGAGAAGTAGGAAGAGTGGGGGTGTTGGAAGGCATGGGAAGCATGTAAGAGGGACCACTTTGAGTACTGCTGGCAGGAAGCGCTGATCTGTGGATTTCTCTTTGGAAAGATCACGGGTGACCTGGGACAGTGCTATTCTAACAGAAAGGTGGAGTGGAAAGCCTTCATGGAGAGATTCCAAGACAATAGAAGGAAAACTGGAGTGGACAGTTCTTTGGAAGAGTTCTGCTGCAAAGAAGAAGAGAGAAACAGGGCAGTAGCTGTAAGGGAATTTTTTTTTTTCCTTCATTGCTCTTTTCCTTAAAAGATGGTGCTATTTCAACATGTGAGTATGGTGAAAGGAATGACCCAGTACAGGGGAAAAAGGGATAATTTATGATGCAGGAGAGGGAAGGGACAACTAAAGAAATAGTTGTAGGAAGGCAAGGGAGTAGTAGTGTGAGACAGACAAGCTGAGGAAGGCAAGGGAGTAGTGTGAGACAGACAAGCTGAGGATCTGCCTTAGATAAATAGAGGGCATGTTAATAATTGAAGTTTAGCAAAGTCCCCAAGTGTAGGGGTAGGGACAATTGTAGATAAGGGAGACAATTGTAGATAAGTTAGACATTTCCTTCTGGTTGCTTTTTATTAGGCATTTGCTTCTGGTTGTTTTTTTCCCTCAGGGGAAGTGGGAGTGGGGGGGGGGTTGAAGTGGGGAGAGGACGGTTAATGGTTGAGAGAAAAGTATGAAATACTCATCCAGGAGAGCCAGAAAGTTATGTAGAAGGATTGCTGGACCCCACTAGGGTGCTGTTGAAGTTAGTGGTCATGGATTTAAAGGGAGACCCATCAGCATCACAGCCCTGCAGAACAGACTGCAGCCCTGCAGAACAGACTGGGTGTTGACAAGGGGCAGGCAGAGGACAAAATGGGTGCATCTTCATCCCATGGCAGCACTGTAGCTGCTGAATAAATTCACATGTGTGTGCATCAAATTTACTTTAAATGTTTATGTCTACTCTTAGAAGAACTGACCTGTACACCTATAAGGGAAGCATCTATTAGATGCTCATTTTTTTTTTTCAGGAAAAATAAACACAACCCTCTGAAAGACATAGAGATCCCCCACAAATATTAAATCCTTTTCTAAAAATATGTCACCAGTGGGGAACAAAGTGATATCTATAGGTGGAACAAAATTAACGCTTGTGATACTTTTTAGAGATGGACAAAAGGAATAAAACCAGGAGAGCTGAGAGTGATTGCACGTAAGTGCTAAAAGGGGCTTAAAGACTTTTCAAGCCCCACCCCTTCAGTTTAGCAAATGACTCTACTAAATTCCGGTGTTAACTCTGGGAGGGACAGAAATTATGGGGTTAGTTTTATTGCAGTTGGGATTCATTGCAGCTCACTGGCTCAAGGATTGTCTTCAGATGCAATGCTGCATTCAAAAGGGCTGACATAAACACAGTAACTATGGAAACATCCTTTCTTTCAGGTTCTCCATCTGCAAAGCAGGTACTTTTCTCTCTTCCAGGACCACAACTGTCAACACATGCGTACTCAATGTCTTAGCAACTGTGCTTCAAAGACTAACATTACAGCGAGGAGGGCCAGTTCCAAAAACCAAAACAGTGTAACAGAAACACTACAAAACATCCATATACATGCACAAGTGAGGGGATCCTGGAAATAAGGTGGAAAAACCTCAAGGGATGCACCAAAATTGCCTATTAAAAATTTTAATGAGAATTTTTGAAAAACTGGATGAACTCATTTTCAGCTCTGCTCCATGGTGCATTACGTTGATTTATCTCATGATAAAATTACTAGCTAATTTCAAATGCTGCTAAAGATAATTAATATGTAGAATGTTTGATTTCAATCCAGTTAAGAACCATTTATAAGCCAGTAATGGGATAATTGTGTAATAGGATCTTTCACAGATGTTATCTAATTTAATGCTCACAACTGTTTTGTAAAGCAAGTATCATTCTCCCTGTTTTGTAGGAAACACACTCAGAAAACTACTGAATAATAAGATGAAATTTGGCATTGATTATATATTCATGAAATAAATTTGTGGCAAACATTTTCAAATGGGTTTCTTTAATTTCAAAAGGCTTTAAATACACATGATGGACTGAAGTTCCCATGCTATACAATTACACTGAACAGCAGTTCAAGTGCCACTGGTCTGTAGATGGTTTCATCTGAAGTATATAAAATGGTCCAAAAAAGCAGAAAAATCTTCATTTCCATTTATTTATTCAAAAATGATTATCAGCAACGTCTAAGACTTCGGGATCAAGGCTAACACCTTGCAGAATGAGGTTGAAAAAATGAAATAGTCCCATAAAATACAGACAAAGCATTATAAGAGACTGAAAAAGGAGATTACTGAAGGTGGGGGTAAAAAGGAAAGAGTTCCTGGAGGAGGATGCTTTCTGCTGAGTCCATAAGTGATGTTAAATCAATGCGGAAATTAAATACCAAAAAATAAACACTGACTTTAAGGATACAAAGGGCTCCCTGCAGAAGCAGCACAAAGCATGCAGGTGTTTTAATTCCCAATCAGTAACTTATCAAACGATCTCTCCTTAAAAAATCTGCAGTGTTTCTACTATCTTAAACTAACTGCTATTATACTTGATTATTTCTAAATGGATACACTTTAAACTTGTTTCTTTTCTTTTTTTGGTCTTTTTAGGTTCACACCCACGGCATATGGAGGTTCCCAGGCCAGGGGTCGAATCAGAGCTGTGGCCCCTGGCCTACACCACAGCCACGCCAGATCTGAGCCACATCTGCAATCTACACCACAGCTCACGGCAACATTAGATCCTTAACCCACTGAGTGAGGCCAGGGATCAAACATGTATCCTCCTTATGGATTCTAGCCAAATTCATTTCTGCTGAGCCACAAAGGGAACTTATTTCTATTTTAAAAAAACTTTTTTTGGCCCCACTCACAGCATGTGGAAATTCCAGGGCCAGGGATCCAAATAGTAACACAGCAGTACCCAAGCTGTTGCAGTGATGCTGGATCCTTAACTGCTATGCCACCAGGAAACTCCTAAAATTTTTTAAATACTCTGTGTAAGCTTTTAAACCTTCATTTGTACTGTCTTACCCAAGTCACCAAAGATTTCTCTGAAGAAAAAAGAAGATATTTGATAAAGTAAGTAGGAAAAGCCTGCTGAAACCCTTGAAACTATTGAATGTAAGCTCTAGAAATTGTCTAAGTTCTCAACTACATGATTTTTAGTTCTCATAAATATTGCAGGAGCAAAATTGAGCTGGCATCTGCTGTTCTACCACTGAGATTAGTACTTGCACATTTTCTATCATCCTTAAGGGGGTATGACACAGAAGTCAGGAACATGGGCTAGTTTGTTAAGATAACTGATAAGAAGAGTTCCCATCGTGGCTCAGTGGTTAACGAATGCCACTAGGAACCATGAGGTTTCAGGTTCAATCCCTGGCCTTGCTCAGTGGGTTAAGGATCCGGCATTGCCGTGAGCTGTGGTATAGGCTGCAGATGCGGCTCAGATCCCATGTGGCTGTGGCCCTGGCATAGGCCAGCAGCTACAGCTCCAATTAGACCCCTAGCCTGGGAATCTCATATGCCATGGGAGCGGCCCAAGAAATGGCAAAAAGACAAAAAAAGATAACTGATAAAATATGAATGTTGTGAAAATTAAGTATACCTGAAACACTTAGGAGAGTGCCTGGCACATCATAAGTATTATATTTGTGTTAGCCATTATCACTATTATTGATCAGTTTCTTATCTAAAGCCATAAGAAAATATTGTTCTTTGAACAGACTTCCAAGGAGGAAGGAGGAAGGAGAGGGATGGACTAGGAGTTTGGGGTTATGTACAAATTATTGTATTTAGAATGCATAAACAATAGGGTCCTACTGAATTGCACAGGGAACTATATCCAATCTCCTGGGATAGACCATGATGAGAAATAATATATATATTAAAAAAAACAATGTGTATATACACTATATGTATTATACATTATGTATATATTATATATATGACTGAGTCACTTTGCTATACAGCAGAAGTTAACACAACACTGTAAGTCAACTAAATTTTAATAAAAATAAAGAGAAAGCAAAATATTGCTTTTTGAAAGGTCTATCATGGAACATACCAGAGCACCCCTGCTTATCTGGCATAACTCCCTAACTTTAATATTTCAGAACACAGTTAAGCACAATGAAGTTGGGAAAAGGGATTCTGAAGAGCACAAATAGATATAAAAAGATAGATTTTACTACTCAAAGAGTTCACCCTGTCATTTGGATCCTATTTACTCTCTCTTTTATATAATTCCTAATCATGGGGCTATTTAATTTCAGTGTCCACAAGAGAACTGAAAGTACCATCTTAGACACTGCAAGGTAGCTCAGCAGCAATTCAGGGATATGGCAGAAATTATGAAAGGAAAAAAAAAGCAGACAATGCTGAGGCCATTGGACCTGGCAGTAATCCAACCTACTTAGAATAGCTTCGAGGTTATCAACTCCAAAGAATACAAAAAATAACATTCATTATGACTAACTTGAGCTACTAAAAGAGTAAAATCAAGCATGGTATTTTCAGCTTAAGACAAAGACCTATGCAATGCATTTTGGGAACTTTTCTTTTTTTCTTTCTTTCTTCTTTTTTTTTTTTTTTTTTTTTTTGGTCTTTTTAGGGCTGCACCCGCAGCATATGAAGGTTCCCAGGCTAGGGGTGGAAGTGGAGCTGCAGCCACTGGCCTACACCACAGCCACAGCAACGTGAGATCCGAGCCTTGTCTGCGACTTATACACCACAGCTCACAGCAATGCCAGATCCTTGACCCACTGAGCAAGGCCAGGGATCAAACCTGTGTCCTCATGGATACTAGTCAGATTCCTTTCCACTAAGCCACAATGGGAATTGCACATTTTGGAAATTTTTCAAGCCAAAATGGTTAAATATTCTTTTATAAAAAATAATGTTGGAGTTCCCCTTGTGGCTCAGTGGGTTAAGAACCCAATTAGTGTCCATAAGGATTTGGGTTTGATCCCTGGCCTTGCTCAGTGGGTTAAGGATCTAGCATTGCCACCAGCTATTGTGTAGGTTGCAGACGCAGCTCGGATCCTGCACAGCCTGCTGTGGCTGTGGCATGGGCAGCTGCAGCTCCAATTCAACTGAAGCCAAGGCTAAGGCTAAGCTCCAATCTGAGGCTAAGGCCTCGGAACTTCCATATAGCACAGGTGCAGCCCTGAGAAAGCAAAAAAATAAATAAATAATAAAAATATTATTTGACTTCCAACTATACTTAAATAAATTTTTTAATGAAAATAAAAAGGATTGAAGCTAAAAAAAAGATGTTATAAATAGACATAAACCCTTAGCTAATCAGAAAACTCAGCTATGGACAAAAATTGCATTATGTAAAGGATAAACAATGGTTTCAGAACACCTGGACTTGTCATATTCAAGAATAATATATTAGTTAAACATAGATTTTAAAATAAATCTAAAAATATCAAAAGGATGATGGTGAATGTGAAGAATGACTGAGCTAAACTCGTCTTTCATGTTAGCTTCCCTCATAACTATGACCAGCAACCTATCCTGAAAGCTGACTAAATTCCCCCAAATAACTGGGGCATCTCTGTTTAAACATACCACATACACACACACACACACATACTTATGCACATACATAAATCAAAATGTCAAACATTGGAATTTCGAAATGTCAAACCTATAGAAGAAATAAAAATGAAAATATATTCATAATCTTTTCATAATAAAATAATAAAATCTTTTCATAATAAAAATATTTGACTGTATCCATAATTAAAATCATATAAAAGAAAGCATAAAGACCACAAATTAAAACATGGACAAAAGATAAATGTCACAGTAAAAAAAATTAACATTCTTGAAAAAGTTTTCAAACTTTTAATGAGTTAATGAAGGACTAATGAAGAAATGCAAATTGAACAATGAAAGACTTGTACCTGAATATTCATCATAGCCCAAAATTGGGAGCACAGATGAATGAATAAACAAAGTGCAGTATATCCACAAAACAAAATGCTACTCAGGGAAGAAAGGAATAAATTATTTGGTACAGGGAACAACAGGTGTGAATCTCCAAAACATCATGCTGAGTGAAAGAAGCTAAACCCAGAGCACATACTGTATGAATGCACTAACATGAACTGTAGAGGAGTTTCCTGGTTGCTCAGCAGGTTGAGGATCCTCATTGTCACTGCATCAGTTCAGACGCTGCTTGCAGTGTGTGTTTGACCCCTGGCCCAGGGAACATCCACATGCCATGGGCATGACCAAAATCCAAACTAAACAAACAAAAACCATGAAGCTCTAGAAAAGATCATTTTAATTCATGGAAAATAAAACAGAGCAAAGGCTGCTTTGGGGGATGAGGAGGCTGGGCTTTGGCTGGGAGAAGGCAAAAGAGAACTGTTTGGGGTGATGGAAAAGCTCCACACCTGGTAGTGGTGGTTACAGGTTGTCAAAACTCACTGAACTATACACTTAAAATGAAAGCATTTAATGGTTGTAAATTTTACCTTTCTAAAGTTAACTAAAAAATATTCATCACCTTTCAGATTTATAAAAGAAGGAAATATCAGAACACCCAATATTGATCTCATCATTTATCTAATAAACCCTTGGAAACTGCACTTACTATGTGCTGGGCACTATTTAAGAATTTTAAAAGTAAAAACTCATTTTAGTAATTCCTATAGTAACAGCCATGGGAGGTATATACTACTATTGTCACTGTTTCTGCAAAAGAGGAAGGTGAGGCTCAGTAACTTGTCCAAAGCCAGGGCACCTGGTAAATTCAAAATAGAAATTCAAGGTGTACACTTTTTTTTTCTTTAGGGCCACATCTGCCACATATGGAAGTTCCCAGGCTACAGGGTTGAATCAGAGCCACAGCTGCCAACCTATACCACAGCCAGAGCAATGCCAGATCTGAGCGACACTGGTGACCTACACTATAGTTCAGGGCAATACGGGATCCCTAACCCAATGAGTGAGGCCAGGGATTGAACCCGCATCTTCATGGATACTTGTCTGGTTTATAACCCGCTGAGCCACAACTAGAACTCGAAGGGTACACATTTTTTTTTTTTTTTTGGTCTTTTTGCCTTTTCTTGAGCCCCTCCCGAAGCATATGGAGGTTCCCAGGCTAGGGGTCTAATCGGAGCTGTAGCCACCGGCCTACGCCAGAGCCACAGCAATGCGGGATCCAAGCTGCATCTGCAACCCACACCACAGGTCACGGCAACATCGAATCCTTAACCCACTGAGCAAGGCCAGGGATAGAACCCGCAACCTCATGGTCCCTAGTCGGATTCGTTAACCACTGAGCCACAACGGCAATTCCCAAAGGTGCACACTTTTAACCACTGTGCTATGCTACTTCTGAAGTGGTGAAGTGGCTGGTCATGATTACATGCTGCTAGCGGAATATAAGTCAGCAGCATCTTTTTTTTTTACTTAAGATTTTTATTTTTTCTATTATAGTTGATTTACAATGTTATGTCAATTTCTGCTGCACAGCAAAGTGACCCAGTCATACACACGTATGTATGTGTGTGTGTGTGTGTATATATATATATATATTCTTTTTCTAATATTATCATCCATCATGCTCCATCACAAGTGACTAGATGTAGTTGCCTGTGCTATACAGCAGGATCTCATTGCCTATCCACTCCAAAGGCAAAAGTTTGCATCTACTAACCCCAAACTCCCAGTCCATCCCACTCCCTCCCCCTCCTCTTTGGCACGATCTGGTGACATCCATATAAACCTTTAAATTTTTCTTATCCTCTGAGCTAGTAATTCTTTAGTATAGATTCCCAGAAGTAGAAATAATTCAAAATATCCAAACACTAAAAATGTTCCCTGGACCTCTGTTGCTAACTCCCAACAGACACTACGAAGTCTTGTATGCTTTAGGGCTCTGACTCTGGTTCCCTCCTTCCTCAAAACACTGTTCTTTGGCCTTGTTGTTACCACATCTGCAGGTTTTTCCTCCTAAGTCTAGGCTGTTCCTTCTCAGTCTCCTCTCTGTTGCTCCTGAACTGTTGTCTGAGTTTCACGCTTATAACTCTTTCCACGCTAAACCTTCTCCCTTACATACCTCACAAACCAATCATTTCCACATCAAATTGGTACCGCTGGTTTTTTCTTGGGCTCCAGATTCATAACTCCCAAAAATCAACTCAAGGATGTTTATAGACGTCTCAGATATGCCCAGAACTGAACTTACCTATCCTCCAAATTCATTTCCTCTTTTTATAACTTCTGAGTGAAAATCATCACCATCCCTTCAGTTGACCACGCCCTGACCTGACAGTCTTCCATGATTCCTTCTCCTTTAGACTCAGCATCCAAGTTGTCACTTCTGCTGTGTAGCCTCATCTGATCTCTCCACTTCATTTTTTTTCCACTTTTTTTTTTTAAGGCCGCACCCACAGCATATGGAAGTTTCCAGGCTAGGGGTCAAAACAGAGCTACACCTGCCTGCCTATACCATAGCCACAGCAACACAGGATCCAGGCCACATCTTCCACCTACAATACAGCCCAAGGCAATGCCGGATCTCCGACCCACTGAGTGGGGCCAGGGATTGAAACAGCATCCTTGTAGATGCTAGTCAGATTCATTTCCACCGCACCACAATGGGAACTCCTCCACTTCTTTATATTTCCACTGCCTTTACCACGGTTCAGGCCTGTCATCTTCCTGCAATACAACCATATTCTCCTAACCCAACACTCATCTGTTTTATAGCTTCTCAAACGCACCATTTCGTTCTCCAGCCTCTTGGCTCTGGCACTTGCTGCCTTTTCACCTAATTCAAACCTATTTGCAACCATTCTATTTGCTGAAAGCTTATGATGGACTGGCTGGACCAGGACTGGTAACATCTCCTTCCCTTTGCCTGGTATACCTTAATTTAAAATTTTTGAGTCTTTTCCTTTGTTGGTGCTTTTCTTGTGGACAACAGACGCCTGACTCTTTTCCATCTAAAAAACTTTATTAAAAAGAAAAAAAGAAAAAAGGAATTGGATACCTTTGCATACTGGAGAAACTAACAGGTTTCAAATATTACTCATTTGATGATGTGTGTGTATTATGCTTTCAGGCTTTTTGCCTTTTGATCCCTGTTAAGCTTTCCATGTTATTATTTTTCCCTCTAAGTGAGATAGCAACTCAAAGTGTAGTTCTGGTCTGTTAAGTTACCTTTAAAGTTTTAATAACATATTTATAAAAAGAAAATGATGTAAAAAAACAGCAGAAGTTTAAAGTATGAGGATAATGAAATCTCTCAGTTAACTGAGGGGCTCAACTAGAAACTCCTTATTCTTAACCTTGCTGAGAATCTTCCTAAAATGTCTACGGTCCTGCCCACACATACTCTCCATCCAAGTAAAGAATCTTTTCACCAGTAATGATGCCCTTGCACCATTTTGAGCATTACTGTATTCACTGCTCAGTCCCCTGGAATACAAATGATGAAGATTCAGCTACAGTTGTGCTGATTTTACTTCTTTTAAAAATTAAATCTCAAAGTTCTCTTGTGGAGGAGCAGGTTAAGATCTGGCTTTGTCACTGCAGCAGCTTGGGTGGCCAATCCCTGGCCTAGGCACTTCCACATGCTACAGGTGCAGCCAAAAAAAAAAAAAAATTAAATCTAAAATTGAAAAGTCATTTAATCTTCTTGGTCCCCCATTCTACAGGTAGAATAAAATGGACTTTTATGGTAAAAGTGAATTTTAATTTATTACATTATAGAAATAACTCTCAAAGTTATTTTATAAGAAAGACTCTTTTCCACTAGAAATTAGCTCCTTTACTTAGTGATTTAAGACTTAAAAGCCATAATATGTTATAATGCAGACAGTAGCACAGACAATTCCAGAGCATATAAAAGAGGAATTTCTTCAATTTCTAACCTTCAAACATTTTCCCTATGATAGTTCTCATCAGCCTTAAAAGTTGGCCCTAAAGGGTAAACTCTGTTCTACATTAACTCCAGAATAGTTCCTTTTGATTTTCAAATAATAAGATTGAAAAAGAAGAGGCAGTAGCATTCACTCCATGGTTTTCAAATATCAGTAGGTATTTAAATCACCTGGAGGAGTTCCCGCTGTGGCACAATGGGATTGGTGGCCTCTCAGGAGCGCTGGGACGAAGGTTTGATCACGGGCCTGGGAACCCCATATACTGCAGAGAGGCCAAAAAATAAAGAAAATAAAAATAAAAATAAATTTTAAAAATCACTTGGAGTCTTTTTTTTTTTTTTTGCTTTGCTTTTTAGGGCTGCACCTATGGCATATGGACGTTCCCAGGCTAGGGGTGAAATCAGATCTGCAGCTGACAGTCTATACCACAGACACAGCAACTCAGGATCTGAGCTATGTCTGTGATCTACACCACAGCTCACTGCCAGACTGGATCCTTAACACACCAGGTGTGGCCAGGGATCAAACCTGCATCCAAAAGGATACTAGCCAGGTTGGTTTCCGCTGTGCCACAACGGGAACTCCTGGAGTATCTATTTAAGATGCAGATTCCTAGGCTCCTTCCCTAGCCCTATGGAACCTGATTTCCCAGGTCTAACATTAGAATCTATTTTTTTTAAGATCCAGGATATGCTGATGCCTTTGACCTTTAGTCTACACATTGAGAAATATTGGTATAATCCCTTTCAGGCCACCACCTTTCTTAAAGTGTGGAGGTGGAGGGACTATATAGCTTAGCACAAAAATAAAATCTGCCTAGCACTTTTCAGTTCACACTTCTCAGTGCCCCCAGTTAGGGTGGCTCATCCCTTCTTCCTCTTTCCACTTTAATGATAAACTTGATTTAACGATAAATACAAAGACATGGGGCATGCCCAAGACACACTGCTGGTATGTGGAAGAATCAAGACCAAGAACTCATTCCTACTGTCTTAGCTCTATGCCCATTGACGCTATCAGAACTGGAAAATGAGAAGGCCAGCTTCTTTGGCTTTGTTGTATTGTTCTCAGGAAGAGTTGCTCTTCACATTATACCTAAACTTTGGAGGTAAGTACGCTTTGCTTTGCATGGCATCAGTTCTGAAATCAGACTATCTGGGTTTTACCTCCTTTACTGTGGATGTTGACTGTAACCAATTAACCTCATTAAGCCTCAATTTCCTAATCGGCAAGACAGAGATGCAATTATCTTCTTTATTGTTTTGTTACAAGGATTAAATGCACTAATACAAGTAAAGCATCTGGCATACTGCCAGTTACTTAGTACTTAGCTATTAGTAATCCCTTTATTAGTGCTGTAGAGCTTTAGTCTCCTGAGAATTTTCTTTTTAGATTTAGTCAAGCACCCTGTAGATGTTTAATAATTAGACCCCAGAATAGATATATCCACAGAAGCTATATATATGCCTTTTTTTTTCTTGGCTACACCTGCAGCATATGGAAGTTCCCAGGACAGGGATGGAACCCAAGCAGCAGCTGTGGCAACACCAGATCCTTAACCCACTGTGCTTGGCTAGGGAGTGAACCCACATTGCTGCAGAGACAATGCCATATCCTTAATCTGCTGTGCCACAATAGTAACTCCTATATACTCATTTTTTATAGATGTTAATTTTTAGAGGAGTTTAAGTTCCACAGCAAAAAATACAGAGATTTCCTGTAGGTCCCCTACTCCGACACGCAGAGCCTCGGCCTCTATCAACACCCCTCACCAGGGTGGTGCATTCATTACAGCTGATGAACATACAGTGGCGCATATTAATCACCCAAAGTCACATTGGTGCTGTACATTCTATGGGTTTTAAGATATGAATAATGACAAATATCCACCATTATGGTATCATACAGCATAGTTTTGCTGCCCTAGAAATCCTGTGTTCCACCTGTTCCTCTCTCTCCTAACACCTAGCAACCACTGATCTTTTACTGTCTTCATAGTCTTATCTTTTCCAGAACGTTATCTAGTAGGAATTACATAGTATAGCCCTTTCATATTGGCTTCTCTCACTTTGTAACATGCATATAATCTTCCTCCATATCTTTTCATGGTAATAACTCATTTTTTCAGTGCTAAATAGTATTCAATTGTCTGGATGTATCATTGTTTATTCGTTCACCTATAGAAGGACATCTTAGTTGCTTCCAAGTTTTGACAATTATGAAAAAGGCTGCTATAAATATAAACATCTGTGTGCAGGTTTTTGTGTGAACCTAAGTTTCCACTTCATTTAGGTAAATACCACGCAATGTGAGCATTGGATTGTATGGTAATTCTGCCATTCTATTAGGTATTGCACTGTTTATCACCGTTTATTACCCTTTTTTAATTGTAATAAAATACACATAACACAAAATTGCCAATATAATCATTTTGGGGGGCTGAGTCTGTGGCATGCGGAAGTTTCTGGGGCCAGGTATTGAACCTGAGCCACAACTGTGACAACTCCGGATCCCTTCCACCAGGGAACTCCAGCCATCTTAACCTTTTTTTTTTTTTGCTTTTTTTAGGGCCACATCCATGGCATATGGAAACTCCCAGGCTAGGGGTCGAACTGGAGCTGTAGCTGCCAGCCTACACCACAGTCACATGGGATCTGAGCCGAGTCTGTGACCTACATCACAGCTCACAGCAACGCTGGATCCCTGACTCACTGATGGAGGCCAGGGTTCGAATCCACATCCTCATGGAGACTAGTCAGATTCATTTCCGCTGAGCCACAATGGAAACTCCCCATCTTAATCAATTTTAAGTGTACATTTCAGTAGTTTTAAGTGGCTTTACATTGTTGTGCAGCCAATTTCCAGAATCCTTCTCATGCAAAACTGAAACTGTATACCCATAATATTAGTTTGCTAGGGCTGTCATAACAAAAATGGCACAAACTGGGTGGTTTAAACAACAGAAATTTATTTTCTCACAGTTTGGGAGGCTTGAAATCCAAGATCAAGGTTGTGGTGAGTCTGAGTTCTTCTGAAGCCTCTCTCCTTGGCTTGCAGGTAGTCTCCCTTGCTGTGTCCTCACATGGGCTTTGCTCAGGCCTTCCTGGTGTCTGCGGGTCCAAGTTTCCTCTTCTTACAAGGACACCAGTCAGACTGGCTGAGTGCTCACCCTCATGGCCTCGCTTAACTTAATCACCTCTTTGAAGGCTCTATCTCCAAAACAACCACATCCTGAGGTTCTAGAGGGCAAGAATTCCACATACGGATTTTGAAGGAACACAATTCAGCCCATAACATCCATGAAACAACAACTTCGATTCTCCCCTCCCCCAGCAGGAGAACAACTTTGATTCTCCCCTCCCCCTACTTTCTGTCTCCATGAACCTGAGTATTCTGGTTACTCAATATAAGTGGAATCATACAGTTATTTTGTCTTTTTGTGGCTAGCTTAATGTAGTCAGGGTTCATCTATTCATGTATCAGAAATCCCTCCTTTTTTAAGGCTGCATAATCTTCCATTATATGTAAGTACATTTTGCTTATCCACTCATTTGTTGAGGGGACTGCTGGGTTATGTCCATGTTTTAGCTATTGTGAGTATCCTGCTATGAACATGGTGTACAGATATCTGTTCAAGACCCTGTTTTCAATTCAGTTTGGCATGTATACTCAGAAGTGAAATTGTCCTGGGAACTTTTAAGCATAAACTAAAACCCTGGCTGTCCTACCTACAGCTCTCTCCTTAGGATAATCCTTGCTTTATTCAGTGACACCAGAACTTTGCTCAGTGTCACAAAGGCCTCAGATTTAATTATTTATTTATTTGAGTGTATGTATTAACCAACTAATTGTAAATGGGTATGAGTCAGAGACCTGTGAGATAAGAAACACCGTAAGTACTTTATCATATTAGTCCAGGTATCATTCAGGCAATTTATAACTTGAACAATTACAATAAACAAGATAAGCAATCTTGAGTACACTTTAAAAAGTTTAAGATGGCATCAAAATGGCACATAAAATATAGAAACTCAGTTATAAATTAATAGGATTTTTCAAAGCAACACATAGTCATGACTATCCTTTCTTCTTTAAATTCTTAGTTCTTTAAAAACAGAACCCTAGTTTCATTTGTGAAATAATAAGGAATTTGTCATCAATATCCTCATTTTCAATGCAAAAGCTCAATACCTTCTCTTCTATCATGAGTAGAGGTATAAAAATAATCATGTATATTTTTCTTTATAAGAAAGATTCCATGCCTTTACACATGAGAAACCTAAATAAATTAATTTGGGGGGGGAATACTGAAAGGCAGTATATAGCACAGAAAATAAGAAAAATGTTCTAGTTTCAAGTCAGAGCTGTCACTTTCTACTGTGTGACATTGGGCAAGTTACTTAACCTCTCAGTTTTCCGATCTGTAAATGGGGATGATAAGCACAAATTTCCACTGTTAGGAGGATTAAATTAGTTAATACATGTAAAATGCTTGGCACATAGTAAGCTCTCAATGAATGTTAGCTGTTAACAGCATAAATTGGCAAACCACATAATGGCAAAAGACCATGGCATAACTTGTCATCTTACTGGAATAAAGAGAGTAACTAGCCCCCTCCCACCATTGTAAATGAGGCTATATAGTGGAAGGATTGGAGAAAGATACTGAATAAAAGTTTCTCAAACCACTTCCAAGGTATGTCTATTGGCTCCTAATTGTTAAATTATACTAGAACAGCTTTATTAGAATATGTTTGCTTTGTTAGGCTATGCCTTCAATTAGTTAAATTGTAAGAAAAGAAATGCAATGACTAAGATACAGTATTATGTTCTTATTCTCCAGTAGTATATGTCTCAAGTTAGAAAGGAAATATCACCTATGTGGTCTGGATATTTTACAGACATCAAAGATATTCAGATGTGATGACTAATATAATTTTTTATATTCCTGATATCCATAAAAATGTTTCATTAACCTCTTCTTAAAAAGTATCAAGTGTGTAACTCAAAAGTATCAATAACTTAGGCTGAAATACACCACCCCTAAGTAAGAATTTAAGAAAAAATGTGATTTTATCATTTCAAATTAGAGAAACTTTACAATGATCAGTCCGTCCATCTTCAACATGTATTGTCAAAAGTCTTAATGGTCTTTTACTATGGTGCACAATAAGAAAACATCATTGGAAAGATTTCAGTATAAGATTTTTGCAATATAAGATTTTATTATGTACAAACATATGTAAATAAATGAAATATATATTTGTATATATGTGAAAAAGAATGAAAAACTGGTCTCATTTACTGGACTGAAGTAAAAAAATCATTAATACAATGAGACCTAATATTACTGCAGAAACCTCTGAACTTTTAGGAAAATTCCAGGATGAATGAAACAATGTTATCAGGAAATATTAAACTTTACTTCCCACTCACTGCCTCTGTAAACTTCTGGACAGCAAAATCTGGCCACAGATGAAACAGGAGGAAGCCAAAGATTTAGGGGAAAGCAAGGACAAATTTCCATCATATTCCAAGGCAAGCTGTGAGAAAAGCTCTCAAAAGTCAGCCCCTCAGAATTCAGTTGCATCTGGAAAACCCCAAACTTCCCTGATTCTTTATTGGAGTCACAGGCTTTTTTTTTTTTTTTTTTTGGTTGCACCCATAGCATGTAGAAGTTCCCGGGGCAGGGGTCAAACCCACGCTACAGCAGTGACCCAAGCCTCAGCAGCAACAACACCAGATCTTGAACCCACTGAACCACAAGGGAACTCCCTGAATTTTAGCCTTTTTTTTTTTTTTTTTTTGGTCTTTTTATCTTTTATGCATCTGCAGCATATGGAGGTTCCCAGGTTAGGGGTACAAATAGGAACTGCAGCCACCGGCCTACCCCAGAGCCACAGCAACATGGGATCCAAGCTGCATCTGCCACCTACACCACAGCTCACATCAACACTGGATCCTTAACCTAATTAATCCACTGAGCAAGGCCAGGGATCCAACCCTTGACCTCATGGAAACTAGTCGGATCTCCTAACCCCTGATCTACGATGGGAACTCCCTAGATTTTCAAATAGTAGTTTGCAAGGTAGGTTTGGAAACATCCCTGTCTTTCAAAGATGACCTCATGACTTCCTATGAAATTCTTTAAACAAAAATCCATTTTAGTTCACAATTTAAATACATACATGTCATAAAGCACTTTAAGGGAGAGAGGGAAGGAGAGGGAGTGGGGAAAAAAAGAAAACAAGTATTTCTAAAAGTGCAGGAAAATTTCAGGAGTAATACTTCAAAAAAAATAGTAGAAACTTTTCCCCAAATGCAAAATATGTGCATCGTGCCTTATTTGTATGAAGTAGAACAATTTCGGTAATTCAGGAGTCATTTACGCAACACTTACTACACCCAGGGAAAGGAGAGGACATTCAAAGACATACCTCACCTCCCAGACTGTCCTCAGATGAGAACCTCTAGCAAAGGACATCAAATTGGCCTCTGTGAGTCTTAGTCTCAGGTCAAGGAGTACTAGAAGATGCTGTCCTACTCAGACGGTGCTTCTGTTACCCTAAGCATAGCCTTGAGGATTGCAGTCATCCTCTCAAGCTAGGTACGGTGGTCCTGGCACTTCCATAGGTGCTGGGACCAATTCTCAGTGTTAACCCCAGATTTAGGGGTAGTGCCTAGGAGGCGTCTACAGTAATTACTGATTCATTAGTAATTTTTGTTTGTTTTTAAAGCTTTAGTTTTTACTTAAACATGGTGCGCTGGTTGAATTTTAATTCAAGGGATCACATCTCTTGTTTCTCAGCGCTATGGAATCCTTCCAAACCCTGACTGGAACGGTTAGGTCATTTTATTTAACGGAACGGCTTTTGATGTATGTTGTGGTTTGAAAATTCCGAACTCAACTGCAGTAAAAGATCTCATGAAATAGGAGTTTGCTGAGCGCTTCTCCTTGCATCAAAGTTATAAAACATCCCCTTTCCGTGTGACGGCAAATCTCATTTTTAGAAATCTATATCAGATCCTTCTAAGTCACAAATCAAATACCCCTCTTAGTCACCAAAATGATAAAAAGAAATATACAAGGAAGAAGTTTTTTCTTTTAATTACTACCATTATTTTAACAGGGAGGGCTATGAAGAGTTCACTTTATTTTGTTTCATCCAGGAGAGGTGGCAAAACTGGGTTTTGTTTGCTTATTTGCTGGCTTGTTTAAACAACTTGATCACGGTCTAAGCTAGAATCGCCTATTAAAACCAACAATGCCCAACAGGAAAAAATCAATCCCGACGGTGTCCTGGGCAAAGCGCCCAGATACCCTCTGTGCCTCTGCCACAGGTGGACGCGGAGCAGCAAGGGCACTCAGTCGTCCTCGGGTCTCCGCGCCCCGAGACAGAAGCCACGCGCGCGCGCTGGAGCTCCTGGGCTCTTTGTCGAGAGCCCGGCGCGGCGCCGGGCCCCATTGGTTAAGCGGCTGGTCCGGGCCATCCTGGTCCCTCGTCCCTCCCCCCCATCCCGAAGTCCAGGGCCTGGGCGCAGGCCACGTGGCCACTGCGCTCAGGTCGTGAGATCCCCGCGCGGAGCGTTCACACCACGTCCCCCGACCCACGCGGCAAGGGGATGGGCTTCTCCCCCGGCCGCAGGATCTGAAGTCCGCCCCCTCCCCGCCTCCTACGCTCACCGCTTTGAGATCCAGGACGCCGTCCTTGGCCTCCTGCAGCAGCGACACGAACTTGGTGGTAAGCAGCCCCAGGCTCTTCTCGTGCCTGCTGCTGCCGCCCCCGCCGCCCCCGAGTGGCTGCTGCGGGGGTGGGGGCTGCGCCTGGGACGGCGGCGGCTGCGGCCGCTGGCCCTGCCCTTGGCCCTCCGGTGCCGGCTGCCCAGAGCTTGCGGGCTCGGCCGCCGCCATCGCGTCCCCGCACCGCAGTGGTGCGGACCTCGCGCTCGGCCACCTGCCGGGTCTGCTCCGGGCCACCTCTATCGCCGCCCCTGCAGCCGCCGCCGGCCGAGGGCGGGACGAAGGGTTGCGGGCGCTTGCAAACAACAGGTGCGCGGGGCCCACCGGCCTCTGGGCCGCTCGGCTTGCCGGGCCTCCGCCCCCTCCCCGAGCCCTGGACCCAAGAAGGAAGCCCACGACTGAGGGGAGGGGGAGTGGAAGCGAGGAGAAGGGGCGGCGAGGGGTGGGGACCTGAGTTTAAATGGCAGGAAGTGACGCCGCGGCCCGCCGTTGCTTGGAAACGCATTTTTCTGTAGGAAGGAGGGGAGAGCAGAAGGGAGCGTCGAGGAGTGGGTTTCAGCTCGCCTCTCTGCTGTTGGAGTGCCACCCCCAGGACCAGCGACCTCCCGCTACAACGCTTGGAGGAAAAAAATGAAACGAAAACACTCTGCTTGGTGGCCATCGATTTCTGACCTGCTGGATCTCTACAACCTCACGGGACTAGCCGTCCGCTGAATACCTTCATTGGGGATTTCTGCTGTCTTGGTCCTTTCCAACTTTAGAATCCTTTGCAAGTATTTCAATGCCTCTGATCAAGTGCAAGGTTTTATTCCGATCATCTTTTTAGATTCGGGATATGGGAAAAGCAGAATAATGGAGCAGTATAGGTAGAGGTACTGAGGTGTAGAGGGAGAGGCTGTGACTCGCCCAAAGACTCGCCACTGGACTCCAGATTTCCTTCATTTAAAATTGTTCTTAATACCGTATTGCAACCAAGCTATGTAGTATTATTTAGAATATTAGGCAGTCGTAAGATTTTTATGTTTTTTGATAGCCCAAACTATCAAAATGAGAAATGAGATAACGCAGATCTGAGTAAAAGTTTTTTTCTCATTCGATTACACACTCTTGAGGGTTGGGAGAAATTCTAAATAAATTGGTATCACACGCAACACTTTTAATATAGTAGATGCCCAATAAATATTAGGGGAATGAAAATTCCATATGATGATAATTCATCAAGAAAGTCTCATGCAAGACATATTTCTAATTTAAAATAACAGTAAACTAGCAAAAAAGGGTCACTGGAATGAAGTAAAACAGTAACATTAGAGAGTAAAATTGGACACACCATTTAAGTTTAATATTTGTTTCCAATTCATAGGACAGAACTTTATGAATAACCAGATAGACTTTTTTTTTTTTTTTCTCCTCTTCACCAGGGGCATATGGAAGTTCCCAAGCTAGGGGTCTAATTGGAGCTGCAGCTGCCAGCCTATGACACAGCAACATTGGATCCAAGCTTGGACTGTGACCTATGCCACAGCTCACAGCAGCGCCAGACCCTTTAACCTGCTAAGCAATGCCAGGGATCTAACCCTCATCCTCATGGATACTAGTTGGGTTCCTAACCTGCTGAGCCATAATGGGAACTCCCTAAAAACGTGTGTTTGTCTGTGTCTTTGCTTGGGCTAGTGTAACGAAAATACCATAGACAGTGTCCGTTAAACAACAGAAATTTTATTTTCTCACAGTTCTGGAGGCAGGAAGTTCAAGATCAGGGTGCCAGAATAATCAGGTTCTAGTGAGGGCTCTCTTCCTGGCTTGCAGATGGCCACCTTCTCTCTGTCTTCACATGGCGAAGAGTGCAAGCAAGCCCAATAATGTCTCTTATAAGGACACTAATCTCATCATGAGGACCCCACTCTTGTGATCTTGTCTAAGCCTATACCTCCCAAAGGCTTCCTCTCCAAATGCCATCACGTTTAGGGCCACACCCACAGCCCTAGTGCTTATAATATACACATTTGGGGAAGATACATAGCATGTAGTATTCATTCATAACTATTTAGTAATTTTGCTTGTTTGTTTTGTTTTGTATTTTTTGGCCACAGTCACAGCATATGGAAGTTCCCAGGCTAGGGATCGAATCTGAACTGGAGCTGCAACCTTTGCCACAGCTGTGGCAACACTGGATCTGTAACCCACTGTTCCTGCACAGCAGAAACTCCCTATTTTGGTAATTAAAAAAATTTTTTTTTAATTTCAATTTTGAAAAGTTTTCTACCAAACAATTATTAATGATGCTAATATATCATTTGAATTTATTTTGCACTAGTTTGTGTTTTTCACAATGAATTTTTTGTTTAAATTTCTTAGACTTCAGCTATAACACACAAGTTAGCAGCCATTTCAGTTTGTCTCCAAAATCCTATGTCTATCAGGGAATCTACAAACCACTTACACCAGTGACCCCCAAACTTTAAGGAGAAAAATCATCTATGGTATTTGTTTAAAATGCAGATTCTTTGTTCCAAATTTCAGTGATCAAATAAGCATTTGACCTGATAATCGGACCTAGGAATCTGCATTTTTCGCAGTTTCAGGTAATTCCCAATGCCCATGGCCATGCGTTTGAGAAATAGAGCAACCCAATGAAAGATAATGAAATGTATCTTTTCCCCTAAAAAGTGCTAAAGATCAGAGCCTGATAATGCAAAAGTCATTTTATTTTTATTATTATTATTTTTGTCTTTTGTCTTTTTAGGGCCGCACCAGGGCATATAGGTTCCCAGGCTAGGTGTCTAATTGGAGCTGTTGCTGCCACCCTACGCCACAGCCACAGCTATGCCAGATCCGAGCCGCATCTGCAACATACAACACACCTCACGGCAACACTGGATCTTTAACCCACTGAGCGAGACCAGGGATTGAACCCTCAAATCTCAAGGTTCCTAGTTGGATTTGTTTCCACTTCACCACGACGGGAACTCCCAAAAGTCATTTTAATATGTTTGAATCTTTTTGGAAATTTCTGCTAATGAAATTATTTAAGAAATAATTTTTAATTATTATTATTATTTTTTGCCACACCCATGTCATATGGAAGTTCCCAGGCCAGGTATCTAATCCAAGCCACAGCTGTGACCTACTACACAGCTGTGGCAATGCTATATCCTTAACCTCCTGTTCCAGGCTAGGGATGGAAGCTTTGCCACCAAAGAGACAATGTCAGATCATTAACCTGCTGTGCTATAGCAGGAACTCCAAAGAAACATGATTTTTAAAAAGCAAAATATAAATAATCTTTGAGAAACTGATATTGGTCACTGTTTGAAATATAGTCATCTGAATTTGATTTCATTTTAACTATGAAGGAGACAATGCTCAAAAGACTATCAGTTGCTACACTGGTTCTTTATGCCAGTTCTGACAAATGCCTAGCAATTCTTTCCATCAAAAGTTAGGAGTCATTGGCATTCCCATAGTGGCTCAGCGGAAAGGAATCTGATGAGTATCCATGAGGATGCAGTTTCGATCCCTGGCCTTGTTCAGTGGGTTAAGGATCCTGTGTTGCCATGAGCTGTGGTGTAGCTTACAGACATGGCTCAGCTCTGGTGTTGCTGTGGCACAGTAGGTTGGCAGCTGCAGCTCCGATTTTACCCCTAGCCTGGGAACGTCCATATAGTGCAGGTGCTGCGCTAAAAAAAAAGACACACACACACAAAAGTTAGGAGTCATAGTATATCATCAAGATGTAAGATTTTTTTTGTGCACTAGAATGTTCCAGTTGAACAAAACTGTATTGTATTGACTTATAGAGTACTAAGTGCATGACAGTAATCCTTTGTTAAATTAATACTACTCACACAAAATGGGGCAAATACTGTGATCTATTATAATATTGTTCATATGCTCCTGATTATATTTTCATTATTTTTATGTATTTTGGAAGTACAGCTGCTTAACCAGTTCAGGAGGACTTAAGTATTTTGTATTCAACAGAATGATTTATTAGCCCATAGCTCATTGGACTAAGTCTAACATTTGTGGAATTTTACTTATGTTATTTTCACTGAAGTCCAGGATCAGTTTAAAATATGTGCACTTGTGTGATAATATAGTAGTTAAATGTACGAGAAAATTCAAATTTTATTTTGCTCACTGATGATGGCATACTGATTTTCAAACTTATAAGTCTGTCAGTTGGAACTGATCAGTTAAAACTTCCAACTCTCAAATCTCCTTTGAGTTAACAAACTTCCACCAAAAAGCTGCTTACATCAGCTTTATTACTCCCTTGTTTAATCTGTTCTAAATTAATGAAGCTAAATTTTGTTTTTTTGTTTTTCCTTCCCAAACCTTACAACACACAAACATCTATCTTCTGCATTTTCAAGATTAAAAAATAAAATAATTAAAAAGATTTGCTTCAAAGATTATGAATCCTCTCATCATGATAACATTATTCTTTACTTACCTATAAGCTGCATGATACAATAATATGATGGATAATGCAAGGATTTTGATTTCAGAAGTGTGTACGCTATAAGGAGAAAAAGGAAACCGATGACATTCACACATGCATAGAAATATAGTTCATACACATTGGATTTTTTTTGTTTTTTGTTTGTTTGTTTGTTTGTTTTGTCTTTTAGGGCTGTACCTACGGCATATCAAGGATCCCAGGCTAGGGGTCCAGTTGGAGCTGTTCTGGCCAGCCCATGCCACAGCCACAGCAACTTGGGATCCAAGCCATGTCTGCTAACTACACCACAGCTCACGGCAATGCCAGATCCTTAACCCACTGAGCAAGGCCAGGGATCGAACCCGTGTCCTCATGGATACTAGTCAGATTCGTTAACCGCTGAACCATGACAGGAACTCCCCAGATCTTAGATTTTATTAAGTCACTTGTACTCTACTTTTTGCCCTATAAAGGCAGCTTACAGAAAGAGGCAAGCTTATATTCGGAAGGGAGCTAAAATACACAAATATTGCATGGCATTAAAAGAAACAATGAAATAGTTGCCTCTAACATTTTTTGAAGAGTGGTATTGAGAATTCTAACTCTCATCTTCACTAAGTTAAGGTTTATGAACTGATACTGGGGTCTGGACTTCAACCACATGTATTCAAGTGTAAGAACAGTAGATCCAAGTTTGTTATAACAAAAATAAATTCAACTAATGCACACTGGAAGCTTCTATTTGCTTATGCATGAACACTCCTCTGACTTCTCTTGTAGATAAAAAGGAAAGGTAAATATGGTCAAACATTAACAGAAATTGCATGTCATTTAGACCATCCTGAAAAACCTAGTTGTTCAACAACCCTCCCACTGGAAACACTATTGATAACACCATTTCTTTGAAATTTCCATAAAATAAAAATGCTTATCACTAAACCACCAAAGCATAAGATGACAGCTTGTCCAAATAATGAGCCATTACATAAAGACATGCTGTTCACAATACATTGCCACTATTAAGATGCAAACTTAAAAGTCATGCACTCCGATACAAACCCTATCATAACTAAGACCTTGTGTCAGATGAGTGTTGAAAATTTTTGGATTTATCACCAAGAGGGAATAATTCTATGTTAAAAGCATTGCTGTCAAAAGATAATTTCTCAGGAGTTCCCATTGTGGCTCAGTGGTAATGAACCCAACTATCCAGGAGGACACGAGTTCAATCTCTGGCCCCTCTTAGTGGGTTAAGAATCCATCATTGCCATGAGCTGTGGTGTAGGTCGCAGACACGGCTCAAATCTGGTGTTGCTGTGGTTGAGACGTAGACTGGAGGCTGCAGCTGCAATTCCAATTCAACCCCTAGCCTGGGAACTTCCATAGGATGTGAGCGTGGCCCTAAAAAGACAACAACAACAAAAAAGATAATTTCTCACCAATGAATGATGCCCACATCATTCAGTTCCCTGTGCAGTGTCAGGAGAACTAATCTCTAGGATGAAAAAATGAAGTACTATAAATAAATAAATAAATAAATTCTGTTGTGGCGCAGTGGGTTAAGTATCTGGTGTTGTCACAGCTGTGCCTCAGGTTGCTGCTGTGGGGTTGGATCAATACCCTGGCCAGGTAACTTCCATATGCGTCCACTCAGCCAAAAAGATAAATATGTAAACAAACAAATCCCTCAGGAGAATGGTTGTAGTTACCCTAGAATCATCTAACCTTGACAACTGTACCATCCTATCATGCTCTACTGTAATCAACTATTTATAACAATACATATTTATTTAATTATAACTATGGTATTTATAAAAATTAAGGAATTTATTCAGCAAAAATTAACTTTAGACTCAGTCTCCCAACTAAGTCATGTTAGCTTTATATATTATAAGGTGAAATAACATTTGTTTTTAGAATCTCTGAGAAGTATTCTTTTGTCCTTTTTTAGGGCCGCACCCACCGCATATGGAAGTTCCCAGGCTGGGGTCTCATCTGAGCTACAGCTGCTGGCCTACACCACAGCTATAGCAACACCAGATCTGAGCTGCTTCTGCAACCTACACCACAGCTCACAGCAACGCCGGATCCTCAACCCACTGAGCGAGGCCAGGGATCGAACCTGCAACCTCATGGTTGCTAGTCATCTGCTGCGCCATGACAGGAACTCCTGAAAAGAATTCTTTATAAAATGTAAGAAAAAAATTAACTTTGAGATTTTTTTCCCTCAGTCAGTAGATAATCCACTGACTTTTCTGTCTTTTCTAATTGTGTGCTATTCATATTGTTAGTGTTCTACAGGATGATTTTAGCTGATACATGGTAAATCATTTTTTATTTTAATACTTTTGTGATTAATTTTTTATGGATTAGGCAAAAATTATAAATAAACATGACCAAAACATTAAACTAGTGAATTCATTTGTTATTTAAGTTGTGGATAAAAAAGATATTTAAAGGTTTTATCTCATCATATTCTGAGCTGTTCTGGGGGTTAGGAGTTCAACATGTGAACTTGAGGGGGACACAATTCAGTCCACAATATAATGGATCATACTTTTTGGTGTCTAAGAAATCTTTTCCTAACTCAGTTTCTGAAGATTTTCTTCCATGTTTTCCTGTAAAAATTGTATAGTCTTAGCTCTTAAGTTGATTCGTTTTGAATTATTATTATGACTGAATGTATAGTCTTGTCTTTTTCATCTTTTAGCTATTAACATTTTGTGTCTTTGAATCTTAAGCCTGTTTCTTGTAGACAGGACATGATTGGATCTTGCTTTTTTATCTGGTCTGATAATATTTATCATTGATTATTAGTGTATTTAGAACAGGGTTAGCAAAATTTTTCCATAAGGGGCAAGATAGCATATATTTTAGGATTTGTAGGCCAGTCTCTTTTTCAAGCATTTAACTTTGCTATTGTTGCCTAAAAGCAGCCAAAGATAATATGTAAATGGAGGGTCCATAGGAGTATTCCATTAAAACTGTATGTACCAAAACAAGCAGCAGACAAAATTTAGATTGCAGGCTGCATTTGCCAACCAACCCCTTGTTTAGACCATTCACATTTAATGTGATTACTGATATTAATGTATATACATCTGATATTTTGCAATTTTTTCTTTATGTCTCACATGATTAAATTAAATTAATTAATTTATTTATTTTGTCTTTTCTAGGGCCGAATCCATGGCATATGGAGGTTCCCAGGCTAGGGGTCTAATCTGAGCTGTAGCTGCTGGACTATGCAAAGAGCCACAGCAACTCAGGACCTGAGCCATGCCTTCGGCCTACACCACAGCTCACGGCAATGCCAGATCCTTAACCCACTGAGCGAGGCCAGGGATCAAACCCACAACCTCTTGGTTCCTAGTCGGATTCGTTAACCACTGAGCCATGATGGGAACTCCCACATGATTTTATTCTTGAGCCTTCTTTACTCCTTTCTTCCATCTGAAATCAACTATACTACCTAATTCTGATGATTTTTCATATACCACATAATTTACCCACTTGAAGTATACAGTTCAGTGATTTTTATTATATTCATTGCCCCCCAAAGAAACTCAACACACATTTCCCCTTAAACCTCTAGCAACTGGCAACCACTAATCAATCCACTTTTATCTATGTATTTTTTTATTATGGACATTTCATATAAATGGAATCATACAACAAGTGGTCTTTTTTTTCCCCTCTGCTGCAGTCATAGAATATGCTCTGGGGCTAGGAATTGAACTTGAACTATAGCAGTGACCTGAGCCACAGCAGAGACAACACTGGATCCTTAACATGCCGTGCCATAGTGGGAATGCCTTATTTTTTTTAAATGATTTTTATTTTTTCCATTATAGTTAATTTACAGTGTTCTGTCATTTCTACTGTACAGCAAAGTGACCCTGTCATACATATACATATATATCCTTTTCCTCACGTTATCCTACATCATGTTCTATTGCAAGTGATTAGATATAGTTCTCTGTGCTATATAGAAGGATCTCATTGCTTATCTACTCCAAATGCAATAGTTTGCATCTATTAACCTCAGACTCCCAGTCCATCCCACTCCCCCTTGTCAACAACGTTTGTACTCCAAGTCCATGAGTTTCTTTCCTGTGGAAAGGTTCATTTGTGCCATGTATTAGATAATCTTTTTACAGCCATACAGTAACTTTGTTTAAAACATTTGAGGAACTGCCAGACTATTTTCCAAAGCTGCACCATTTTACATTCACAGCAGCAGCGTATGAGAGTTCCAAGATTTCCACAGCATTGCCAAAGCTTACATTGTCTTTTTGATTATAGCTGTGGGTGAGAAGTACTATCTCATTATGATTTTGATTTGCATTTCTCTAATGACTAATAATGTTGAGCATCTTTTCCAGTACTTACTGGAAAATACCATTTGTATATCTTATTTGTATAAATGTCTTTGTATACACTTTGCCTGGGCTTTTTTCCCTGAGCTTTAATGCTTTTAAAAATTACTTCTGGTTGTGATAAAATTCACATAACATTAAAATTACCATCTTGGAGTTCACGCCATGGTGCGTAGGTTAAATGATCTGGTAGGTCACAGCAATCCCTGGCCTAGGAACTTCCATATGCCGTGGGTGCACCCATTTAAAAAAACCTTACCATCTTAACAATTTTTAAATATACAGTTTTCTAGCACTAAGTAAATTCACAGTGTTGTAAAACTATTCACCACTATGGAGCTCTACAACTTTTTCCATCTTGCAAAATTGAAACTCTGCTCATTAAATAATAGCTCCCGTTCTGTGCTCCCCTTAGCTCCTGGCAACCACCTGTCTATAAATTTGACTACTTTAGATACCTCATATAAGTGAGTTCATACAGTATTTGTCTTTTTGTGCCTGGCTTATTTTACCTAACATAAAACACACACCACATTTTGTTTATTCATTCATCTGTAAATAGTGGATTGCTTCCAGCTTTGGCTAATAATACTGCTATGAACATGAACATACATGTATCTGTTTGATGCCTTCCCTGTTTTTCATTCTTTTGGGTGTAAATCCAGAAGTGGGATTGCTGGACCATATGATAACTCTATTTCAGTTTTTTTGAGAAACTGCCATACTGTTTTCCATGATTGCAGCATCATTTCATATTCCCTCCAGCGGGGCACAATGTCCCAATATTTTCACATCCTCGCCAATATTTGTTACTTTATATTTTAATTTTTTTATAGTACTCATCTTACATGAGTAAAACCATATCTTATTATGGTTTTGATCTGTATTTCCCCAATGATTACTGGTGTTGGGGAAAATTTTTTTCATATGGTTATTTGCCATTTGTACATCTTTTTGGACATACATCTATTCAGGTCCTTTGCTCCTTTTTGAATCATGTTATTTTCTTGTTGCAAGAGTTCTTAATATATTCTGGCTACTAACCCCTGATTAGATATGGTTTGCCACACATATATGATATAGGATTTTTCTCCCATTCCACAGGTTGTCTTTTTACTCTGTTGATAGTATCCTTTGATACACAAAAGTCTTTAATTTTGATAAATTCATTTTTTCCCTTTGGCTGCTTGTATTTTTGGTGTCATATTCAAGAAATCATTGCCAAATCCCATGTCACAAAACTTTTCTCCATTTTTTTCTTCTGAGGATTTTGTAGTTTTAGCTCTCACATTTATGTATTTGTTTCATTTTGAGTTAATGTTTGCATATCATACAAGGTAGGGTCCAACTTCATTCCTGCACATGTGAATGTTCAGTTTTCTTAGTAACATTTGTTGAATAGACTTCTATGCTCCATTGAATGGTATTGGCAGTTTTGTCAATAATTTTTTGAACTTATATGTGAGGGTCTATTTCAAGATCCTCTTTTTAATTCCATGAATCCATATATCCATTTTTTTTTTGTCAGTAACAGTCTTGATTACCGTAGTTTCCTAGTAGGTTTTTCCGCTTCTTGACCTTGGAGAAGTGGCCTCTATAGGAGATGTCCTATGCATCCCAGCAGTATCTGGCTCATTCGTCACCCAAGGGCCAAAGGCCAGCTGGTCCCAGGGTAGAGTTTAGCCTGCATTTCAGAACTTGGTCTGCAAGCTGTGGGACTGTCATTTTCTTGCTTCTGGTGTCTGTCACTTGCTGAGTGAGGCTGGGTCTTGGGACTCTTGTAGGCAGGGCTGTGTCTATGGGCATGTCTAGAAGCTCAGGGCTTAGGAAGTCTTTTGGCAGCCTATCTGCTGATGGGTGTGGCACAGTTTGCTATTTGGCCTGAGGTGTCCCAGCACTGGAACCTACAGGCTGTTGGGTTAGGCCAGGTTTTGAGGCCAAAATGTCAAACTCTGGGAGAGCTCATGCAGCTGAATGCTCCCTGATATATTCACCACCAGTGTCTATGTCACTAGGGTGGGCCGCAGCCACCCCCTTCCTTCCCAGGAGACCCTCTAAGACTAGCAGGTGGGTCTGGACCAGGCTCCTATCAAATTACTGCTTTTGCCCTTGGACCTGGTCCACATAAGATTTTGTGTGCACTCGTCAAGAGTGAAGTCTCTATTTCCCCGAGTCCTTAGGGGGCTCCTGCAATCAAGCCCTGCTGCTTCAAAACCAAATGCTCTGGGAGCTCCTTTTCCTGGTGCTGGATCCCCAGGCTGAGGGGGCCTTACATGGGGCTCAAAACTCTCACTTTAGTTGGAGAACCTCTGTAATATGATTATTCTCCAGTTCATAGTTCAGCCAACCTAGAGGTATGGGATTTGATTATATGGTGAATCCACCCCTCCTACCAGTCTCCTTGTCTTATGTTTTTGTATCTTTAGCTGAAGAGGATATTTTCTGATAGATTTCAAAGGTTTTTAATGATGTTGCTCTTCAGGTTATTATGATTGTGAGGGGAGGTGACCTTAGGGTACCTCTACTCTGCCATCTTAGTTGCTCTCCCTCTATAGTTTTCTAGTAAGTTTTTAAATGAGGAAATATGGAGTTCCCTCGCAGGGCAGTGGTTAACGAATCCAACTAGGAACCATGAGGTTGAAGGTCCGATCCCTGGCCTTGCTCAGTGGTTTAAGGATCCGGCGTTGCCGTGAGCTGTGGTGTAGGTTGCAGACGCGGCTCAGATCCCGTGTTGCTGTGGCTCTGGTGTAGGCTGGTGGCTATAGCACCGATTGGACCCTTAGCTTGGGAACCTCCATATGCCGCAGGAGCGGCTCAAGAAAAGGCAGAAGACAAAAAAATAAAAAAAATAATCAGAGCTGGGATTGGAACTCAGGCAGTCTGTCTCAGAATAAATGAGGAAATATGAGTTTTCCAATTTTTTTCATGATTGTTTTGGCTAATCTAGATTCCTTGAATTTCTGTATGAATTGTAGAATCTTCTCATTAAATTTCTGCAAATAAACTAGCTGGGGTTTTAGTAGGGATTGCATTTAACCTGTAGATGAGTTTAAGTTTCGGGAGAATTATCACTTTAACAATATTGTCTTCTGGGGGTTCCCTTTGTGGCACAGCAGAAACAAATCCAACTAGGATCCATGAGGATGCGGGTTTGATCCCTGACCTCGTTCAGTGGGTTGGGGATCTAGCATTGACATTTTATCATTATAAAACATATCTTTATCTCTAAGGACAATTTTTGTTTTAAAGTCTGTTTTGTCTAATATTAGTACAGCCACTCCAGCTTTCTTATGGTTGCTGTTCACGTTTTTCCATCTTTTTACTTTCAATCCATTTGCATATTTAAATTGAAAGCGTCTTATAGGCAACATCTGGTTGGATATTGTTTTCTTATCTAGTTTATTTTTATCTTTTGATTGGATCATTTAATCCAGTCACACTTAACATAATTACTGATATAGTTGAATTATATATGGTAGTTAACTTTGTCATTCTACTGTTTTCTACATCTTGTCTTTTTTATTGCTTTTACAAATTGCCTTATATTTTATTGCTCTGCTTCTCCTTTCTGTTTCTTTTGTATCCCACAAATATTTTCTAGTGTATTTTAATCCCCTTAACCATTTTTTGGTTATATATTTCCTTAGTGACTTCACAAGGGCTTATCATACATACCTTATCAGAATATACAACAGATTTATACTAACCCAATTTCAATGAGATATAAAAGTGTTTTTCCTACATAGCTGTATTTTCTTTTTGTGCTGTTTTTGTTATATATCTTGCATCTATGCTATACATGCAACTATGATTTATAGTTATGGTTTTAGATAACAAAGTCTAAATCAGAAAAAAGGAGAACAAGTATATATAGTTTATTTTCCTATTTACCTTTTATTATCACTTGTTGCTATTTCAAGTTGCCATCTTATTTCCTTGCTTCAGTACAGCTTTGTTTCCGTCCATCTTTGTGCTGATACTGAGAAACATTACATTTTACTCCAAATAATAGAATTATATATTTGCTTTTGAAATCAGATAAGGGATGAAAGGAATAGAAATATGCATTTTAATTCTTTTATAATTACATAATAACCTTTACCAGTATATTTTTTTCCCCACATGTATTCGAATTATTCTCTAGGGTCACCTTCTGAGAGGATCTGAAATCTTAAGGACTTGCTTCAGCCTTAGTTGTAAGGCGGGTCTGGAAGAAATGCATTTTCTCAGATGTTATTTGGGAATGACTTTATTTTGGGCCCATATTTGAAAGTTTTGCTTGATATAAGATTCTTAGCTAATTTTTCTTGAGTAGTTTGAATTGACATTGCTTCTGGTCTCCTTTATTTTTCATTTATTTTGAAGGATAATTTTGTTGTATGTGAAATTCTTGCTTTACATTTTTCTTCCTGTATCTCAAATATGTCCTTCACTGCCTTCTGGAGCCCACTGTTTCTGATGTGAAGTCAACCACTATTATTTATATTGTTCCTCTATATGAGATAAATCATTGTTTCTACTGCTTTCAGGATTTACGTGGAGTTCCCACTTGGCTCAGTGGGTTAAGCATCTGAGTGTAGCAGCTCAGGCTGCTCTGGAGGTGAAGATTCATTCAGTCCCTGTCCTGCACAGTGGGTTAAAGGATCCAGTGTTGCCACAGCTGCAGTAGAGGTTATAGCTATGTCTTGGATTCAGTCCCTTGCCTGAGAACTTACATATGCCATAGATGCAGCCGTTAAAAAAAAAAAAAAAAAAAAATTCCCAACGGTTTGACCATACAGTGTCTAAGTATCTAGGTGTGGTTCTCTTTCTATTTTTCCTGAGTTTTATTGAAGTTTTTGAATCTGTAGGTTAATCTTTTTCATCAAATTTAGGAGGTGTCTAATCAGTATTTTCCCCAATATTTTTTACATTCCCCCTCCCTCCACAGACTCCCATTACATATGCTGATATGTTTGATGTGCCACATTTCAGTATAAATCTCCTTAGATATATATTTTTTCTAATTGTTTAATTTTCAAAACTCAGTTCACTAGCCATTAGATGAAAAGTGGTATTACAGTTGTTTTTTAGAAATAGTGAGAATAGTATTTAGATCTTTGCTCTGCATACACAGGAACATAAGAGATGGCAAAACTGAAATAATAAATTAACTGATATGAAGTGAAAGAAAATTGTTTCTAGTTTCAAAATAAGAGTTCTCTTCATAAACAGAAATTAAAAAGGAAAATGAGAGAATGAAGGTGAACAGTTAGTGTTCCTCTTGAGGAACAGACAATTTTATAAAACCTTAATGTAATCTTTTATGAAAAAGTCTTATGCACTATTTATATGAGTGATGTGGAAATGCATACATATGCATTCTTAAAAATACCACATCTCATACATATATTTAAAGTAATTTTTGGCTATACCTACGAGCATTTTAAAAGAATGGAACTACATCCACTAAAGAACAACCAATAATTATAATTAGTTCTCATTAATACAAGTAAGGTTAACAACAAAATTATAATACTTTCCTTTATATAGTCAAAATACTAACCTTAATTTTCATTAACATATTTGTAGGCAAATGTGTAATAACCAACAACGTATAGCACAGAAACAAGAAGTGTTTTAAGTCTAGTTATTTTGATAGGTTTTCTAATACACATAATTGTCAACAATTTATTATAAAAAACCTACATATACAATTAATACTTGATCAAAAAGTCTTTTAGAATATAATCAGCTATAATCAGAATGAAATGTGTAGAAAGAGACATTTCAAAGTCATAGCAGTTACTACTATTACAATATTTAATCATTTTTACAATAGGTCTGCTGGTCCATTTCAATTCAATTTGTTCTCAGAACCATCACATATCTTGCTGAATTTGATCTAGAGCAAAAGCAAGTTGCTTAATTTTTGTTTCCATTGCTTTTTTGTTCTTGCATGTTTCCTCCAGAAGTCCACGCATTTCTTCTTCAACCTGATGAACCTAAATTAACATATAAATATTACATTTAAATTTCTTAAAGAAAATGTATGTAAAAAACACATTTGTGAAAGGAAAAAGTTAAAAAATTATTCTTATGCATTTTGTAATTTGTTCATTTACAGCAAAGAGGTCAGTAAAATTTAATTTGCTCAAATACTAATAGGAAAAATAATGCTTATATCATATACAAAGTAATTACATATATATTATCTGTTTATTTTTTATAGGTTCTTATGATGAACATATGGTAATTTACTTTAACTCTATTTCACAAAACTTGTTCAAAGTTGTATACAGCTTCTCAGTAGCATGTCTGAATGAAACCCAGTCTTCTTTTTTTTTTTTTTTTTTTTTTTTTGTCTTTTGTTGTTGTTGTTGCTATTTCTTGGGCCGCTCCCGCGGCATATGGAGGTTCCCAGGCTAGGGGTTGAATCAGAGCTATAGCCACCGGCCTACGCCAGAGCCACAGCAACGCGGGATCCGAGCCGCGTCTGCAACCTACACCACAGCTCACGGCAACGCCGCCGGATCGTTAACCCACTGAGCAAGGGCAGGGACCGAACCCACAACCTCATGGTTCCTAGTCGGATTCGTTAACCACTGCGCCATGATGGGAACTCCGAAACCCAGTCTTCTGACCTAATCTTTCCACTGTCCTACGCTGTTTATGAATGCTGATCATGCATTCAACTTAATCCTAAAAACTTTCAAAAATGGAATAACCTCCCTTCCCAAAGAAACTCTTTAATTTAGTCCCCAGTGCATGTCCTTGTTTTTTTTTTTTTTTTTTTTTTTTTTGGTCTTTTTAGGGCCACACCCACACCATATGGAGGTTCCCAGGCTAGGGGTCGAATCAGATCTGTAGCCACTGGTCTATACCACAGCAGCAGCAATATCAGATCTGAGCTGCACCTGCGACCTACACCACAGCTCACGGCAATGCCAGGTCCTTAACCCATTGAGCGAGGCTAGGGATCAAACCCACAGCTTCATGGATACTAGTCAGATTTGTTTTCACTGAGCCACGACAGGATCTCTCAAATACTTTTTGAGAGCTCATTTAATGGTTTATTGTTAACCAACATTCTCCTAGGATGCTATGCACTCGATACTATTAATTTCTGCCTGAAACTCTGATACAATACTTGAGTGTACTACCAATATAACCATCCCTTTCTGTTTATTCCCTCTTCTCATTTCTAACACATATTTTCTAACTTTTTTCCCTTTAAAAACTAGTATTTCTCCTAATTTAAACGATCACCTCTATGTGATAGCTATAATTTTTTCATGAGTACCACGTTTAAACTTTGGTGCCATTTCTCTAACAAACACATTTTTTTGATATGACATGTTATTGGCAAAATGTCCAAAATCAAGCACAGTATTTTCCTTTCAGCTAAAGGTCTAATTTTACACTTTATTTAGTAATACCTAATGTATTCTTGTTAAACACTCAGTAGATTTTAAGAAGTATTACTTTCCTTTTCTGTTAAGTCTTTTCCTTTTCCAGTCACTGATTTCTGAATCTCCAGTCTTAAAGATATCTGTTTCTTATTACTATAAAGAATTAGGGAAAAACGGAAATTCATAACTGTCTCCTTATCTATGGAGGGGTCACACTGGAATCCTCTCTTGAGTTTTAAAATATATCTGGGTCTGATCCCCATCTTAGTGAATGAAAGTCTGAGGGGGAAGCTCATGCATGTATACTATTAAAAAGCTCCACAGGTAATTCTGATGTTTGCCTCTGATTTATCATCAACCTAAATCCATTCCTTTGTCAATGATTATTAAAATGATAAACTTGATAGTTTTGAATCCCATTTAACGATAAAACACTCCTTGAGAACTTGTTCAAGGAAGTGAGGGACTGTATTTAATATGTTCACACTCCCGCCCTGCCTATGTGTAACTAAAGGGGCTTCCGCTGAAACTGCCTAAGGATACAGCAGTTTTTATCCAGAGTTCATGGAGCAGGTGCACATCATGATCAAACTTATCATCTTGGTTTCATTAAATTACAGTCTACAACTAATCTAAGTATTACCAACAGTTTGGTCTGGCTTCATGATTGGGCAATATTCTTATCTATTTGGTTATTAAATCATGGTGTCTTTTCTCTTTGTAACTGTCAAAGATCCAATTTACTTAGCTATAACAATCAAATACTGATTATAAAGTGAATTTTACTAATAGTACCTTTAAATTCGCAGAATCAATATATTTCTGTTTTTCACTTGCCAGTTGTATTATCTCAGCTTGATGAGCTTCAACAATTGCATCAACTTGTTTTTTAAAGGCATCATCCATACTATGAAGCTTTTCCATTGCATCCCTTAAAAAACACAAAATCCATATATTTTTCTGTATATAAAAATTAGGATGTTTGTCTTTTTAGATGGAAACTCTTACATTCATATTTTAATGGAAGCAGAACTCCATTAAATAGCAAGGGCTCTATCTTGGGTACCTAAAGAAATAAGCAGTTCATCATCCAACAGAATCTGCTAGTAACAGAATGGAGTAGTAACATCAATGGAAGTTTGTTACACTTTTATACTCTGAAAGTTAGAGTACACTGGTTCTTGTTTATTTTGAGTCTAAGGATATGGTTCATAAACACCTTCACAGATGCTTTTATCAATCTTTTTTTCTCCATGTATTAGCTGTGTGATAATAATTTGAGATATGAATTCTACAAGCAGGGTCAAGCTTATCAGCATATATGTATGACTCCCTTATGTTAATGCTTAACAGATAAAACCTTACGCTAATAAACAAATTACAACAGTACTCACTTTTAGTGCTAAAAGTTTCTTATAGGCAAAACATCGATTCCTTTAAATTAAATATGAATAATTTTATAAAAAACATTAAGTCCATAATGAACAAATTTCCTGGTTTTGGCATAACCCATTGTAATAGTGGATTGAACATTGGGACCATGAGTCAAAAGTCTTTCTTTTGTTCCAGCTGCAACACTAGCTATGTGACCAATGGCAAATCACAAACTCTTGTCAACTACAAAACAAGATAACCCTGCCTGTTTGGCTAAACTCACAGAATTATTATATCAAAATAAGATGTAAGAAAAAAAAAGAACCTAGAAGTTCCCGCTGTGGCTCAGCAGGTTAAGAACCCGACACAGTGTCCATAAGGATGTGGGTTCAATTTCTGGCCTACTCAGTGGGTTAAGGATCTGGCATTGCCGTAAGCTGTGGTGTAGGTTGCAAATGTGGCTTGGATCCGATGTTCTGATGGTTGTAGCTGGCAGCTGCAGCTCCGATTTAACCCCAGGCTTGGGAATTTCCATATGCTGCAGGTACAGCCAAGAAAGAAAAAGAAAAAGAAGAAAGTAAAAGAATAAAAGAAAAAATATATAAAGATTATAAAAAACTATGCAGGAGTTCCTGTCGTGGCGCAGTGGTTAACGAATCCGACTAGGAACCATGGGGTTGCGGGTTCGATCCCTGCCCTTGCTCAGTGGGTCAAGGTTCTGGCGTTGCCGTGAGCTGTGGTGTAGGTCACAGACGTGGCTCGGATCCGGCGTTGCTGTGGCTCTGGCGTAGGCTGGCAGCTACAGCTCCGATTCGACCTCTAGCCCGGGAACCTCCATATGCCGCAGGAGCTGCCCAAGAAATGGCAAAAAGACAAAAAAAAAAAAAAAAAAAAAAAAAAAAAAACTATGCAAATAAAGTCTGTTCTTATGAACCATAATCTACTTATTTTATTAAAATTCCATTAAATTAAAAATCAAATATACCAATCTTAGTCATAAAAACATTAATGTATAAAATCAGGCCTTTATAATCTTGCTATTAATAATATAATAAACAATGCAAAATAAGATTCTTAAAATTGTCAGGCTTTATGATTTTTATTAAATTTAGGAACTGCTAGTTGTATGAAGTGAGTGTTACTTTTAGGATCTAAAGGACTCCAAATTGCAAAGCTGTGACTGGTAGGAGGGAAAACTGCAAAGGGTTCCAAGCAAAGGTCCCTGTATTAGTGCTTGGTTGAAAAGCAAAGTGGGACAGGGTCCATTAGCAGACAAAGAAGTGACTATATTATCAATCAAAATTATCAATAATAACACTTTTTCATTTGTACTGATTTAAAATAAGAGAAATCAAATTTCTAGGTTCTATTAGATTTGATACAATGGGAATCTTCCTCTATGAGAGATTTCTGAGCCATGTTATCTATGCCATTCCGTCTCTTGACATGAGAACCAGTCACTAAACCATGCTACCTTCTTTTCAAGGCAGTCAACTTTGTAAATTATTTTAACAAGTCCAGTTATATGGTTTACAAGGTAAAACCCTCATTTCCTCTAGAGGATTTTATAAAATCCACACAACAATGGCATCCACACACACATTTTCTTCCCTTTCTTTAAAATAGGCGCTCATCCTCAGCTGCTACCTAAATTTGTTTTAGTTTCTTTAGGAGCTCACTGCCTCTGGAGGTCAAATGATTTCCTCCTCTAAACTCTACATTCAACAGCCAAAAACAATCACTAGATGCTTTCATTCAAACGGTTTAAAAACAATAATCACAGTAACAAAAACAAAATATTTATATAGCAATTACTATGTGTCAGGCACTATTTAAATGCTAAATAACACACACAAACCACACATGTACCTAAGTGCACATATATACAAAGTTTAAACCTCGCATCAAACATTAAGGTAGGCACTGATAAAGCCTTCATTTTACAGATGGAATGGAAATAAAGTACTTGGAAAATAACTATGTCTAACATGATTTTAACCCCCTTCCCTCTCACTCTCTCTCTACATATCTCAGCCATCCCCATTCAGTTTTGTTTAAAGATATTCCACATACTTTAGGACTTAATTCTTACTTTTGCAGTTCAATACTTTTGTCTCTTTCTGCTTTAAGTTTCCTTTCTTTGTTTTCAAAATTTTCTTTTACTTCTTTTACTTGCATTTCAAGATGACAGAGAAGTTCTCCTTTATCATGCCACTTCTGATTAAGTGTACTAATACAAGAAGAAATAATTTAAAGAAATTGGTTATATGAAATCATTAAGCCACATTTTATTTCTCAACAGGAAATACTGTATAATCACCTGTAAGCTTTTCTAATTTCTTCAAGTTCTAATTCCTTTACTTTCAACTGCTGTTTTAGTTTTTCTTTTCTTTCATTGTGTCTTTCTAGTTTCTCAATTACGTTATCCAGTTGTGAAGATTTTTCATCAAGTTGTTCTTGAGTACACTTTTGTATTTCAGTGATCTTTTCATGTAATGTTTTGATTTGTTCCTCTCTTTCCTGTAAACACTTCAATTAAAAAAAAAACCTTATTACTTTATTTTTATTAGTCTTATATGTCTCATTTCCTAATTAATTCTATATAGTTTAAAGTTATAATAAAAACTACAGATTAAAAATAAATTGAATGTTCAATGAATGTTTTAGAAAAAATTTATATAAATTTCCTTTTTTTTTTAAAAGGCTGAACCTGTGGCATAAGAAAGTTCCTGGGCTGGGGTCAAATTGGAGTTGTAGCTCCTAGCTTACAGCACAGCCATAGCAATGCTGGATTGAGCCACATCTGTGACCTATGTTGCAGCTGCAGCAATGCTGGATCCTTAACCCACTGAGCAATGCCAGGGATTGAACCCATGTCCTCAGAGACACTATGTTGGGTTCTTAACCTGCTGAGCCACAATAGGAACTCCAAAAACATTTTCTTTATCACAGTCAATAAGGAATAACACTACTATTTTTGTTTAATTGCCGTTAAGAAAGATACACTACACTTTGTATTTCGGTAAGTTAGTAAATACCAAGAGAAAATGAGTTGAAAATTTGAAAACTTTTCTTTTAAACTAAAAATCTAAAACTGAAAGTCATCGTTTTTCTGCTCCAATATATTCTTCATCACTACTCATTTCCTCCCAAAACTCTGCTCAGGGATTGATAAGGCACTAGTTCTTAGTTTGGAAGTACTTAGGTTAATCACAAGTTTTATACTAAGTATTGTTTTTTAAAACAGAAAAAAGGCTTACAGTTAAAAAATTTAAATAATTTTCAGTTTGGCTTGGCATGTATGACAGTTATATTTGAAATTTTGCAAACAAGTGATCCTGTTAGTACTCTTTTCAGATAGGCCATTTTGAAGAAGTGGGTAAAAATGGTTTCCCTTGGGAACAAGCATGAATCTTTTACATTCTATTCATATAGTAGGTTTTGTCATAATTTCAAGAAGCAATTTAGCAATACTGGAAAACACTAGACAACGCAAAGCTTAAGTAAAATGTTAATTTTCTTAATGATTCCTAACCTTTTATGGACACTATTTACAACTGTTTCAAAGCATCATAATAACAGTCTCCATAAAATTTGGAGGTATAAGTCATTTCAAGTTAAATGAATGACACAGATCACTTTTAAAAGTAAAGAGGCAAACATAAAAGAAAACGTGATGTCTTAAATTTCACAACAATTAGGATTCATTGAAACAAATATTTACTAGATACTTTAATTCACAGATTTTCAAGCCTGCCAAATGCTCTCTTCCTAAAAAAAAACATCAAACTTACTTCTTTTAATTTTCCAATGGTTTCAGTTTGGTCGTCTATGATTTTGCACTTAATTCTTAGTGTGTCATTATCACGTTCACTTGCTTTTCGAAGAGATTCATTCTCTCTACATAAACTTTCAATTTGAGCCTCTAGTTTCCCACGATTTTGGGCTAGAGAAGATCCTAAGAAATAAACATCAGTAAAAAACTTAAGATCTTGGAGAATTTGCATTTTGTGAACATCTAATTTTACAATGTAGAACACGTAAAATAAAAAGATAAAACATGTATGACATGTAACAAAATATAACACGCAAATAAAAAAAGCTGAATAAAGAAATAATATATAAAACAGCACAAAATGAAAGAGGAAAGGAAAAGAGAACAAAAAGGCCTTTTAAACAACTATGGTTATTCAAACAACTAAAACTACAAATCATGAACAAGTAACTCAGAGACAAAATATTTAATGGGCCAAGTTATGCCATCCAAACAAACAAAAACATATTAAAGATTCCTATGTTGAATGGACACATGAACAATGTTCCATTTAGGCCAATATCTAGCTATTCATAACTTATAAAATCCCTATGAAGGCCTTGAAATAGTATATGTCTCTTGCTTTATAGTGACTGGAAAGGGAATGAAACTGAGGGTAAGTTTATAAAAATCTAAAGCAGTTTTCATTCATACACTATTTCACATTTCTCCACATATAACAAGACAAATGTTACCAATATTTATTGAAAAAAGAATGCTGTATATTGTACAAATAATTTAAAATCACTACATAAGAAAGATTGGTTTTCAAAGACTCAATTACAGCCCTGTAAAGATATGTTCAGAAATGTAACTAAATTATAGTTGGAAGAAAACCAACAGCAAAAAAAAAAAAGAGGTGTAACAGGTATAAACAAACTATTCCCAATTTCCTAAGTATAATCTCATTCTTGTTTGGCTGGCAAATGACCACATATTCTTCTGTATAAAGTGTCACCTTCTTTCTTGGTGTGTCTGGGTAGAGTTAAACCCTTCTTTTTCTAATACCCAGATTTGCTGGATTAGCAGAATGGGCTGTATTTTTCCCTTTGAAAATTTGAGGATTTTTACCCTGTTGTGCCAACTCATGTCCCCATACTTTTCTTTCTGTCCTTAAACCATAAATTAGTGATTCCTTGGCGGCTAGCTCAGAAATAAGCTGCATTTTTTCATGCTTGAGAAGTTCTATTTGAATACTCTTCTGCTTGTCATCTTCAATCAAAATTTCAAGTGTGTTGATTTGATTCTGTATACCACCAAAAAACATTGAAAAAAATGCAAAGTAATTATTACATTTAAGTGTTTATTTTCTTTTTGCATTTTATAATGAGAAAAATTATTTAAGCAAAAACAAAGTAAATGTTTTTAAATTTAACATTAGAAAATGTTTTAATTTTATTAAACATAAATGTAAGTCATGAAATAAAAAGTCAAATTTTAAGAGGCTACTCCTTCAAACACTCTGAATTTTATTTAATATCTTAATGAGCAACTATACGTCTAATACTCAAAATTTCTGACCAAGTATTTCTATCAACAGTCTAAAGGTTACTTACAGAAAGTGAGTCCTTTGGGGCAAAATACCACTAGTATTTTTTTTTTTTTTTTAATAACCCAGTGTTTTATTATTACTTTCATTTTTTTTTCTTTTTTTTTTTTTTTGCCTTTTTAGGGCTGCACCTGTGGCATATGGAGGTTCCCAGGCTAGGGGGTCCAACTGGAGGTATAGCTGCCGGCCTACGCCAGAGCCACAGCAACACAGGATCTGAGCCACATCTGCAACCTATACCATACCTCACAGAAACACCAGATCCTTAACCCTCTGAGTGAGGCCTGGGTTCAAACCCACAGCCTCATGGTTCCTAGCTGGATTCATTTCCGCTTTGCCATGATGGGAACTCCAGCACTAGTATTTAAAATCGAGACAACAGGAATAATTTAAAAATTATTATAGTTAGGCATATATAAAAACAACCACTACTGCAAAATTAACAACCATCAACAATTCATATAGTATTTCCCAAACTACAACCATGTGTATCACTGTAAAACTGGCACCTATTTACTCAGTATGTGTCTTAAAATTCATTTATTTTACTTAAATACTATTTTAGTATAAGCAATGCAATCTGTGAAATCATGGTTTATCTCCTAGTTACATTTACTTTTCATGTACGTAAAAAACATATTTAATATTATCTAAAAGTTCATATTTGTGTACTGCCTAAAATCATCTCAATGTATTTGAGAAAATGATGTAACAAATTAAAAAGGAAATATGTTACACTATCTTACCTGTAAATTTGTTGCTGTTTCCTGTTTCATTTTAGAAACTTCTGCAAGTTTTGTTTTTTGTTCCTTCACCATACAGGTTAGATCTTTAATTAAAGAGGAAGACTCATTTTCTTTTCGTTGAGCCCAAACAAGAGCATGCTTGCTCTTTGCTAACTCAGTCGCAATATTTTCAAAACCATCTTTAACCTGTATTTCAAAATTGCATTATGAATAGCAGTTCTCCAAATATTTAGAAAATAATCTGTTTCTGGAAACAGCTTATTTCGTTCATTTTTAGACCAGTGTTTTAGCAAAAGAATAAAAATCACAGAAAACTGGCTTTGAAGGCCAGCCAGGCATTATGTGTTTGTGTTTTTCAGGACTCAACTCTTGCTACTGTAACATTTGCAAGAGCAGCCACAGATACTATATGTAAACAAGTGAGCATGGTTCAGTTTTAATCAACCTCTACTTAGAGAAATAGGTAGTGGGCCAAATATAGCCCAGAGACTTTAGTTTGCCAATCCCTGCTCTATGGTAACAGAAGAAATTCAGATTTCCCAATTTCTATTTAAGGGCTCTCTCTACCTGCTCATTTATACTTTTACTTAGCTTTGGCAAAAGCACTGAAGATTAGTTATTATTTATGTGAAGAAATAAAGTTCTAAGAATTTAAGTTTTTGTTTAAGACCATATAGCCAATATGTAAAGAGAGCTAGAATTCTAAAATGTAGTCCTCTTATCAAACCATATCTTGCTGATTGTTTTCAATAAAAAGCTAGATGCCCATTCTTACATCTTTAAATCTTCTGGCTTCAACAGTTAAAGCAATACGGAATTCATTTTCTAAATCCAGATACTGTTGATTCAATGCATCAATTTTGTCTTGGTATTCTTTTATAGCTTGCTCATGTTTTCTGTCTTCTTTAGCAATTTCTTTAGATAAGGCTTCCTGGAACTCAGCTTCACTTAAAAACTCCCGTGTTTCAAGGTCTTTCCTAGAATGAAAAACAAATAAAAATCACAGGATATTGTTTACCTGGAAAAAAAAACTTTAAAGGTCTTTAAATAGTTATTAAATATTCTATAGTCCCCATTGTTAAAGATCAGCCCCTCACTTTCAAACACAGAAAATGAGGCACGGGGTGGTAGATACAGAAATGAGTTCTATTTGATTGTGTATTCGGTGGTGATGGGGTTAAGAGCAGTATGCCAAATCTTAACTTCACTGAGATAGTTCAGAATCATTCCATGTATTCATCCTATGCATTCATGGGAGTCAAGATTCTGCCTCACTGCATATTCTACTTTGGTTGAGTCTTTGACATATAACAAATACAGTACTAGTGGTTGGTTAACTGAAAACATCAGTTACGGTGTGAAACTGTTCACCAATCTTTTGATATAGGACCAGGTTTTATTTTTACTTTTTTTAATTTAAATTTTTTTTCTTTTTCTTTTCTTTTTACGGCCACACCTGCGGCTTATAGAAGTTTCCAGGCTAGGGGTCGAATCAGAGCTGCGGCTGCCAGCCTACACCACAGCCATAGCAACACCAGATCTGAGCCACATCTTCAATCTACGCTCCACCCTGCAACAATGCCAGATCCTTAACTCACTGAGCAAGGCCAGGGATCTAACCCAAATCCTCATAGGTACTAGTTTCTTAACCCACTTGAACTGCAAAGGGAACTCCTGGTTTTTTATTTAAATGGGAGACCACTCTTCAGAGTTCTCCACTGTTTTTCTTCAATAAACCAAACCTATAATTAATACAAAATCCAATTTCCCGTTTTGGTTTCTTTAAATTAGAACAAGTTAAAAGATACCTGAAAAGGAAACTAAGTGGCCATTTTTAGATTTTTGTGATTATTTCCCCAAAATCTTTTTGTCTTTATTTTTTTTATTACAGTTGATTTACAATGTTCTGTCAATTTCTGCTGTACAGCAAATGCATATATATACACTCTTTTCTCATATTATCTTCCCTCATGTTCTATCACAAGTGGCTGGATATAATTGTCCTGCCCACACATAAGGCGACAATTTTCCCCAGAGCATCAGAATTTAATGTATACATTAAAATCGAATTTGTGTAAGGACAAAACCAAAACAGGTCTGAGAATAAACATAATTAACCCACAATAATCATACAATTCAATTGGTAGGGAAGTAAGCAGATAATTAATTAGCTGAATGTGTTAAAATTACTGTAGACCCCCAAAAACGGGGGTTGGCAAACTACAGCCCACAGACTAAATCTGGCCTGCTCTCCTTGTGGGGAAATAAATATTTATTTGAACACAGCTACACTCATTCATTTACCTACTGACTATGGCTACTTCTGTGCTATGAAGACATAGTTAGGCATGACCTGCAAAGCCTGAAATATTTTCTATTTGGACCTTCACAGAAAAAGTTTGTTGAGCCCTGCTTCAAAGGAATAAAAAATACTGATGATTTAACAAGTAGTTACTTGGAAGTCAATTAAAACAATTTTCTCTGCATTGAGCTTTTGATTGGGCTTGGAGAAATGCAACATGAGCTTCATTGTTATGAGCCCATATCTCAACCTCAAGAAAGTCACTGATTTACTTTTAAGCTACTAGTTCTTACTGTAAGATTGATTCTAAACCTACATAAACATGTATAATTCTGTCACACTTCACCACTGCTCAGTCACTGCTAGTCTTAGGGGCGTGGGAAGAGAACCAAGTAACTTTTCTATTGTTAAACATGCATATTTTCTTGATACATACAGATTTCATTACCTGTATTCTTGTTCTTTCAATGCAAGAAGCTCATGAAGTTGTTGTACCTGTTCCTTTTCTTGATGAAGAGAAGTTCTAAGTAAGTTTATTTCTCTATCAGCAGCTGCAGCTTTGAGTTCTACCTCTTGGATAAGTCTCATCTGAGTAAAATACATACAATTACAGTATTTAGATAATAATCTTCCCTGCTTCTCATTTCATCATTTCATTTTTTTTAGGGCCGCAGGTGTGGCATATGGAAGATCCCAGGCTAGAGGTCAAATCAGAGGTGCAGCTGGCCTATGCCACAAGCCACGGCAACATCAGATCAAAGCCATGTCTGTAACCTACACCACAGCTCATAGCAACAACAAATGCTTAACCCACTGAGCGGGGCCAGGGATTGAACCCACATCCTCATGGATACTAGTTAGTTTGTGTCCACTGAGCCACAATGGGGACTCCCCCCTTTTTTCTTTTTATGGCTGCACCTGTGGGATATGGAAGTTCCCTGGATAGGGGCTGAATTGGAGCCACAGCCATAGCAATACTGGATCTGAGGCACATCTATGATGTATGCCTTGGCTTTCAGCAACGTGGGATCCTTAACTCACTGAACAAGGCCAGGGATCAAACCACATCCTCATGGAGACTCCATTGGGTCCTTAACTCACTGAGCCACAATGAGAACTCCCTCTGCTTCTATTTTAATGTCAATTCCCCAAAGAAAAGCACCTTCTAAACAAGAGGACTTAGTGAATACATTTATTTTCAAAATTTATTAAATTAATAATGCTGTGGTCATATAAAGTGTAGTCTTAGAAGCATCAAACAAGCAACTCTTATTTGCACCACAGATCTTAGTGGAAATTTCTATTCAGAAAGCATGAATATAAAAAGCCTTCAAGTACCCCAAAGAGATTTTTAAAAATTGGCTCTTGCGAAACAGAAGCCTAACAACCTGCAATGTTTCCATCAACTCTTATAATTGCTTTGTGAATGTCACAGGCTTAATTCTAGAAATGATTCCATGAGTTAAATTACTGATACCTTTAAATTAATTTTTGCATATAGCCTAACACTTTTTATGTTCATTATATAATGACATAATTTGATTCAGGATAGAAGCTATGAATGTGTTAATTCCTGGGACTGATAAATTAAGAGAAAAATACCTGTGCTGCTTGTTGTTGCCCTTTTTGCCTCTCCATTTTTTCTAATGCTTTTTCCAGGGTTCTTAAGTGTCTAATGTGATCCTCTTGCTGATCTCTTGTTTTAATTAATTCAATAGTTAGTTTTTTAATTTCATTTTGAAGTCTGTGAACCATAATTTCGAGCTGTAGTTTGGAATTTCTCTCTTTAAAAATAATTTCCTTTAACCTAAAGCATAAATCAAATGTGGCTTTAAATATATTACACATGAAGAATGATAAAAACTGTATAAATGTTAAAGGTTACAGTAGAGGAAGATATGAGTGTGTTCCAAATTCTCATTAGACAAAAAAATGGCTGAAAAACAGTATGCCTTTCCCCTATTCCTGAGACTAGCATTGTGCCAAAAGGGAAAACATAAATTACTGAAACTTTATCTTATGTGAACTTTACTATTCAATAGCAAAACATTACAAAACATCTTATTTGTTTCAGGCATTGTTCTGGATATAGATATGGGCTTAAAGGCAAGCAAGGTGAGTAAGACAGAGCCTGGCCTTCAAGGAGTTCAATAGCTAGCAGAATGGACACAGATGCATTTATAAAGCTATGCAAGATAAGTGAAATCTAAACTCTGATTTCCCTGTACAAAGTACAATTGAAGCTCTGTATTACTTAGAGCCTTTTGACTGACAACTCTTAACCAGTTCAAGTAAGAAAGGAGAATTGACCCGTATAATCAATTCAGAAGGGTGGGGGTGGCACTATTCCAAGGGACCACTGAAACCAAGGATGTGAACACCTTCACTGCCTCTCTGATTCTCTCTAGGCTGGTTTCAGCTGTTCCTATAGCAGACTTCTTTATAACATATGCCAGGGAGAGGGGAAAGGCTACAAACATCTCTGTACTCATATTCTGACAACACTAAGAACCAACTTAGAACTGGGCTCTAGAAAAGGCTCTGGTTCAGCTGCCTACTCCATGCACCAGTCACTGTGGTCATGGGCTAAGGCACATGTTTACCCAGCTTGGCTCAGGAGCTCAATTCTAGACCAATATTACGGTTCATGACAGAACACAAGCTGAGTGTTTGGAAAGGGGACAATGAATAGCAAAGACACATCCTCATGAAGGAATTTCTGAGTTAGGCTGCCACTTCAATGTGTATATACTATAATTTCCAAGCCATAGTTGACAAAAACCCATATAGCCATCAACTTCTATACTACAGTCATTTTTCCAATTCTGGTCCTTACCATGTCTCCTCTCCCCTCTAAGAGTGGTCTCCAAATGGTCTTCCTTTGTTCACTCTCAACCCCAGTCTGGTATGTTATATGAAAGATTACAGGACTTTATTCTGTGGACTATATGGTGGAAGGGCACAGAGAAGCTACAGATCAGTAGAATTAGAGCAATCCTCTAAGTAAGAGATAAGGGCTTAAACTAATGAAACAGTTTGGGGATAAAGAGGAGATGGTTAAGGAGTTCTCATTGTGGCTCAGCAGGTTAAGAACCTAATGTTGCCTCTGTATGGGTGTGGGTTTGATCCCTGGCCTCAGTGGGTTAAGGATCCAGCATTGCCACAGGCTCTGGCACAGGTTGCAGATGAAGCTCAGATCCAGTGTTGCTGTGGCTGTGGTGTAGGCTGCAGCTGCAGCTATGATTTGACCCTAGCCCAGGAACTTCCACATGCCGCGGGTGTGACTGTAAAAACGGGGAAAAGAAAAAAAAAAAAAAAAAAAAAAAGAAAAGGAGATAGTTCAATACCTTTTAAGTACAATGAAGAAGGTATCAATACCAACTGGCTATGTGGTATGAAAAAGAGAAAGGAAGTAAAAAAATTATTCTGAAATTTCCTTTAGTGGCTGACTGTATGTAACACCACTTGTTAGGACAAGTAATACAGAATAAGGGAGCAGGATAAGTTGACCCAAGGAGGTATCATTATTTATTTACTTTTTTAAATTGCTTGATACAGTCAATATTTATGTTTAACCACACATTTACCATTTTCATTGCACCTAGTTGCTTTCTGCATCTCTAACCTTCTATCTCTGGCCATTTTCCTTTGTTAGAAGAACACCTTTTAGTATTTCGTTGAGTAGGAGTCTACTTTTGTCATGTTCTCTTAGTTTTTGTTTATCTGATAACATCTTTTTTTTTCCCTTTGGTCTAAATTTTTTTAAATTACTTAATGAATTTTACTACATTTATAGGTGTGCAACAATCATCACAACCAAATTTGAAAGTATGTCCATCCCAAACCCTCAGTACATACTCCCACCCCCTAACCTGTCTCATTTACAGACCCTAAGTTTTTCAAAGTCTATGAGTCAGTAGCTGTTCTGCAAGGAAGTTCATTGTGTCTTTTTTAGATTCCACATGTAAGTGATAGCATATGATGTTGGTGTCTCATTGTCTGACTGACTTCACTTAGCATGAAAATTTGTAGGTCCACCCATGTTGCTAAAAATGCCGGTATTTCGTTCTTTTTAATGGCTGAGGAATATTCCATTGTGTATATGCACCACATCTTCTTGAGCCACTCCTCTGTTGATGGACATTTAGGTTGTTTCCATGTCTTGGCTATTGCAAATAGTGCCGCAATGAACACTGGAGTACATGTGTCTTTTCAAGTCATGGTCTTTCCTGGGTAGATACCCAGGAGTGGGATTGCTGGATCAAATGGTAGCTCTCTTTTTAGTTTTCTGAGGAATCTCCATACTGTTTTCCAAGGTGGCTGCACTATTTTACATTACCACCAACAGTGTAATAGAGTTCCTTTTTCTCCACACCCTCTCCAGCCCTTATTGTTTGTAGACTTTTTGATGATGGCCGTTCTGGCTGGTGTAAGGTGGTACCTCATAGCGGTTTTGTTTTGCATTTCTCTAATAATGAGTGATGCTGAATTTCTTTTCATGTGTTTTTTGGCCATCTGTTTGTCTTCAAGGAGGTATCATTCTTAAGACATGAGCAATGTAGGCAAGACATTTTTAGTAGATAACTAGATGAACAATCTGTTAATCAAGGAGGTTTGAATAATGGATAAAGATTTGGGAGCTTACAGATTAGGTATTAAAAGCACAGTACAGAAGATTCACTTTTTGATATACGATACACTCATTGCATGGTACCTAGATTCCAGACCCTGTATTAGGTTTCAGGAATACAGAGTCCCTCCCAGGTCACATAAGGGAGTCTGAAGACTGGTGAGGATCTAATCCCAAGCAAACAGTTGAAGTACAGATGAAAAAAGAATCAGAAAAGACTGAAGCTGAATTTTTAACGTAATGATGAACATGTAACATGGGAAACATGGCCCAAAAACAGAGAGGTTAAGAAAGGATGAAGATGAAGCGTGCCCAAAGCCTTCCAATTTAAATGGAATCTGGCTAGCAGCCCCAGACACAGCTTCAACTAATATTCTATTAGATCATACCTACAAAACGGAATAAAGCAAAAATTCATTCACATACAACTCTAAAAAAGAGAGCATAATCTGGGAGGAATTTCAATAATAAAGCAAATGAAACTAAACTAAAATAGAAACAGCTTTTAGAACACTTAGGCTTTTGCCTTGCATCTTCCTAGATTAAAAAAAAAGTATATTTCTGTTCCCTTTCATTGTCTGTCTGTTTCTCAGGGTCACATGGTCTCTGTAAATCCATCATTAAACCATGTTGGCTACTTAGGCACCTATTACAAACAAGAGTGCTGTTTTTTCTGAGGTAGTAAGAAGACTGTTAATTTATTCATTCTGTTCCTTTACCCCTGTCCAGCATATTACTATGTCAGGGGCAGCAATTCCCAAAACATATAAAGCAAGAAATTGGTGGGTGGTGGTGGACTGACAAGTAACAGACCATGCATCACAGCTTGTATAACTACAGACGTTTTCATAGAACATATGCTGGTTATAGTAATTTTCCTGGGTACAAAGAATGAGAATCAGGAAGTGAGGGGTGGTAAAAAATACCGTATCATAAATACAACACTTTACTAATTAAATACCTAAAAGAACCTGGGAATTGGGCTGGGAGCTGTGCACATCAACTTGCTAAACAATGAAGACTACAGAAAGAGAATTATCTACTGTATAAACAGGTAAGAAATGTAACCAAGAGCAACTGCCTAAACCCCATTTGTTGGCAAAAACCAAGTTTATAAACATAGAGTTCATTCAAGGATAAGAAGAGATAAAGATCAAAAGGAACTCTATGGAAAAAACTTATCCTTTTAAGGAAAAGTATAACTTTAGAAATAATTACCTATAGGAAACAGAAGGAAAAAGTTACTGTAATTTCAGAAAACTGGTGTTTTCACATATTGGAATAAGACATACCTGTATTAAAAAACACAGAAAAAAAAAAAAGAGATAAAATGGGGTATGGGCAGCCTACGGACTGGAAAGTAATGCCACAGAGGCTCACCCTTGAGTAGAAGTCTATGCACTATGTCAGGTTCCCATGCCTTGAGGTCTGGCATTGGGAGAAACCCCCAGAGCATTTAGCACTGAGGGCCAGTGGGGCCTATGCACAGGACCTCCATGGGACTGGGTGAAAAGAAGACTCAATTCTTGAAAGGTGCACAAAAGCTTTTGTATGGACTGGGTCCCAGGGCAAAGCAGAGATTCCTTAGGAATTTGGGTCAGACCTTCCTTCAATCTTGGAGGATCTCCTGGGAGAAAGGGGGGCAACTGTGGCTGGTAGTCAGGGAAAGACGCTGGAGGCAAAGGTCTTGGGAATAATAATCAGTGTGAACTACCCTGGAAGTGGCCATTTTGGGAAAATCTGGCCCCAGTCCTCAGGGCTAAGAAGCCAGGCCAAACAACAAACCAGAACTTAGCCCTACCCATCAGCACAAAGGCGGCCTAAAGACCTTGCAGGCACACAGCTGCCTCTAGTCACACCCAGAGACAAAGCCCCACCCACTAGAAGGAAAAGAATCAGCTCCACCTTCCAGTGGGCAGGTACCAGTCCTTCCCATCAGGAAGCCTGCAGCAAGCCCCTGTACCAACTTCAGCCACAAGGAAGACACCAGAAGCAAGAGAGGTTACCATCCATGCCTGCAAAAAAGGAGACCACACAAAAAATCTATACGAAACAAAAAGGCAGAGAATTATGACTCAGATAAAGGAAGAAAGAAAAAAAAAAAAACCCAGAAATATAGGTAAGTGATCTGGAGATTACCAACCTCCAAGAAAAAGACTTTAGACTAATGATAGTAAAGATGATTCAAGATCTTGGGAATAAACTGTAGTCAAAGATTGATAAATTACAAGAAACACTGTGAACAAAGAAATAGAAGATTTAAAGATTAAGTAAGCAGAGATGCAAAATACAATAAATAAAATAAAAAAATCACTAAAAGGAACCAATAGCAGAATATAGGAGACAGAAGGACAAATAAGTGGGGTGGAAGACAGACTTGTGGAAATCACTGATGCAGAACAGAAAATAATAATTAAAAAAAAAAAAGATCGAAAGAAAAGAAGACAGTCTAAGAGAACCCTGGGACAATGTTAAAAGCACCAACATCTGTATTACAGGGGTGCCAGAAGGAGAAGAGAGAAAGGGCTAGAGAAAATATCTGAAACAAAAGTCCAGGACCAGATGGCTTCACAGACGAATTCTATCAAAAATTTAGAGAAGAGTTAACACCTATCCTTCTGAAACTATGCCAAAGACCTGCAGAGGAAGGAACACTCCCAAACTCATTCTATGAGGCCATCATCACCCTGATAGCAGAACCAGACAAAGACACCACACAAAAAAGGAAAGTTACAGGCCAATATCACTGATCAACATAGATGCAAAAATCCTCAACAAAATAATAGCAAACCAGATACAGCAAGACATTAAAAGGATCATACACCCTGATCAAGTGGGATTAATCCCGGGGATGCAAAGATTTTTCAATGTCCACAAATCAATCAATGTGATACACCACATCAACAAAGTGAAGAATAAAAACCATATGATCCTCTCAACAGACGCATAGATGCAGAAAAAACTTCTGACAAAATCCAACATGTATTTCTGATAAAAATCCTCCAGAAAGTGGGCATAGAGGGAACCTATCTCAACATAATAAAAGCCATATGTGACAAACCCACAGCTAACATCACTCTCAATGGTGAGAAGCTGAAAGAATTTCTGCTAAGATCAGGAAGAAGACAAGGATGTTCACTCTTGCCACTACTATTCAACATAGTTTTGGAATTCCTAGTCACGGCAATCAGAGAAGAAACAGAAATAAAAGGAATCAAAAATGGAAAGGAGGAAGTAAAACTATAGCTATTTGCAGATGACATGATACTGTACCTAGAGAACCCTAAAGACTTCACCAGAAAACTGTTAAGACCTCATCAATAAATTTAATAAAGTTGTAGGATACAAATTAATACACAGAAAACTGCATTTCTACATACTAACAATGAAAGAGCAGAAAGAGAAATTAGGAAAACAATCCCATTTACCATCGAATCAAAAAACCAAAAAAATCCCAGGAATAAAGCTACCTAAAGAGACAAAAGAGCTATACTGTGAAAACTGTAAGACGCTGATGCAAGAAATCAAAGATGATACAAACAGATGGAAAGATATACCATGCTCTTGGATTGGAACAATCATTATTATCAAAATGACTGTATTATCCAAGGCAATCTACAAATTCAATGCAATCCCTATCAAATTACCAATGGCATTTTTCACAGAACTGGAACAAAATATTTTAAAGTTTGTTTGGAAGCATAAAAGACCCAGAATAGACAAAGACATCCTGAAAAAGAAAAATGGAACTGGAGGAACCAGGCTCCTTGACTTCTGACTATACTAAAAGCTAGCCATCGAAACAGTATGGTACTGGCACAAAAACAGAAATACAGATCAGTGGAACAGGACAGAAAGCCCACACCTAATGGTCAACTGATCTATGACAAAGGAGGCAAGAATATACAAAGGAGAAAAGACAGTCCCTTCAATAGTGGTGCTGGGAAAACTGGACAGCCACATGTAAAAGAATGAAATTAGAATACTCCCTAACACCATACACAAAAATAAACTCAAAATGGATTAAAGACCTAAATATAGGACCAGATACTATAAAACTCTTGGAGGAAAACATAGGTTGAACACACTCTGACCAAAGTAGTATCTTCTCATATTCACTTACCAGAGTAAAGACAACAAAAACAAATGGGACCTAATTAAACTTAAAGTTTTTGCCCAGCAAAGGAAACCCTAAACAAAACAAAAAGAAAACCCAAGAATGGGAGATAATTACAAATGAAGTGACTAACAAGGGATTAATCTCCAAAATATATAAACACTGCCTGCAGCTCAATACTGAAAAAACAAAAAACCCCGTCAAAAAATGGGGAGATCTAAACAGACAGTTCCCCAAGGAAGACATACAGATGGCCAAAAAACACATGAAAGATGTTCAACATCACTCATTATTAGAGAAATGCAAATCAAAACTACTATGAGGTACCACCTTAAACCAGCCAGAATGGCCATCATCAAAAAGTCTACAAACAGTAAATGCTGGAGAGGGTGTGGAGAAAAGGGAACCCTCTTACACTGTTGGTGTGAGTGTAAAATGGTGCAACTACTATGGAAAACAGTATGGAGATTCCTCAAAAAACTAAAAATAGGAGTTCTCATTGTGGCACAGGGGCAACAAATCTGACTAGTATCCATGAGGTTGTGGGTTTAATCCATGGCCTCAATCAGTGGGTCAGGGATCTGGTGCTGCCATGAGTGTGGTATAGGTCACAGACATGGCTCAGATCCTGTGTTGCTGTGGCTGTGGCATAAGCCAGCAGTTACAGCTCCAATTCGACCCCTAGCCTGAACTTCCATATGCCTTGGGTGTGGCCCTAAAAAGACAAAAAAAAAAAAAAAAAAAAAGAATGACCATATGATCCAGCAATCCCACTCCTGGGGCATCTATTCAGAGAAAACCATGACTCGAAAAGATATGTGTACTTGAATGTTCATTGCAGCACTATATACAATAGCCAAGACATGAAAACAATCTAAATGTCCATTGACAGAGGAATGGATAAAGAAGATGCGGTACATGTACACAATGGAATATTACTCAGCCATTAAAAGGAGAGAAATAACGGCATTTTTAGCAACATGGATGGACCTAGAAATTATCATGCTATCAGTGAAGTCAGTCAGACAGTGAGACACAAACATCATATGCTATCACTTACATGTGGAATCTAAAAAAAAGGACACAACGAACCTCTTTGCAGAACAGCTACTGACTCATAGGCTTTGAAAAACTTATGATTTCCAAAAGAGACAGGTTGGGGTGGGGGATGGGCTGGGGGTTGGGGATGGAAATGCTTTAAAATTGGGTTGTGATTGTTGCACAACTATAAATACAATAAAATTCATTGAGTTAAAAAAAAAGGATACATGCACTCCAATGTTCATTATGGCACTGTATCTATCCAAGACATGGAAGAAACCTAATGTCCATCGACAGAGTGTATAAAGATGTGGTACATATCACTCAGCCATAAAATGGAATGAAATAATGGCATCTGCAGCAACATGGATAGACCTAGAAACTATCATAGTAAGTCAGGTTAGTCAGACAGTGAGACACAAACATCATATGCTATCATCTATATGTGGAATGTAAAAAAAGGATATAATGAATTTATTTGCCAAACAGAGAAAAAGACCCACAGACTTTGAAAAACTTATGGTTAACAAAGGAGACACCCTGGGAGGGAGGGATGGACTGGGGGTTTGGGATGGAAATGTTCTAAAATTAGATTGTGATGATGGTTGTACAACTATAAACATAATAAAATTCACTGAATTAAAAACAAACAAACAAGAAACCTGAACTCAAGAAACCTGGAACCAAAGTCTTTTGTTAAGAATACATGACATAGCAGTTCCCTTCATGGCTCAGTGGTTAACAAACCCGACTAGGATCCATGAGGATGCAGGTTTGATCCCTGGCATTGCTCAGTGGGTTAAGCATCAGGCATTGCCATGAGCTGTGGTGTAGGCTGCAGACATGGCTTGGCTCGTGTCCCACATTGCTGTGGCTGTGGTGTAGGCCGGCGACTACAGCTCGACCCCTAGCCTGGGAACCTCCATATGCTGTAGGTGTGGCCCTTAAAAAAAAGAATATGTGACACAGAGACTAAATATGAACCAGAAAACCTAAAGGAAAACTGTGCTGATCCCTGTCCTATATAGAAAAAGGCTGTCAATACCTTCTCCAGGTTCTTGCTATTCTTCACTTGTAATATTTATTGATCTGACATCTCGCAGCTGGAGGGCTCAATCTAATACTCCAAATCCTTCATTTATGGAAAAAGCTAATAAAACACTGAATCTTTACATAAAATTAGTTCAATTTCAATCAATACCACATACTGTTTTTTTTTTTTTTTTTTGTCTTTTTAGGGCCATACCTGTGGCATATGGAGGTTCCCAGGCTAGGGGTCTAATTGGAGCTGTAGCCGCCAGCCTACACCAGAGCCACAGAAAGGTGGGATCCAAGCCGCGTCTGCAACCTACACCACAGCTCATGGCAACGCCGGATCCTCAACCCACTGAGCAAGGCCAGGGATCGAACCTGCAACAGCATTGTTCCTGGTCGGATTCGTTTACCACTGAGCCACGATGGGAACTCAATAGCTGGTTTAAACTAAGGCATTCCAGTTCCCAGTTCAGCTGTAAAGTATCTTTAGGTTTATAGACTTTCCCCTTACCTATCTGTAGTAAGAAGAGCCAGGCTATGAATATCTTTTTTTTCATTTGCATGTTTATGCAGCTCATCAATATAATCCATAAGTTTCTTTTCAGCTTGTTCAGCTTTCCATCTCTTCTCTCTCTCTTGGTCTAGCTGATCAACAAGTGCCTAAAAGAAACCAATATTGTTATGTGAACTTGGAAGTTACCTAACCTCTTACTACCTCAATTTTATCATTCATCATATGGGAATAATAGCATCTAATTCAAAGGGCTGTGGTGAATTAAACAAATTATACAGAACAATGGTTGGCACATATAAACCACTCAGTAAGTATTAGCTACTATTATTATTGCCATAATGATAATTATTATTAGTTTTCTAAATATTAAGGGCTTTATACTTGAGAAAAAGAGGAGGAAACCAATAGCATGAAGGGTGTGAAACATTTTAAAAATTATTTATTATTGTAAGAATAGTACACATTACAATCAAAAGTTAAAAGGTAAAATAAGGGTAAGTTAATGAGAAATAAAGAATAAATCAATATGTACTAAAAATCTTTAACAACATGAAAACAATTACGGAAATTATTGAGGAATTTAAAAATTCCTGAATGCCTCTCAATCTGGAATCAGTGGATCCAAAATTGGGTTTCAGGTGAATCTATGAAAACCCTGAAATTATACACACTTTATAATTTTCTCTAAGAAAGTTTATCTGAGAAGACCAGGAGATTTCCTTAGCTATTTAAAAGAGTCTGAGACTCAAAAGTTAGGAACCACTCCTTTAGGAAGAATTTGAAAATGTAGATCTGCTTTCTCCTCCACATGCATATAACAAAAAGATTTTACTGAAATATTAAATAAGTAATTTTAATTCCTTTAAAAATTATAAAAATAGTTATACTTACACAAAATCAGGGAATCAGTAAGGGAAAAATTATCCAATCTCATCATCCCGATATAATTATCCAAAATTTTTTTGCTCATAAAAACATGCATTATTTTTATGGGACTAACTTTTTATTTAAAATTAAGATTGGAGTTCCCTTCATGGCTCAGTGGTTAATGAATCTGACTAGGAACCGCCGTGAGGTTGGAGGTTGCGGGTTCGATCCCTGGCCTTGCTCAGTGGGTTAAGGATCCAGTGTTGTCGTGAGCTGTGGTGTAGGTTACAGATGTGGCTTGGATCCTGAGTTGCTGTGGCTCTGGCGTAGGCCAGCGCATACAGCTCTGATTAGACCCCTAGCCTTGGATCCTCTATATGCCACGGAAGCGGCCCAAGAAATGGCAAAAAAATAAATAAATAAAAAAATAAAATAAAATAAAATTAAGATTACGGAGTGTGATGCGGCTTAGTGGGTTAAGGACCCAATACAGTCTCTGTGAGGATGTGGATTTGAACCTTGGCCTCACTCAGTGGGTTAATGATTCTGAATTGCTGCAAACTGTGGCGCAAGTTGCCGATGTGACCCAGATCCGGTGTGGCTTTGACTATGGCGCAGGCCCTAGCTGCAGCTCCAACTTGATCCCTTGGCCTAGGAACTTCCATATGCTGCATGTGCTGAAGTAAAAAGAAAAACAAAAACAAAAACAACTAAGATTATTCAGAATATAAAGAATTATTCTTTAACAGCAGGTTAAAGATCTGGCATTGTCACTGTTATGTCCCATCCCTAACCAGGGAACTTCCATATGCCACAGGTGCAGCCAAGAAAAACCTCCGAAAGTATGATTATTCACATTCAAGTTTTCTTAATGCCTTAAATCATACCCGGTAAGTGGCATCTTCCGAGTTACCACTGTTTACTTTTATTATTTCAGTCTTCTGCTCTTCTGCTTCTTCTAATATGTTATTGTTCACTAAAGATGATCTTACATATAATTCTTTAAAGAAAGGTTGTTTCATTTTACGATTATAACTGCAAAGAAATAAACACAGGAAATGACCCAAAGAAATGTACAATACTTACAACTATTTTTCACAACCTAGGTAATGACAATCTAGCACAAAGAAAGAGATCCTTTTATGTAAATATATATGAAAGTAATGACTAAATCAGAGCCAGCAAGGCAGAAAAGTCAAATCTTTGACATTAAAGAAGTAAAGATATATCATCATGAGTTAGCTTTAAGGAAGAAGCTATCAGTATTAACTTTTGTCTGTGTGCCTTATTTGAATTTCTAGAACTAAAAGAAGTACCTTATAAAACTGCTGTTGTTTTTACTGTGGTGCTTAATAGTTTGAATAGTTTTAGAGTAATATGGGATTTTTGATCTTCGAGGAATTTTTCTATTACATTCTTTTCTGTTTCCACAGTCACTTTCAGAAGTCACGTCTGTGTCTCGTTTTGGTCTGAGATCTTTCTCAGGAACATTATCTATTAAAGAATTAGAAGTCTAGAATAAAAAAACAACAAAGTTTGTTAAAAGTTTAATTCTATATAAGAGAATATAATTTCACAATTTCTAAAATGTTATAAACTTTTTTCAAGGTTAAGGATTTATAAACTAGGTATGTTTGGAATTAAAGACAAGAGATTCAGCTTCTGGTATGGACAGGTAAGCTCCTATGAGGCTGACTTTCTCAAGATTACAATTACGAGCTGGGGGAAAAAATACAAACAAAATAACAACGAACAAAAACCACTTGAGGGTCCTGTAAAGTGAACAACAGCAGGCTTATTCTAGAGAAGAGCTGATACTTGTAAAAATGATCACTACAATGAGGTATCACCTCACACCAGCCAGAATGGCCATCATTAACAAATTAACAAATAACAAAGGCTGGAGAGGGTGTGGAGAAAGGGTACCCTCCTTCACTGTTGGTGGGAATGTAAATTGGTACAACCACTATGGAAAACAGTATGGAGGTACCTCAGAAAAATAAATATAGAACTACCATATGATCCAGCAATCCCACTCCTGGGTATATATCCAGACAAAACTTTCATTGAAAAGGACACACACAGCACCCCTATGTTCACTGAAGTGCTATTCACAATAGCCAAGATATGGAAACTACCTAAATGTCCACTGACAGATGAATGGATTAAGAAGTCATGGTACATATATATGATGGAATATTATTCTGCCATAAAAAGATAAACTAATGCATTTGCAGCAACATGGATAGAACTAGAGATTCTCATACTAAGTGAAGTAAGCCAGAAAGAAAAAGACAAATGCCATATGATATCATTTATTTGTGGAATCTAAAATATGGAACAGATAACCCTCTCTATAAAACAGAAACAGATCACAGCCAAGGAAAGCAGACTTAGGATTACCAGAGGGGAGGTGGTGGAGGGAGGGAGTGGGATAGATAGGCAGTTTGGGGTTTTTGGACGCAAACTGTTATATTTGGAATAGATAGGCAATGGCGTCCTACTGTATAGCACAGGGAACTGTGTGTGATTGGGTCATTTTGCTGTACAACAGAAACTGAAGAAACATTGTAATCCAACTATAATTAAAAAAAAAGTAAAAAAGGAAAAAAAAAGAAAAATGATCAGTATGGATTATTTCTGCTTTATGGCTTTTAGCCTAAGAACACATCACAGTTGGCACTATGTAGGGAGTCTTAAAACTCGAGTGGAAAAACCAGACTTTTGGGTCTGAAGACTCAGAGGATGGTATGAAATAGACTGCAAGAAACCCAGTAAAGGATTAAAAAAAAAAAAAAAAAAAAAAAAAAAAAGCAGCAGTTAAGTTAAAGCAAGTTAAATGTGTGCTACAGCAGAAATAGTAACAGTTTTTGGAGGCCTATAGCAGCATCTAGAGTTTCCACAACAGAACATTCACATGGTCTAGGACAAAATTAAAAACTACTCCCAAGAGAAGAACCAGTAAAATATGACCTATTTCCAAGAGAAAAGGCAATCAAATATTCAAATAGGCAGGTAAGAACTTTACAACAGTGATCATAACTATCCTCAATGATATAAAAATGTTTATCATGAATGAAAAAATTTAACAGAGAAATAAAAATTATTTTTTAAAAAGAAAAATTTACAACTGAAAAATAGTATGTCTGAAGTAAAATGTGACTGGCTGAACTTAACACTGAATGAAGTGATAAAAGAAAGAATATGTTAATTTGAAGATAGTTCAGTGGAATTAGCCAATATGATGAATATAGAGAAAAAAGTTAATAAAATGTACAGAGCCTTATGGAACTATGGGACATATCAAAAGGTTTAAATGGAATTTGAACAAAGAGGAAAGAGAATGAGACAGAAAAATATTTGAAGTAATGACATGCAAAAATTCCCAAATCAAGTAAATACATAAATTTATAGATTTAAAATCCTCAGAGAAATTATCCTTAAGTACAATATAACCAAACTGTTGAAAACCAAAAGTAAAGATAAATCCTTGAAAGTAGCCAAAGAAAAATGGTGCAGACATACAAGAAATCAGGGATTTAATTAATGCTGACTTTATATTCAAAGCTAAGAAGGCTAGGAGATAGTACTAAAAGAAAACTGTCAAATACAAAAACTGCTGTTATAATTCTCTCTCTTTTTTTTTTTTTTTTGTCTTTTTATGGAAGTTTCCAGGTTAGGGATCAAATCTGAGCTTTAGCTGCTGGCCTACACCACAGCCACAGCAACATGGGATCCGAGCTGAATCTGCAACCTATACCACAGCTCACAGCAAGGATGGATCCTTCATCAATGATTACAGTAAATTTTTGTTGTTTTTGTTCTTACTTTTTTCAGGGTAGGAGCTTTTTACATTTTTTAAAAGTTAAATTATAGTTGATTTACAGGTGTGTCAATTTCTGCTGTACAGCATGTGACCCAGCCATACATACATATACATTCTTTTTCCTATACTATCTTCCATCATGTTCTATCCCAAGAGATTGGATATAGTTCCCTGTGCTGTACAGTATACTGTAAATTTTAATGGATTCTTCTAGTGACAGCTAGATTGAATTAAAAAACAAGACCCACTTATATATGACCCATTTTATTTTATTTATTTTTGTCTTTTTGTCATTTCTTGGGCTGCTCCCATAGCATATGGAGGTTCCCATGCTAGGGGTCTAAGCAGAGCTGTAGCCACCAGCCTACACCACAGCCACAGCAACACGGGATCCGAGCTGCTCTGTAACCTACATCACAGCTCACGGCAACACTGGATCCTTAACCCACTCAGCAATGCCAGGGATCGAACCTACAGCCTCATGGTTCCTAGTCGGATTCGTTAACCACTGAGCCACGACAGGAACTCCCAAGACTCATTTTAAATAGAAAGATATAGACAAGTTAAAATCACTACTGGTGTAAATATAAAATGGTACGGCTGCTTTAAAAATAGTCTTGTCATTCCTCAAAACGTTAAACACAAAGTTACCATGCAGCCTAGCAATTCCATACTGGATATATGGCCAAGAGAAAACATATGTCCACACAAATGCTTATATATGAATATCCTAGAAGTACTACTCATAATAGTAAAAAAAGTAGTGAATGGATAAATAAAATGTTGTATTATTCATACAACAGAATATTATTTGACAATAAGAAGAAAAAAGTACTAATACATGCTACAAAATGGATAAAACTTGAAATATTATATTAATTGAAAGAAGCCAGTCACAACGGACCACATGTTGTATGATTTTATTTACATGAAATTTCTAGAACAGGTAAATCCACATGGAAAGAAAATTGATTAGTGGTTGCCTAGGGCTGTGGGAAATGGTGATGAATGCTATGGGTACAAACCATTGAGTTTTATGTAAGTGAATTATAGCTCAATAAAGCTGTTATTAAAAAAAAAAAAAGCAGGAGTTCCCATTGTGGCTTAGAGGGTTAAGAACCCAACTAGTACCCATGAGGATATGGGTGATACCTGGCCTCGCTCAGTGGATTTACCATCTGGCATTGCCGTGAGCTTCAATGCAGGTCACAGATGTGGATCAGGCCTTGCTGTGGCTGCAGTATAGGCCAGCAGCTGCAGCTCTGATTTGACCCCGAGGCTGGGAGCTTCCACATGCCACAGGTATGGCTCTGAAAAGAAAAAAAAAAGAAGAAACAAAAAGTAGATTGATGGAAAAAGACGTATCGTGACTTATGAGCATAAGAAGGTTGGAATGGCTATATTTTCTATAAAGCCAATTTTCTTTCTCTGTGATGTGGATTCACTTGTTCTGGAAACTACTGATATACAAAATAACACGGACTGATTTCAAGGTTATGCTGAGTGAAAGAGGCCTTACACAAGGGTATAGACTGTATGATTCCATTTATATTAGATTCTGGACTTAAGTATTAAATAATCTATGGCAAAAAAAAAAAAGAGAAAAGAGAAAAGTGACTGAGAATGGTGGAGGGGCCTGTAGGAGAGGACTGCTTGTGAGAAGTGGCATGAGGGAACATTCTTCTATGATAGTAATGTTTATAAAAGTTTGGGTAACAGGCATACACACTGTCAATTCAGCAAATACACACATTTGTATTTTATATCAAAAAAAGGCAAAAGTAAAAATAAAGTAAAAAACTGTGAAGAGGAGTTCCTACTGCGGCTCAGCAGTAATGAACCCAACTAGGATACATAAGGATGCGGGTTCTATCTCTGGCCTTGCTCAGTGGGTTAAAGATCCAGTGTTGCCATGAGCTGTGATGTAGGCTGGCAGCTGCAGCTCTGATTTGACCCCTAGCCTGGGAACATCCAAATACTACGGGTGCCACCCTAAAAAGATAGAGAGAGAGAGAGAGAGAGAGAGAGAGAGAGAGAGAGAGATAGATAGATAGATAGATAAATAAAATGTAGAGTTTAAAAAAATGTAAAGAAATACTACTGTATAATGACATGTAGACTTGAGTATTTAGTGGGGAGTATACTGATTATATGTAATTCATTTTGAAACACATCATAAGATAGTTTCATAGACATATTATGAAATAAGTATAGTATAATATTGATGGTAAAATATAGTTGGTAGGTATACGGGTATTTACTAAGAAATTCTCTTAAATTTGCTCTCAGTTTTAAAATGTTCACTAAAGGAGTTCCCTGGTGGCACAGTAACTTAAGGATGCAGTGTTGTCACTGTTGTGGCACAGGTTCAATTCCTGGCCCAGGAACTTCCACACACCCTACGTGTGGCTAGTAAATACATAAATAAGTAAATAAATGAAATATTCATAATTAAATAGTAGGGAAAAATGAAAACAAAAGACAAAGGCTTTCATAGAGAGAATTCTTGAAATCAGTATAGTAATAAGTCTAATAGTTAAGAATAACTGTCAATATATTACAGCACATTTTCAGTAACTTCACGACTTTACTTATAAATTGATACTTTTGAAATAAAATTATTTGAGTGTATATATCAACTGAAATTCAAACGGCATGTTTATTCTTTACACTAAGTTAGCAAACAAGAAGTCCTTTTCCTAAACATTTTCTATATGCACAGCAATAAATCATCTTTTTCCCCTGGACAGCTAGACTCCTATTCTTAATAACAAAGTAGGAAGAATTATCACCAGTTGAATGAGAAGCATGACAGTGGAAAGAATACCAGATTGGGTATCAGGAGATTTGGGTTTGAGGTTTAATTCTGCCTCACTAAAATAAAGGACTCTTTATTCTAAAACTTCTGATTTTCTTTTCTATTTAATAAGAACAATGCCATATTAGTCCTTATCTACTTGATTGAAATTAGGTTATAATGAAATTAGGATGGCATAAGAGAAGTTGAAAAGTTCACCTCAAATATAAGTTATTAAGCTTAAAACTAAGTTCTGAAATTGATAGAAGAGGCAGCCATTAGAGAAGATAGAATATGAAACCTGAGGACACAAAGAGTCTAATAGCTCAGTATAATATGTTATCAATGATGTCAAAGAATGTATCTGCCAGCATTCTTGTCCCCATTATACTATCTACCTCTGTGGCCTAAACTGAAACAGCCAGGATTTCTGGCATACAGAATCCTTGTAGCCTTATTTACTCACCTCTGGCAGACTTCTTGTTTATCAAACATTATTAGTGTTAGAGCTAAGACAGAGTTCAAGATAATCGAGAACCCACTCAACCATGATTCCATAAGCATTTTCCACTCTGAGAAAAAATTTAAATATTAAAATTCAATTACAAATTTCTAGGTCAAAGTGACTTCTGACTAATAGTCTCTCAAGCCTATACTACAATGTTTCTTCCCTACATCCAGGCAGGGGATAAAATAAAAACCCATTGAATTCTCAGAGGTGTGATGCTCAAGAAAACTACTGTCACTGTAGATCAGAGCAAGAATGCTAGAGAAGGCTAAAAACTCAAATGGCAGTAAATTCTAGGAATTACAGATCATCCATCTGGTTCAAAGATTCTAAAATCCAGAGAAACAGTAGCTGGGATAACAAAGGATTACTGTTTCAGAAAAGCAGTGATTAATTTGGTGAAGGTCTGCTATAAACAGTAACTGAAGTAGGAATTTTGTAAAATAACTTGCTACTTAGCTCTTAAGTCCTAGAAGTTGTTTTGACCATTGAACAACTGAAAAGAAAGTAGAGGCCAAAAGTAGCTCACATGTTCTCTATGTTAATAAGCACTGAATCCAAAGAGTTCTCAGTTTACTTGAAATAAAAAGTGAGTGGGTGGAAATAAGGTGAAGTACAGAAGAACATCAAAGGAATTACATAATGAAGATTGAAGGAGACCATTAAGGAAAATGAGTGGAAAAAGTATGCTATGGAGTTCCCACCCTAATGCAGGTGGCTCTCTTCAGTGCTAGGACACAGGCTCATCCCCACCCTGCAAAGTGGGTTAAAGGATCCAGCGTTGCCACAGCTGTGGAGTAGGTTAACTGTGGCTGGGATCTGATCCCTGGCCCATGAAGGAACTCAGTATACTATGGGATGGCAAACCCCCCCCCCCCCCCCCAAAATTATGTTACCCTTTTCTGCCACTACCACTAGGATAGAATCCTATTTGTGAATAAGGAAAAAAAATACATATATACAAATGCCCTATATATAAATTGGTTCCAATTGGTTAGCTTGTATGCAAATTTTATTTTATATTTCCTTAACTACTTTCACTTCAACAAACACATTGCTTAGAAAAATAAGAAAAATATTTACTTCATTGAGAAGCTGTAAAATTTGATCATCTAATTTCTGAAGTTTCATCTCATTCTGAAAATCATTTTCATTATTAACTTTCTCTTGCTCAGAAGATGGACACACAGACATAAGGGATGCCAAACCAGTATCTGTTGGTGTATTTGCAAACTGATCCAAGGGAGCTATCTCATCGATGGGTGGTGTCACCACTGGCATACTGTCAATGATCTGTGACACAGAAACAGACAAAAATCTTTTAAATTTACATTTATATTTAATTAAAATTTGAAGATATATTTTATATTAGGAAAAAAACTGAGTACTATACCTCATCTTCACTTATATTTAGGGGAGAATCAGAAGAAACTAAATTATCCAAAAGACCTTCAAAGCACTGTAGGTGAGATGAGTTTATTTCTGCTGTATTTACTGGTTCACCAAATATGTTCTTGCAATCTAGGATTCTAAGCTGTGGCAAAGTCTGGAGCATAATTGCTCTGTACCCTTGGAAACAAATCATTCAAAATGAAAACTTAAACATTAAAAAAAAAAACAAACAGTTAATCATTTCTAGAATAAGTAAATTTATCAGCTACCAGAAACATCACCTAAATGATAAAATTAGTCCTGGAATGCAAATAATAAACTTGTAATAAGTTACTTAGTCCTTCTCTAGTACACAATCAATAAATATAAAACAAACAAAACAATACTCCCTAGTCTGTCCCCTAACACCCTCCTGATGAAGGTCAGAAAGTTAAAATTACCATCTCTGAATTCTTTCATAAAATTGATTTAAAGCTATATATACATGAAACCAGTAGCAATTTATTCTAGACAAGAAGCCAAACATATCTCATTTATTTGTAGTTGATTAGTATAAATATACATCGGGAGGATGAGAATAACAGCCAGAATTTACTAGTGAGGCCACAGCATTAACAGATTTAAACATTCCCACTTTTCCCTCCTAAACTGCATATAATTAAGTGAGCAATCTATCAAGTACTTAAGAATATGTTTATTTTCCCTAAGTATAATTAAATACGAGAAATACAGTAAATTAACATTAGTTTGGTGTTAGGCTAATAGAAACACTTTAATTTTACTTAAGAGTCATTTTAAAACCAATAGTTGGATAACTTCAAAAAAAAGGGGAAGAAGTTTGGCATATTAATATTAGAAATTCTGAGGAAAGAAAAGTAACTTCAGTAATAATTCTGGGGGGAGGGCAACTGTGTTCAGAGAAATATCTAGGAAAGAAAGTGAAAAACAAAGGTTCAAACTATAGGAACTATAGGTTCAAACTAGGGGTTCCTGAGATAGCAAAAAAAAAAAAAAAAAAAAAAAAAAAAAATCCAACTTGTGGGTTAGTAAAGTAAAATAAATTTGTTTTAGAGATAAGCTTTTCTTCCAAGAAAAGGGTTTCCTCCCAAAACAGAAATCTGCCCTGTTTTTCAGGGAGACTCTAACATTACATGGGCTTAGGAAAAAACAAAGTTAATCTCAAATCTATTATGTTCTATAAAGTAAAATTATTCAATATAGGTTTCCCTTCTAGGATGAGTCTCCTAAAAGCTGTGTATTAATGAGAATGGAGCCTCTGTAGCCACCTTCTACCCAAATATATCTTTAGAATGTATATTCATGTTCTACATTTGTATCTTATTGTCAGGTTAAGCAATTTGAGATAGGTGAGTTTTAGAAATGGCAGTCTGGGCTGCTTTATCTTTGCCAACCTCAGTGATTTTTGAATTGGATCAAATGGCATTTCAGCAGCATCTTCTGCATATCATGTTACGTTTAAACTTTCTTCTTAAAACTTATTTATTAATAATTTAACACATTCACATGGTATATAATTCAAGACGTACTCAGTAAAAAGTTTTCCCAACATTTCCTGATTCCCAGCTGCCCTTTTTATATTTCTGGATCCCAACTTACCCAGTACTGAAGCTAGCCATTATTATCAGTTTTGTGTATCCTTCTAGATTAATATTTTAGCAAACACACCCGTAACATATGTTATACTTTGCATATAAATAGTAGCCTACTAGAAATGATTTGCAATTTGCTTGCTTTTCTTTCTCTTAATGGTAGTACATCTTGGAGATAACTGCTCATTAGTAGCTAAAGATTCTATATTCTTTTTTTATGGCTGCTTAGTATTATACCATAAGAATATATTATAAATACAATTTAATTTTGAGGCATTCACTTATCCAACATAAAACTTATTTGTTCAGCTTGTATCCTCTTAACAGTAACTTAGTTTGTCTCAATAAAATAACTTACCTGTGATTGTTTTTCCAAACACATAATAAAAAGTTGTAAAGTGTTAAAGACTAATTAAAGGAGGTCATAAATACCAGTTTCTGGAATTAAGATGTTTTGCATATCAACTGTTACAAAAAGTATTAAATTAATCCTTCATACCTGGTAAATGACAGACAGGATTATCCTCTCCATTTTTCTCCAAAATAAGATTAGTAAGGAAGTGCAATCCTACTGTACACTGAAGTAGGTGATGGATACTATCTATACAATTACTATGTAGGTCAATATATCTAAGTTTATGTTTGATTCCATGAAGAGGCATCAAACCTGCAATAGGGAAAAACGTCTTTTGATGTCAGAGCAGTAATTTTTCTAACAGCTAATTAAAAAGAATTTTTATATAGTTACATTTCAAGAGGCAAAGGAGCAGCATTAATAAGACCTTGCTGCAAACAGCTATAGCTAAAGAATAGGGCATCAGCAAAGTTAATTGTTGATTTGAAGAAACACAGGTTTGGCATCTCTTTGAGGCCTTAGCCCAGGGATTCCGGGGTGCCTGTTCTCTTTTAAGAAAACAAATGGACTTCCCCAAGCCCAGGCACTTATATGAGAATAAGAATAAAGCAGTGGCTTTAGGTTCTCAATCAACACATCATTTTTAATTAGCAGACAAATCTAACACTTCAGTTTCACTGGTTTGAGCATAAAATAAATACAAATAGCATCCATTTGATTTAGTCCCTGGTAACATTTCTTGCATGAGCTTATCTAGAGAATGTTAAGGTAGAACTAGGATAGTAGCAGAAGGTACTAGGGTCTGGCACAACCGCTTGGCTGGCCTGACTTCAGCGGCAGGTGTGGGGGACAGGGACCCTGTACACAGCCAGAATGTTTCCTTTAGCCCCTGCTGTTTCTCTTTTCCTTGCTCAGAATCTTCTTCAAAATGGAGCTTGTCCAGCAAAGGTTTGGCCTAGAAGAGTGAGAGAATTACTCCAGAAGCACCATTCGACAAAAGAATTGTTAATAGCTGAATGCCCTAGGCTTGCCTCTTTTGGAAGGACCATTCTGAGATGCACTCTACACTGTTCCACAGAAGATCTTAGTTTTCAATTTTGCCTATTTGAGTATTCTCTCTCTATAAATTCAACTTCATTCACCCCCCCCGTTTTTTTCTAATTTCTTCACCTGACTATAATACTCTTCTCCCCTCAATGACCTTTATTTTTTTATTTTAATGATCTTTTTGCCTTTTCTAGGGCTGCTCCTGTGGCACATGGAGGTTCCAGGCTAGGGGTCTAATTGGAGCTGTAGCCGCCGGCCTACGCCACAGACACAGCCACAGCAACATGGGATCCGAGCTGCGTCTGTAACCTACACCACAGCTCACAGCAACGCCAGATCCTTAACCCACTGAGCAAGGCCAGGGATCGAACCTGCAACCTCATGGTTCCTAGTCGGATTCGTTAACCACTGAGCCACGACAGGAACTCCTCCCCTTAATGACCTTTATCTCATAACTTCTATTCATCTTTCTTAGATGTCTGCCTTTTTTTATCTTCCTCAGTCTTTATTATTAACTTCTGTTCATCTGTCACACCCTCAGAAAAGCCTTTTATGACCACTCACAAGAATGGAGTTCCTGTCGTTCATTCTTATAAGTTCTCAGCATTTCTTTTTAATTTACCATCACATTTCTAAGCTCTTGTTCCATGTTACTGGTTCTTTCTCTTATGTTGCAATTTCATGACCCTTTTAGGTTTCAACTTTAAAGTGCCCCAGGGCTCATTCCTGGTCCCCATTTTCTATTCATATACTTGCCAGAATCTCCCAGAGTTTCAAGGCCACAAACACCACTGATGCATCAAATCTAAAACACCAACCATGATGTCTTACCCCAAAGCTGCAGATTATACACATATGCACAAATACACCTAATATGGTTCTCAAATGTAAGAGAATCCTTAATTTTTATCTCTTCATCTCTAAGCCTGTTCCTCCTCTAATCTTTCTCCTAACAGGAAATAGTACCATCATTTACCTGTTACTACAGAGAAAAGTCTTAATTATCTTTGATTCCTTCATTTCCTCATCTCAATCCACCAGGAAGTTCATGAACTCTACATGAAAAATATGCATATTTACTCCTCTACAACATTTCCACCTAGTCCAAGTCTCCATCATCTCTCATCTAGACCACTGGAACAGCTTCCTGACTGAGAGCCTGACTTTCACTTTTGTTCTGCTGAAAATCCATTCCTCACCCACTTAGTAGCCAAAGTGATCCTTTAAATACAGAATTAATTTAATTCACTTTTGTTAAAGCTTTCTGATGGCTGCCTATTGTACTAGGAGTATGCACACTTTTTACTCTGCTTATGAAGCCATATGTGATCTGATTTTTTTTTTTTTTTTTTTTTTTTTTTTTTTTTTTTTTTTGCTTTTTACGGCCACACCTGCAGCGTGTGGAGGTTCCCAGGCTAGGGGTCGAATCTACAGCTGCCAGCCTATGCCACAGCCACAGCAATGCAGGATCCAAGCCATGTCTATTACCTACACCACAGCTCAGGGCAACACCAGATCCTTAACCCGCTGAGTGAGACTAGGGATCAAACCCTTACCCTCATGGATCCTAGTTGGGTTCATTAACCACTGAGCCACAAAAGGAACTCCTGTGATCTGATTTTTGCCTATTTTCTCATCTTTCTTAGCACATTAATCACTTATTTGCTGTGCTCTAGCCACACTAGCTTTCTTTCTGTTCCCTTATCATGGAAGGATTGCACCTTAGTGTCTTTGCATGCTTTTAATCATGAACTGCTGTTATTTACTTAAGTGTTTCTGAACATATAAAATATTATCATCCCTAAGAATTATCCATTCAAACTTATAGGTTTGCTTATTTTCTGTATAGAAAATAAATACTGTAGGGAGTTCCCATTGTGGCTCAGTGGAAACATATCCTACTACTATCCATGAGGACATGGGTTTGATCCCTGGCCTCCCTCAGTGGGTCTGGGATCTGGTGTTGCTGTGGCTATGGTATAGACCAGCAGCTGTCAGCAGCTGTAGCTCTGATTCTACCCCCAGCCTGAGAACTTCCATATGCTGCACGTGGGCCCCTAAAAAGACCAAAAAAAAAAAAAAAAAAAAGCTATAGAGAGTTAGATGTGCTTTAACAAACAAATATGGTTATGTGACCCTTATGACAGAGAAATAGAACATTTTCATCACCCCAATCAATGTGCCCCTATGGAAAGCAATCTTCTCTCCTCATCTTCAACTCCTGGTAATTAACGATCTTTTTTCCTCAGTAACTTTGCTTTTGTCAGAATATCACATACATAAAATCAATGTAGCCTTCTGTGTCTGGCTCCTTTTACTTAGCATAATTCTTTTTAGACTTATCTATGTTGCTGTATATGCCAATAGTTCATTCCTTTTTATTGCCAAATAGTAGTCCATGGTATCACAATCTATCCATTTACCAGATAATCATATAAATGTGATTACATAAAAACCTGTATTAACATTCATATACAGATCTTTGATTAGATATGTTTTCATTTCTCTTAGGTAAACACCTAGGAGTAGAAATGCATGATTATATGCTAAGTCTAACATAAAAAACCTTCAAACCATTTTTCAAAGTGGTTTCACAATTTTGAATTCTACCAGTAATGTATGCAAGTTCTAGCTGCTCCACAATCTCACCAGCGCTTTGTATTTAAAAAAAAAATTTTTTTTTTATCTTTTTTTTTTTTTTTGTCTTTTCTAGGGCCACTCCTGTAGCATATGGAGATTCCCAGGCTAGGGGGTCTAATTGGAGCTGTAGCTGCCAGCCTACGCCACAGCCACAGCAACGCGGGATCCGAGCCACGTCTGCGACCTACACCACAGCTCATGGCAATGCCGGATCCTTAACCCACTGAGGAAGGCCAGGGATCGAACCCGCAACGTCATGGTTCCTAGTCAGGTTGTTAACCACTGAGCCACGACAGGAACTCCAGTATTTTAAAATTTTAAACCTACATCTATTCTAGTAGGTAGGCAGTGAATCTCATTATAATTTTGAGTTGTATTTCCTTAATTATTAAGGATGCTAAGCTTTTTTTTTCATGTTCTTATTTGTCATTTCAATGTCCTTTTGGGGAAATGTCTGCTCAAATCTTTTGCTTATTTTTGGGGGAGGGTTAACATGTCTCATTTATTGTTTTTCTTCCCCACTACAATGTAAGTCTCATGACAAGAACCTAATCTACTTGTTATTTTTTCAACACTATAGAACAATGTTTGATATAGTGATCTTTAATTAATATTTACTAAGTAAATTAATGAATTATCTTATCCAAGATTCATATTTTTTAATTAAGGATACTGCATCCAAAGGGCAATATACTTTGCTCAATATCACACAGCACACAGCAGAGACAGGACTACAGTTAACACTCAATTCTAATACTTTCACATTTTTAGGGGAAAAAGCTTTTAAAAATTAAAATGCTGTTGCTGGAGTTCCCGTCGTGGCGCAGTGGTTAACGAATCTGACTAGGAACCATGAGGTTGCGGGTTCCATCCCTGGCCTTGCTCAGTGGGTTAAGGACCTGGCGTTGCCGTGAGCTGTGGTGTGACGCAAATGCGGTTCGGATCCCGTGTTGCTGTGGCTCTGGTGTAGGCAGGCAGCTACAGCTTCGATTCGACCCCTAGCCTGGGAACCTCCACATGCCACGAGAGTGGCCCAAGAAAATGGCAAAAAGACAAAAATAAAATAAAAATAAAATGCTGTTGCTACTTTGGTTAAGGGTAAGAAGCAGGTTATTTTATTTTACTGTATATTAAATACCTGGCATAGGGTAGTATTTTTCTAGTAGGAGAAACAAACAAATGAAATAAGACTGATTCAAATACTGATAAGGATTACAAAGATAATTAGAAATTTTGCTAGTTTTGACAGATAATTTTAAGCATAATCTTAAAACTTTGTTCTTTTTATCAGTGTATCACATTAATCAGTTAAAAGATTAACGATTTTTAAACTTCTTAGACATGGTAAGGTCAAAAACAAACTTTGATTATCAGTCTGCTAGAGTTTTTAGAATGTTATCTACATATACTGTCCAATATGGTGGCACTAGCCACATGCAGCTTTTTAAATTTAAAATTCAATTAAAATTAAATAACAAATTCCTTTATTCAGTGCACTAGCCACATTTCAAGAGCTCAAAGGCCACATCTGCCAGAGAGCACAGATATAGAATATTTCTGTCACTATAAAAAGTTCTATTGGAAACATTCCCTTCTATATAACAGTATACTGATTAATTATCTAAGATAAAAACATTATTTCCTCAAAGTAGGTCCTTTCTAACCAAGTTTTTTTCTGTTTATGATTACTTTAGTGTTTGTTCAGCTGAGCTCTGACACCAATAAAAAATAATTATGATTGAAAAAACACCTCTAGATGAGATTTTTGCTAAAAAATTCATTAAGAACTGGGAGTTCCTGTTATGGCACAGCAGAAACAAATCTGATTAGTTACCATGAGGTTTCGGGTTTGATCCCTGGCCTTGCTCAGTGGGTTAAGGATCTGGCATTGCTGTGAGCTGTGGTGTAGGTCGCAGACACGGCTCAGATCCTGCGTTGCTGTGGCTGTGGTGTAGGCCAGCAGCTGTAGCTCCGATTCAACCCCTAGCCTGGGAACCTCCATATGCCGCGACTGCAGCCCTAAAAAGCAAAAAAAAAAAAAAAAAAAAAAAAAAAAAATTCATTTAGAACTGAATGATCAGTTCATTACGAGCTCAGTCTAACTGATTACATGTGGTAGACATTCAGCATTACAGAAAACATAATCTACTTACCACTAAGATCATTTATGTGGTTATAAGATAAATTCAGTCTAGTCAAATTAGTTAGTGCTTCAAGTCCTAAAATAAAATAAAGCCTTTATAAGATTCAAACAATCAATTAATTAGAGCTATATAGTATTACAGTATTATTTCAGACTGCTTTGAAGCAAATACATAGTCTAATAACAGAGTAATCAATTTTATCTGTACTTTGTTAAATAATTTTTTAAAGGAATAAGTTTTATAGAAGAAAACTTTTTATATACTGAATTTTATGGTCAGTTTGGAGGCATTTAGGATAATATTTATCCCACTCTTTTGGGAAGAAGTTGAAAAATGTTTTTTGTTGTTGTTTTCTGTTTTTGTCTTTTCTAGGGCCACATCCGTGGCATTTGGAGGTTCCCAGGCTAGGGGTCTAACTGGAGCTGCAGCTGCTGGCCTACTCCATAGCCATAGCAACGTCAGATCTGAGCTGCGTCTGCGACCTACACCTCAGCTCACAGCAACGCCGGATCCTTAACCCACTGAGCAAGGCCAGGGATCAAACCTGTAACCTCATGGTTCCTAGTTGGATTCGATAACCATTGAGCCACCAAGAGAACTCCGAAAAATGGTTTTAATCATCTCCCTTATGCAAAGCATTACATGAAAATCACTTACAAACCTTCTATTCTTGTGATCAAATTGCAGGACAAATTTAAAGTGGATAGTTTTGTTAGTGTATTTAGCCCTTCAATTTGATTTATCTGATTAGATGACAGATCTAAATGTCGTAAATTCCAAACATGATCGATGGCTTTGATCTTCGAGATGTTATTGCAATGAAGATTGATGGCATGAAGGGCTGAATCTAAAGATAACTCTGATATGCTACAAAGGAAAATACATATTATCAAAAACAAGTAAAAAACAGATTTAGAAATCATGACTGAATAAATAAAATTAATAAAATAGCATGTAGATAATAAAATCCTTCCTACTTGTAGTATCCTTGAAAGGCCTCATAAGGTACAGTGCTTCTTACATCTAACTAGCATTTTGGCCATTTATATAAACAAGGAACCTAACCAAGACAGGTCAGTGATGCAGAGCATTTCTAGCTTTTATATGCAAACAAAATCATCAGCAGACTGTAAAGGCAGTCCCTGGAATCCTAATACCCCATTTGAATGTAGACTCTACCACTTGTTCTTGCTGTGTTACTTGAGTAAATGAATTAACCACTCTAAACCTCAGTTTCCTCCGCTCATTTAATCCTCCAAGCAGTAGGTATCTGAGGACACCAAGATTAATATAGTAGAAATTGAATAACTTATCCAAGATCTTGTAGCTATTACCTAACTGCATGAATAAATGCAGGTCTGGTAATGGAGTTTACAATTTTATTCCTGCCACTGTCTGCAATGTCTGTTTAACCCAGAATGTAGTTGATTTCAAAATAAACTACTAGTTATTTGTAGTGAGAAAGTTCCTGTCTTCCTTGTTGAAATTTGGAATACTATCTCCCCTAAATGGAACTCATTTCTTCTTTCTCTCAGTTACTGCTATTTTAACTGGAAACTCTCCTGAAAATAGGAGCTCCTGGAGTATAAACTGAAGTACACATAATTCAGAGAGGCTGAAACTGGGACAGTGTCATAAGCGTCTGCTTTATGTTCTGGGGCAGCTACAGTAAAGTTGTAGGAAATCAATTCTAGTAGCAGGAAAATGAGTTTGGCAGTCAGGGAGTAAAGGGAAAACAAGGAATTCGTCTTTGCTTCTAAATTAGCATTAAGAATCTCAAATTTAATATTAAAATAAAAAAAGTCTGAATATATCATAAGGTCGTTCAGTTTATTCTTTACTCTTCAGACTGAAAGTCATAAGAACCCCTGTCAGAAAAAGAGATAAAGCATTTCTAAATTTCAAACTAGCAATCTCTAAATGTGAAACATTTTCCAGTTACCTAGCTTCTTTAGCTATTATTTAGTGCCAGACCTTATGCTAGTAACACATACTCTTAATGACAGCATTTGTTTTATGAAACATTTCAGTTTCTGGAAATTAGTATTGCATAGAAAATGTAGTACAGCAAGAAAAACAGACAATGAAATTAGACAGAAGCAGTTTTGAATTCAAATTTAATCCACCAGCTGCATGAAGTTGGGAAACTTATAAAGATCCTCTGAGTCTCAGAATTATCCCTTGTAAAATTATTACCTTGCAAAACTGCTGCGAGGGTTGGTGATAATATATGTCACATGCACATGTAGATGGCATTCAGTAAATGCTAGCTATTATTAAATATAAATGTAAATATTCCTTTGAAAAACACCTTCCTGGGGTTTTTCCGGGGAACTTTAGATGAGGATCCAGAACAATAAGCTTTAATTATCAGCAAGGGCCTCAATAAAGGAACAGTGTGTGGAAAGTCACAGACAAGCCTGTGGAACTGCCTGCCTGTAGCTTAGTATGGCTGATCACAGGGTATAACTGGAGATACAGTAAGAGGTAAGACTGGAACCAATCAGCAACACAGAACCAAAAGCCTAATATGACACTGCATAAATCTGGGCTGCACCAAAGAGGGAAATAAATGTGATGTGTTTAGTATTTTCAAAAAGTATAAGAATGTATGTATCACAGTGCTCTGCAAAGATGATATAAAAATGGGAGTAAAGAAAATCCAAGCAAAGCTAATGAAGAGGAGTAAACTCTTGCTTCACGACTACCACGCTGCCACTTTTTGTCAAGGTAGAAGAAGGAGCAGAGGAAAGAGAAGACAGAACCCTAGAAGACCTAAAATTACAGGGCAAGCAAAGAAATAATAAGCAGTAAGGAAAAGAGAACCAGCAAAGAAGAGAGGACCGTCAAAGGCTAGTAGGGAATCAGGATGTGCGGCAGTTTCCAGGCTGCTCTTAAGTTCCGGGAGAAAATGAAAGGGGGCTCGTTGGATTTGTATCTGGGACTTAAGCAGCGCAGTTGTGGTGGAGAACGGCGGGTGAATGACAGACGCCTTTGTGTGAGATCTTGCTAAGCTGCCCCGCGCCTCCGATCCACCGAGGCTGCCCGCTGCCCGGGGTGCGCGGGCCGCCCCTGGCTGCAGAGCGCCCTTTACCTCCGCAGGCCTTTGTCCATGAAGCACAAGTCCCCGCAGCTGCTGTCGCCGTCCTCATTCTCGACTTCCGCCTCCACCGGCGCCTCCATGGCACCGGCGACTGGGAGCGGGGTCTTAACCGGCGCCCAGCGCTGGATCTGACTGCCCGGAACACGCCTCCCAGGTGCGCGGAAGTCCGGCCAGAGGGGGCGGGGCGACGGCCCTCTAACCGACAGCGGGCACTTTCCCGCCCTGACGGTGTCGCAAAGCCGGAAGCCTGAACTTCCCCACCTAAGGTTTTCCTTCCTTTTACGGTATCTATGGGCGCGATGCTTGGGAATTGCCGTAAAGCAGAGCATTTTGTCTTGTGTGTGGCTCGTTGGGTATCATTTTTGCGTTGTGGGTGACTGACTTGAAAGTAATTTCGTCACAGCAGTTTGTTTTTACAGACCTATAGTTTTACATATCTATAAGTTGTTCTCCCATGGGCCACTGCATCTACTGTTGATTCCACAAACACGATGGGGTGCCTTACTTGTGCCAGGTACCTCCCTATGCAATGAGGACTAAGATGAAACCTGTTCTTGTTCTGGAAGCATTCATAGGTCAGTGCAGGAAACAAAGATATGCTGTGCAACAGGGCTAGTGCGAGGAATAGCATTTAAGCGAACTTTATATTTTCGTAGGTAATGGGAACGTTTTCTAAAAGGAAGTTACTGATGACTGATCAGAGACTTGACTGTAAGATCCAAGAACTCTTCTGGTTAGATTGCTTTCTGAGTCATGGAAATATTTTTAAATGGAGGCGAAAGGTATAGTTCAACTCTGGACCTGTCACTATCCTGAACTAAAATCTTAAGTGGTTCCTCATTAGTGATGGAAGAAATTTTCACATATTGAGATTGTGTAGCCAAAACTTGGCCTCTGCACAATGGTACTGGCTAAGTCTTGGAGACAAGAGTTTTGGGTGAAGCGAAAAGAACAGCACTATTGCTTTGCCAGGTGAAGGAGGCCCCAGTAGTCTAATACCCTCAAAACTGTGTTCTTTCTTGAGAAGGGCTAGCAAGGGATTTTATAGGTTTAGCTCAAAAAAGGTTTAGGGCTATTGATAAGGATCAGGGTGCCTGCTTTCTTTTCCCTGAATAGATCACTTCAGAGTCATCAAGGCTGGAGTCAGATGGTCTGGTGATGGTTTCTGGTGGTCTTTGGGGTTATCAGACCTTGACCTTTCTGCTCACAAAAGGAAGGGGGCGTTAGGGAGTGTTTCACAGGAAAAGAAAACACTAGACAGGCAATATAACTCTTAACTAGAAAGTAATCATCAATGAAAAGAAAGCAAATAAGCAAGGAAGAAATCATTTGTGAAAAGATGGTTAGAGTTAAGTTAGTGGGCCAAGGCACGGCATAATATAATGGAGAGTGTGTTTTAAATAGTTTTTAGCTGTAATAATATTTCCTTTTTTTTTTTTTTTTGTCTTTTTGCCATTTCTTGGGCCGCTCCCGCAGCATATGGAGGTTCCCAGGCTGGGGGTCGAATCGGAGCTGTAGCTGCCGGCCTACGCCAGAGCCACAGCAACGCAGGATCCGAGCTGCGTGTGACCTACACCACAGCTCACGGCAACACTGGATCGTTAACCCACTGAGCAAGGCCAGGGATCGAACCTACAACCTCATGGTTCCTAGTCAGATTCGTTAACCACTGCGCCACAACGGGAACTCCTGTAATAATATTTCTTAATCATTAACTCTTTTTTTTTTTTTTTTTTTTGGGTCTTTTGTCCTTTTAGGGCTGTACCCACAGCATATGGAGGTTCCCAGGCTAGGGTCTAATTGAAGCTGTAGCCACCAGCCTATGTCAGAGTCAGAGCAACTTGGGATCCAAGACACGTCTGCGACCTACACCACAGCTCACGGCAACGCCAGATCCTTAACCCACTGAGCAAGGCCAGGGATCAAACCCACAACCTCATGGTTCCTAGTTGGATTCGTTAACCAGTGTCATGATGGGAACTCCTTAATCATTAACTCTGAAGTCAGCCATTTGAGACTGAGGGGAAGTCTGGGAGGCTAAAAGGAAAGTCTTTTACTTCAAAACACAAGGAGATAGGGCCTTTATACGGTTTCAGTATGCAGAAGTCATGTATACATGATTTAGCTTTATGCTAACTAGAATAGCCTAACTTATGTCACACCTGCATGGTATATCTGCATTAACCATTAAGGGAAAGAATGCATTTAAAAATCAAAATGGAGTAACTGGTTCAGGCATTCAAGATGGAGCTGGGTGGCCATTGTGGATATGGTTTCAAACAAGTTCCTGCGTCTTTGAGAACTTGAATATTCTGAACTATATCAATCTCAAAGACACCACTGGTTTTCAAAACAATATATGCTAGCAGCTGCTAGCTGCAATATTATGGTCTCAAGTTCTCCCCTTGTAATTATGCACCCATTTCAGACCCCAAGCAATCCTTGCTTAATAACCACCCATACTTCTTGCCAGCTCCAAACCTAATTCCTTACACACATGTTATGTAATTTTGTGGTTTTTGCCTATATAACAAGCCTTTCCCATTTTGTAGTCTGGCAGAACATATTTCAAATGCTTCTTGAATCTGTATTGCCCAGGTTATAGTCCTTAGTTTGGCTCAAATAAAGCTCTTTACCTGTCATGTCGTAGATCATTTATTGATTATTTGTATTGACATTAACCATCAAATAAAAACCTAACTTTCTTATCTAATGTTGAAGAAATTTCCAGACTTAACTCTTATTAGTCTCCTTTTGTTTACCTGTACCTATCATATTCGAAAACCTCTAGCCATAAAGTTACTATTTCTTATAACCACATGCTTTGCCATGTGTTTGCAGCTCCTTCCAACAAGAGGTGGAGGTACAAACTCTACTGGCTCCTTGATTCTAGGATTAGATGTGACTTTTTTGTTTTGGCAAGGAGAATGCACTGGAATTCTAGTGCTATTCCCAAGATATCTAGCGCTAGGCCTCAAGACATCTTGCATGTTTCTGCTCCCTCTTTTGGAAGACTGCCTGAGCTGCCATTTGAGCAAGTTATATAGAGCAGAAACAAGTCACCCCAGCTAAGGACACATAGATACATGCATGAATCACTTAACTAGAAGCACTTAAACCCAGGCCAAATTGCCAAATAAGAGAAATAGGAGATAAATTAAGGGTTCTAAATCAGCAATTTCTGGAGAAGATAAGATTAGATGACTGATTGATAGGTTACAAAAACTATAACTGAATATCAAAATGAGGTTATTTTCAATGTGGATAAGTGTTGTAGTCTAACATAACTGATTTAAGAAACAAAATATTCTGTAATGGTATTAAATGTACTGGATTTTTCCTCTAAAATTATGGGCAATAATTTAATTAATTGATCAAACTATTGATTATAGTTAGAGTTTAAAAATTGTAGATTTTATTTGAGTTGCCTCAGCATTTAAAGGTTGATTGTCTTTTCAAAATGATTATTTGATGAACTTATTTGTTCATTTCTGTATTTCTCTTATTTGCCTGTTAAAATCACAAATGCTTATTATAAACCTGCAGTTTTGCTAATTCTTTAACTTCAAAGCAAAAACTGTTGAACTAGTTTCTATAAAAGAGCTCAGTTCTAAAATTAAAAAAACCTATTACTAATATTGCAAATAATCTCTAATCATCACTTCAATAACCACACTCTGTAGATTTATTTTCTTTTACTTTTATTTTTGTTTTATTTTTTGGCTGGGCCCTTGGCATATGGAAGTTCCTGGGCCCAGGATCAAATTCATACTATAGTAGCGACTGGAGCTGCTGCAGTGACAATGCCAGGTCCTTAAACTGCTGAGCCACAGAGGAATTCTCTGTAGGTTTATTTTATATTTTATTTCATTTTTATGGCTGCACCTGAAGCATATGGAAGTTCCCAGGCTAGGGATTGAATGAGAGCTGCACCTGCTGGCCTATGCCACAGCCATAGTGACACTGGATCCAAGACGAAGCTGCGACCTAAGCTGCAGCTTGTTGCAATGCCATCTCTTTAATCCACTGATTGAGGCTATGTATTGAAACTGAATCTTCAAGATACTATTTCAGGTTCTTAACCTGGTGAGCCACAATGTGAACTCTTATATTTTATGTTTTTAAATTGCACTTCAGCCTGCCTTGGATTTGCCTTTACATGATATCTATGAAGTATTCCTCGGTGTGAAATGGGTAATATAATTGGAAAAAATCTTACTAGAATGACATCAAGCATGAGATAGGCAGTCAGGCTGGAGCCAGTGAGGTGGCATTGTTGGGAGGCAGAGAGAAGAGTATCTATTCTGGAAATAATAAGTTGTTTAGAAAGGCTGATGTGTGGCGAGGTGTGTGTGCACCAGGAGGCAAGAGATGAGGACAGAAAGTTAGGCTGGAATCAGATTTTGGAGAACCCGCAACAGTCAGCTTAGGATTTGATGACTGGTCTGAAGGAAGGTGGTGATGGGATGATGCTGTGGCGGTTGTAGCAGTTGTGAGAGTGAGATTGGGAGGAGATGCAAGAAAATAAGTATTTAAGCAGGAAAATGACAGGATTAGATTTGTGTTTAATAACATGATTTTTAGAAACAGAGTGGAGGCTAAATTGGAGGGAAAAAGATTGGTGGTGTGTGTATAAATTAAGAGATAGTTGCAGTAAACCAGGAGAGAAAAATGAAGGCCTGGACAAAGGCACTAGTGGTAGGACTGAGAAGAGAGGAAAATACCTGAGGAGGTGTTAATAAGATAGGTTTTGTAAACTTTGCTGACTGATTTGGATGCTGGGTATAAGGCAACTGTAGTTGTTTCCTTCTTCATCTTGATAGTTTTACCACATTCCTATGAGATCAAAATATAATGGTATTACATTCTGTAATTTACATTTGACTTTTTCTTTTAGTATCAACTAGCACTTTTAGGCTAATTTCTCAGACAAGATATCTACCCACAGCTATCATTTGGCTTTTTAATCAGCTAAAATATATATAAGCCTTTTCCAAAATAAAACCCAAAGCTTTTACAATTTTATGATGACTTGGTACGTTCACATCCCAGTGCAGAACAACAGGTCAGTGTTCCCTTTGTGACTCTTGGCCTTGAAAAAATTTATATTACTCATGAACTCTAGTTACTTCATTGTATACACCACCCCCTCCAAACACATGTTCTTTGTACATCTCTTTGTCAAGCTTTCTATACGGTATTTTTGTAATTTGTGTTTCGTTGGTATATTACTTTATTTATCCAGAGTATTTGGAGAGTTAGGTCTTTTCAAAAAAATGAATTTTCCAGATAATTGAACTTCTTTCAGAAATAACTAGTTCTTAAAATTTAAATTTTGGTGGAATATTTTTGTTTGTTTGTTTTTTTGCTTTTTAGGGCAGCACCCACAGGATATGGAAGTTCCCAGGCTAGGGGTCTAATCGGAGCTGTAGCTGCCTGGCTATGCCACAGCCACAGCAACATGGGATCTGAGTCACATTTACGACCTACACCACAGCTCACCGTAACACTGGATGCTTAGCCCGCTGAGTGAGCCCAGGGATCAAACCTGAGCAACCTCAGGGTTCCTAGTCGGATTCGTTTCCACTGTGCCATGACGGGAACTCCAGAATATTTTGTAATGTAGTCCTTATACCATCCTGCTTTCTTAAATTATATGATATCATTTAACATATTATTAGTCATTATTATCATAAAAATTCATTACCGTAATTTATGGACATGTAATTTTTGGAATTAGACAACTATTTTTTCTGATAAAAAATAATATATGCTAATTATAGAAAATGTTGAGCAGAAATTGGCACAACATTGCAAATCAACTAATTTAAAAAAGGGAAAAAGAAAAAATGCATAAATACACAAAATAAAAACTATTACAAAAAAGAAAACATTGAAAAGTATTAAAAAATGAAATAAAGATCACTTGTAATCTTACCGTTAAGAAAAAGACAAAGACATGGCCATTAATCATTTCATAAATCTCCATTTAGTCATGTCTATGCATGTACATGTATGTGAACACAGCAACAACAGAATTTGTTGTAATAAAATCAAACATTCACTGGAAAGAAATCTCAACAAATGTTAAAAAAGTTTGGAGTCATATGGGACACAGTCACTAATCACAATAACTTATGCTTGAGTTAAATAAAGAAGTTCTCATCCAAATTGAGGGCTTTGTAACTTGACATTTAAAAATTATTCACTTAAATGAATGTAAATTGCAGTTTATAGCTGTATGATAATCAAAGCAATCCATATTAAAATCTGTGGAATTTGGCCAAAAATTTTTCAGGAGAAAACTAGAACGTCGATTATTGGATAACAACAAAGCAACAAAAGACTGAAAATTAATGAAAAAAACTTTCAATTCAGTAAGCTGTAGAGAATGCCATCAGCAAGATAGTAGAGGAAGTACCAGCCCTCATTCCCCCACGGAAAACACTGATTTAATAATGGTATGTGCCCCTTAATACATATTCTGTAAGGAGTGTCCAGAATACTGTTAAAAAGTTGCAGTACTTGAGACTGGCACAAAGCAAGGACAGCCACAGTGAAAAGGCTAAGAACAAATTTCACGTTGCCTCTTTTCATCCTTCCCAAGCTAGTACAGCTCAACATCAGGAGAGAGCACTTTAGCCTGAGATTTTTCTCTAGGGGAAAAAAAGAGTAGAGCATACCAGAGAGTCCTGTCCTCTCATGGCGCTGTCGGAAGGGCTGGTTTAGGCATAGTTTGTGGGTGCAGCTAGGAACAAAGGAAAAGGGACAAGAGAAGTTTGCTGTTCATCCAGGCACAGCTCTGCTAGATTGGGAGATGGCTTCTAGGAAAGCAGCCAGAGAGCAGTGAAGCTGCGTTCTTGTCCTGGCCCCTAGTCAGTACACAAGTTGGACACCAGAGGGAGAAAGAGACTATGGGTTCCTGGAAGAACTAGACTAGAAAAACAGTATGAAAATTCTGCAAAACAGAATTGATTTTTTTGAAAAAATAAAATGGACAGTTAGACTAACAGAAAAAATAGAGAAGACTCAATAAACTAAAAAAAGGGCAAAATATACCCTTCATTAGTTAAGAAGAAAACCAGCCTAGTTATCTTAACGCAGCCAGAGGTTAATTAGTAGATTCAGTATACTTTCATAATTAAGATTTTAGCAAGTGAAGAGTAGCAAATGGTGCCTTAACTAAAGAGCATTTTCCAAATACCTACAGCAAAAGTTATTCTTAATGCGAAGCATTAGAAATGTTCTTTTTAGAATCATGAGCAAGGTAAGTGTTCCTCTTCTTCTTTTAAAATGAACTAGAACCATTGAATCTGTAGATTGCTTTGGGTAGTATGGCCATTATTACAATATTAATTTTTCCAACCCAGAAGCATGGAATATATTTCCATTTCTTTACATCTTCTTTAATTTCCCTGATGAATGTTTTATAGTTCTCAACATATAAGTCTTTTACCTCCCTGGTCAGGTAGATTCCCAGGTATTTGATTTTGGGGGGTGCAATTTTGAAAGGTATTTTTGTATTCCTTTTCTAATATTTCATTGTTAGTATACAGAAATGCAACTGATTTCTGAATGGTAATCTTATATCCTGCTACTTTGCTGAATTTGTTGATCAGTTCAAGTAGTTTTGGGGTTGAGTCCTTGGGGTTTTCTCTATATAGTATGTCATCTGCATACAGAAACAGTTTTACCTCTTCTCTTCCTATTTGGATGCCTTTTATTTCTTTTGTTTGCCTGATTCCTGTGGCTAGGATTTCCAATACTATGTTGAGTAACAGTGGTGAGAGTGGGCATCCTTGCCTTGTTCCAGATTTTAGTGGGAAGGCTTTCAGCTTTTCTCCATTGAGTATCATATTTGCTGTGGGTTTGTCATAAATGGCTTTGATTATGTTAAGGTATGTTCCCTCTATACCCACTTTGGTAAGGGTTTTGCTCATGAATGGATATTGGACTTTGTCAAATGCTCTTTCTGCATCTATTGAGATGATCGTGTGGTTTTTGACTTTTCGTTTGTTAATGTGGTGTATGATGTTGATTGATTTGCCTATGTTGAACCATCCTTGTGCACCTGGGATGAATCCCACCTGGTCGTGTTGTCTGATATTTTTGATATGTTGTTGGATTCGGTTGGCTAAAATTTTGTTGAGAATTTTTGTGTCTATAGTCATCAGAGATATTGGCCTATAGTTTTCTTTTTTGGTGGTATCTTTGTCTGGTTTTGGAATTAGGGTGAGAGTGGCATCCTAGAATGTCTTTGGGAGTGTTCCTTCTTCAACCATTTGAAAAAGTTTAAGGAGGATAGGTATAAGTTCCTCTTTGTATGTTTGGTAGAATTCACCTGTGAAGCCATCTGGTCCTGGAGTTTTATTTGTAGGGAATGTTTTTATGACATATTCAATTTCATTTCTAGTGATCCATCTGTTCAGTTGAGCTATTTCTTCTTGATTTATTTTGGGCAGGCTGTATGTCTCTAGAAAATTGTCCATTTCTTCTAGGTTGTCAAATTCATTAGCATACAATTGTTCATAGTATTCTCTCATGGTGTTTTGTATTTCTGTAGTATCCATTGTGACTTCTCCTTTTTCATTTCTTATTTTGTTTGCGTTTTTTCTCTCCTCTTCTTAGTGAGTCTGGCCAGAGGTTTGTCAATTTTGTTTACCTTTTCAAAGAACCAGCTCTTTGTTTTATTTATTTTTTCTACTGTTTTTTGAATGTCTATTTTATTGATTTCCTCTCTGATTTTTATGATTTCCTTCCTTCTGCTGACTTTAGGGTTTTTTTTTTTTTGTTGTTGTTGTTCTTTTTATAATTCATTTAGGTGGTGGTTTAATTGTCGATTTGAAATTTTTCTTCTTTTTTGAGGAAATTCCCTCTGAGCACTGCTTTTGTGGCATCCCATAAATTTTGAGTGGTTGTGTCTTCATTATCATCTATCCTGAGGTATTTTTTAATTTCCTTCTTGATTTCTTCATTGACCCATTGGTTTTTTAGTAGCATGTTGTTTAGTCTCCACGTAGTCAGTTTTTTCTCATGTCTTTTCCTGTGATTGATTTCTAGTTTCATGCTATTTTGGTCAGAAAAGATACTTGAAGTATTTTATATACTTTTAAATTTGTTGAGGTTAGCTTTGTGCCCCAGGATGTGATCAATTCTTGAGAACGTTCCATGTGCACTTGAGAAGAATGTATATTCTGATTTTTTGGATGTATTCTCCTAAAAATGTTGATTAAATCTAACTTTTCTATTGCACCATTTAGGATCTCTGTTGCCTTATTGATTTTCTGTCTGGAGGATCTGTCCATTGATGTGAGTGGGGTGTTAAAATCTCCTATTATGATTGTATTCTCATCAATTTCTCCTTTTATGTCTGCTAGTATTTGTTGTAAGTATCTGGGTGCTCCTATATTAGGGGCATATATATTGACTATTGTAATACCCTCTTCTTGACTGGATCCTTTAACCATTAGAAATAGTGTCCTTCTTTGTCTTTCTTTATGGCCTTTGTTTTTTTTTTTTTTTTATAATTTGATGATTTATTCTGTTTGGGTTCTTTTTTTTTAATATTTTTTTTTATTTTCCCACTGTACAGCAAGGGGGTCAGGTAATCCTTACACATATACATTACAATTACATTTTTCCCCCACCCTTTCTTCTGTTGCAACATGAGTATCTAGACATAGTTCTCAATGCTATTCAGCAGGATCTCCTTGTAAATCTATTCTAAGTTGTGTGGCCTTTGTTTTAAAGCCTACTTTTTCTGATATGAGTATTGCAACTCTCTGCTTTCCAAAATGGCCAAGTGCAATCTACAGATTCAATGCAATCCCTATCAAATTACCCATGCCATTTTTCACAGAACTAGAACAAACAATCCAAAAATTTATATGGAACCACAAAAGACCAAGAATTGCCACAGCAATCCTGAGGAACAAAAACCAAGCAGGAGGCATAACTCTCCCAGACTTCAGGCACTATTACAAAGCCACAGTCATCAAGACAGTGTGGTACTGGTACCAAAACAGACATACAGACCAATGGAACAGAATAGAGAACCCTGAAATAAACCCAGACACCTATGGTCAATTAATCTTTGACAAAGGAGGCCCCAGAACATCCAATGGGAAAAAGAAAGTCTATTCAGCAAGTACTGCTGGGAAACCTGGTCAGTGCATGCAAATCAATGAAACTAGAATGCACCTTCACACCATGCACAAAAATAAACTCAAAATGGCTGAAAGACTTAAATATAAGACAAGACACCATCAAACTCCTGGTGAAAGAGAATATGGGCAAAGCATTCCCTGACATCAACTTTACAAATGTTTTCTCAGGTCAGTCTCCCAAAGCAACAGAAATAAAAGCAAAAATAAACCAATGGGACCTAATCAAACTGGCAAGCTTTTGCACAGCAAAGGAAACCAAAAAGAAAACAAAAAGACAACTTACAGAGTGGGAGAAAATAGTTTCAGATGATGCAACTGACAAGGGCTTAATCTTTAGACTATACAAGCAACGTATACAACTCAACAGCAAAAAATCCAACCACCCAATGGAAAAATGGACAAAAGACCTGAATAGACATTTTTTTCCAAGGAAGATGTACAGATGGCCAATAAGCATGTGAAAAAATGCTCAACATCCCTGATTATTAGAGAAATGCAAATCAAAACTATCACGAGATACCACCTCACACCAGTCAGCATGGCCATCCTTAATAAGTCACAAATAACAAATGCTGGAGGGGGTGTGGAGAAAAGGGGACCCTCCTGCACTGCTGGTGGGAATGTAAATTGGTACAACCACTATGGAGACCAGTATGGAGGTACCTTAGAAAACTATACCTAGAACTACCATATGACCCAGCAATCCCACTCATGGCCATATATCTGGACAGAACTTTCCTTAAAAAAGATACATGCACCCGCATGTTCATTGCAGCACTATTCACAATAGCCAAGACATGGAAACAACCCAAATGTCCATCAACAGCTGATCAGATTAGGAAGATGTGGTATATATACACAATGGAATACTACTCAGCCATAAAAAGAACAAAATAGTGCTATTTGCAGCAACATGGATGGAACTAGAGACTCTCATACTGAGTGAAGTAAGTTAGAAAGAGAAAGATAAATACCGTATGATATCACTTATATCTGGAACCTAATATATGGCACAAGTGAACCTTTCCATAGAAAAGAAAATCATGGACTTGGAGAATAGACTTGTCGTTGCCAATGGGGAGGGGGAGGGGAAGGGAGTGGGATGGATTGGGAGCTTGGGGTTAATAGAATGCAAACTATTGCCTTTGGAATGGATTAGCAATGAGATCCTGTTGTGTAGCACTGGGAACTATGTCTGGTCACTTATGATGGAGCATGATAATGTGAGAACAAAGAATTTATACATGTATGTGTAACTGGGTCACTACGCTGTACAGTAGTTAATTAACAGAACACTGTAAACCAGCTATAATGGAAAAAAATACAAATCAGTATATTAAAAAATAAAATGAACTAGAATCAATGCTGCAATAAAGAAAAATGTATTTTAAGAATTTAAACAGAAGAAAAACTGTGTTTATTTTCAGGGGATTTAATTATCTCCATAGATTCTCTTGAATTTTCCAAATCAATATAGGAACAAAAATTATAAGCCTTTCAGTAAGTCTATCAGGAAGTGTGCTGAATTTTGTGGAGAAAACTGAAGTTTATAGAAGGACTCCCCACCCCCACAAGTTTAATCAAGAGAAACCTTTAATCTTTATTATAAAGATGTCAGTTTTGCATATATATATACTTCAAATGAAATTCCATCATGAGAATCCCAACTGAATCTTTTATGTAAGGTGATGAAGTTATTCTAAAATGTGTATTGTTTTAAAAATTAATTTTGAAAGTGAAAAAGTGAATTTATATCTGAGATGACTAAATTTTTTTTCAAAAGATTTTTAATGATGATCCCTTCAAATTCTTGATGGTCCTCATCAATAAGAAACTTTGTTCACACAGTAAACAATAAAATAAATTTATTAAATTATGTTTTCCACAATCCTCTGTTGCTATACCATCCCTGACTCCTATTCAGCCTCACTGCTTTCCCATCTATGCTCCATGGACACCTAGAACCTGGCATGAAAGGCTGAAATATATAGCCAGCCAGTAATAACGTTTAGGGAGCCATTCTTAAGGGATAACAGAAAGTTTGATTCAAATACTGAGGAAAGTAACATAGGTCCCAAGAGATCTTTTTTTTTTTTTCGGCCACACCCAGAGCATGTGGAAGTTCTTGGGCCAGGATTGAACCCAGGCCACAGCAGTTACCCCATTCACAGCAATGACAATGCAGGGGTCCTTAAGCCATGGATATGCCAGGAAACTCCTTCAAGAGATCTTTTGAGGAAAGAATCCACTTCTAGGGAAGGTCACCCCAGTGCTGTGTGAGTGAGAGCTGTGATCCTAGTACAGCACAAGCAGCCCGAACCCTCGAGGGGCTGGCTATGTTCACTAAGGAGTATTTTAATACCCCCTTAGGAGATGCAAAGATTCATGTCCCTATTGTGGCATTAAATATTAAAATGTTTCCACAGAAGAATCTGATTGCCCTCAGAATTTTCATGCTTTTTCCTTTTTATTTTTTTATTTTTATGGCTACACCTGCACCATATGGAAGTTCTCAAGCTAGGGATCAAATCAGAGCTACAGATATAGCCTCTATACCACAGTCATGGCAACACCAGATTGAGCCACATCTGTGACCCATGCCACAGCTTGCAGCAATGCTGGATACTTGACCTGGTGATCCAGGCCCAGGATAGAACCTGCATCTTCATGAACACTGTTGGGTTCTTAGCTTACTGAGCCACAATGAGAACTCCCTTTTCCTTTTATTTTTAATCCTGAAAAATAATTTTAAAATTTCATGTGGATTGTTGTGTTTTAACAGTGACATTCCCTTAATTTAGCCATATTATCCTTCTGCAAACATTTTATTTATTAAACCTAATTTGGTTTTAAAAGTGAGAGTTCCATCATAGCGCAGCAGAAACGAATCCGACTAGGAACCATGAGGTTGTGGGTTCGATCCCTGACCTCGCTCAGTGGGTTAAGGATCCGGCATTGACGTGAGCTGTGGTGTAGGTCACAGACGTGGCTTGGAATGGGCATTGCTGTGGCTGTGATGTCGGCCAGCTGCTGTAGCTCCGATTTGACCTCTAGCCTGGGAAACTCCATATGCCATGAGTGCGGCCCTTAAAAAAAAAAAAAAAAAAAAAAAAGGTAAAAATGATTACCTGTGAATCATTCTATGATTTTGTGACCTCTTCTAAGTCCAGAGTTAAAATATTGCACATGTTAATCATTTTAAAAAATTACCTATGCCACTGAACAATTTAGTCACAGCTAATTAAAAAAGGAAGATTCAAAAGTTCTGGGTAGAGAAGTCTCCTCTGGAGGTGTAACAATAATTATTTAACTCTGAACTAATACCCTGTAGATGAATATTAAGGGAAGAAGTTGTAGTTTAATGGAAAGAATGTCAACTTTGCATTCAAGTGAGCAAAGGTTTGGATCCCACTCTGCCACTTACTTGCAGCCTGTTTTTTCTAAGTTGTGTCATTTAAAATTTTTTTTATTTGTATTTTTTATTTTTTGTCTTTTTTCAGGGTTTTCCCTGAGGCATATGGAAGTTCCCAGGCTAGGGATCAAATCAGAGCTGTAGCTGCCGACCTACACCACAGCCACAGCGATGCCAGATCTGAGCTGCATCTGCAACCTACACCACAGCTCATGGTAACACTGGATTCTTAACCCACTGAGTGGGGCCAGGGATCGAACCTCAGTCCTTATGAATGCTAGTCAGATTCATTTCCACTGAGCCACGATGGGAACTCTTGAGTGTCATTTTTTTTTTTTTTAGAATTCACATTTCCTCATCCATGAAATAGAATAATTACAATTGAAGAGGTTCTCCCAAAGGAGTGAGGAACCAGCCCCACATTGGGCTCCCCAGCCCAATGGTCCTGCCCTGGGAAGACAAGCCCTCAGAACATCTGGCTTTGAAGAACAGGGGCTTATTCTGGGGAGTCCCAGAGAGCTGGGGGCAGGGGGTAGAGACTCTACTCTTAAAGGGACACACACATGCTCTGGGATCTGGTAATTTGAAAGCCTGGTTCAGACCTACCTGGAGAGGCAGGGACAACTACATCTCACCCCAGGGCTATAAACACTGGTGGCCATTTTGGGGCATTCTTTATACCACATGGAACTGGCGCTGGCAAGTGCCAATTTGGACTCGTCTCCCTAGCATATTAGCCTTAGGACCTAACCCTGCTCCCTCCCAATAGCCTGTAGGCACCAGTACTGAGATGCCTCAGGCCAAGCAATCAACTAGGTAGGGATACAGCCCCACTCACCAGCAGATAGCCTTCCTTAAGAATCCCTGAGGCCATGGCCACCTGTGGAGTGCTCAGGACCTGGATCTATACACCAGGGCCTAGGCACTAGACCCAGGACCCTCAGGGCCCTGCACTCAGAGACCCCAGACCATGGTCCACCTACAGGTGAGTGGGTAGGAACAAGCCCAAGAATCTCTGAACCCACCTACCAGCTAGTCTTCCCTAGTGTTGGTGACTAACCTTACCTACCAGTGTGTGGACACCAGACATAGGACATACAAAGCCCACAGCCTACAGACCTAATCCATCCACCAGCAGGTCAGCACCTGCCCTGGGACAAACTGGGCTCTGGCCCCACCCACCACTGAGCCTACTCTACCTTTGGGACACTTCTCACTCACTAGCAGGTGGACACAAGCCCTGGGACAATCAAAGCTCCACAGACAGTGGAACCCAGCCCACCCACTGGCACACCAGCACCAGTCCTGCAACCACCTGGGCCATGGTCCTGCCTCCAAGTGAATCTGTTCTAGCCTTGAGACAACCTTCATCCACCAATCAGTGGATACCAGCCCTAGAACAACTGGGCTGTTGTTAGCTTTGCAGCCTGTAGATTCAGCCCATCCACCAAGAGACCAGCACCACCCCTGGGACTGGCTAAGTCACAGTCCCCCTTACAGCAGGCCAACACAAGCCTCAGGACATCCTAAACTCCACAGCCAGCTGTGTCAGAAATAAGCCTAACACCACTCTGAGACCCTTGCACCTAGCCTCTAGGACTTGGTTCTACCTGCCTGTGGGCCTGCACTTGGCTCAGCATCTGTCCTCACCTACCAGAGGGTGGGCATAACATAAGGTCTCCTGGACCCCAACTTTGTCTACCAGTGAGCAAGCACTAGTCCCAGGGGACCCTGAAGTTCCACAGTCAGCTGCCTCATGACATGGCCCTGCCAACTGGTGGCTGACAGCCTCTGCATGAGGCAGGGCCTAGAAACCAACCAGATGGAGGTCCAGCCAAGCCTACCAGACCACCCACAGTGGTCAGCCTGCCACAGCAGAAGGAACCACATAGCCCATGTAGGGAGCATATAGCTCTGGTGACCTGAGGGGAGTGTGCTGTCTAGATACATAGGACATCACCCACCTCTCCAAGTCAGTACATGTAACAACTTATCAGGTACACGGAAATAAAAATGGGAAGATGGGCAAGATGAGATGACTGAGGAACACATTCCAAATGGAGGAATAAAATACAACCCCAGAAGAAGAACTAAGTGAAGTAGAGATAGGTAAACTATCTGAGAAAGAGTTCTGAGTAATGATTGTAAGGATGATCAAAGAAGACTGGGAGAGAATTTAATGTACAGAGTGAGAAATTAGAGTTCTTAAGAAAGAGTTGAAAAATATAAAGAACAACCAAACAGAGATGAAGAATATAATAACCAAAATGAAAAATACACTAGAAGAAATCAACAGTAGCCTAAATGATGATCAGTGACCTGGAAGACAGAATAGTGGAAGTCACTGAAGATGAACAGAAAAAATGAAAAGAGATGATGGGACAACATTAGAAATTGAGCAGAAGATTTGAATAGACAATTTTCTAAAGATGCAGAGACGGCCAACAGGCACATGAAAAGATGCTCAATATCACTAATCATCATAAAAATGCAAATAAAAACCAAAATGACATATCACTTCACACCTGCCAGAATGGCCATCACCAAAAAGACAACAAATAACAAATGTTAGAGAAGTTGTAAAGAAAAAAGGAAACCCTAGCACACTGTTATTGGGAATGTAAATTGGTGCAGCCACTGTGAAAAACAGTATGGAGGTTCCTCAAGAAACTGAAAATAGAACTACCATATGATCTAGAAATTCCATGCCTGAGTATATATCTGAAGAAAATGAAAACACTAGTTAACAAAGATACTTGCACCCCTGTGTTCATAGCAACATTACTTACATAGCCAATATATCAAAGCAACTTAAGTGTCCATCAACAGATGAATGGATAAACAGAATACTACTCAGCTATAAAAAGGAATGAAAATTTGCCATTTGTAACAACATGAATGGATTTGGGAGGTTATTATGCTTACTGAAATAACTCATACAGAGCAAGACAAATACTGTATGATATTGCCTTTATGTGGACTCTAAAAAATAAATCAAACTAGTGAATGTAATATAATTGAAATAGAGTCACAGTTACAGGAAACAAACTAGTGGTCGCCAGTGGGGAGAGGGAAGGGGGATGGGTAAAATAGGGGTAGAGGATTAAGAGGTACAAACTACTATGAATAAAATAAGCTACAAGGATATATTGTACAATATAAGAATAATATTTTATGATAAATATAACTGGAGTATAACTTTTAAAAATTGTGAATCACTATATTGTACACCTGCAACTTATGCAATATTGTAAATCAAATATATCATGATAAAAAGGAAGGCAAAAGTACTTTGCATGTATGTAAATATATAAAAAAGAAAAAAAGTTAAGATATAATATCATTACCCAGAAAAAAATTTATCAGATTAATTAGACTGTTATATCTATGTTTTAAATATGCATATACTAACTGCATATGCATGCTAACCACAAAGCAAAAACCTACAGTAGACACACAAAAAATAAAGAGAAGGGAATCAAAGTTTACCTTTATAGAAAATTATAATTCACAAAGACAGCATAAGAGGAAGAAGGGAACAAAGAAACTACAAAACAGCCAGATAATTCTTACCTGTCACAATAACTTTAAACATAAATGGGTTAAATCCTCCAGTCAAAAGTCATAAAAGGGTTGAATGAATAAAAAACAGAACCCAATTATTTGCTGCCTGCAAGAGACTCACTATGATTTTAAGCACACACATAGACTGAAAGTAAAGAGATGGAATGAGATAGCCCATGCAAATGGAAATCAAATGCAAGCATAACCATACTTAAAACTCATGCAAAACAGACTTAATACTGCAACAAGAAACAGGGTCAGCATATAATCATGAAAATATAAACTCATCACGAGGTATAACAATTGTAAATATGTTCCCAATATCAGAGCATCAGAATATATGAAGCAAATACTAATAGATTTGGAGGAAGAAACAAGACAATATTAGTAAGGTTCTTAAATATCCCATTTTCAACAATGGATAGATCATACAGACAAAAAAATCAATGGGAAGCTGGACTTGAACTATACTTTTGACCAAATGGGCCTAAAAGACATACATAGAACATTCCAACTTGTAGCAAGACAGTACACATTCTTCTCAAGCACACATGAAACATTCTTTAGGATACATCATATGTTATGCTACAAAACAAGTCTTAGCAAATTTAAGAAGACTAAAATTTTACTATGTATATTTTCTAATTGAAATGGTATGAAACTAGAAATTAATAAGAGGAGGAAAATTACAAAATTCACAAATATGCATAAAATAAAAAAATACTGCTTAAAACCAATGGATCAAAGAACTTAAAATTTAAAAAAAATTTGTAAACAAAAATGGAAAACCAGAAAACCAAAACTTACAGGATATGGCAAAAGCAGTTCTAAAATAGAAGTTTACAGTGATAAATGCCTACCTTAAGAAAAAAGAAAGATATCAAATAAGCAGTCTAGCTTTTTATATGTCAATGAAGCTGAAAAAGAAAACAAACTTAGTGGAAGGAGGAAATCACAAAGCATAAAAAATGAAATAGAGATGAGAAATGCAATAGAAAAAAAAATCAATGAAACTAAGAGCTGGATTTTTGAAAACATAAAATTGAAAACCTTTAACTTCATTAATAAAGAGCAGATTCAAATAAATAAAATGGGAAATGAAAGAGGAGACATTATAAATACAAAGGATCACTAGAAACTACTATGAACAATTATACACCAATAAACTGGATAACCTGGAAGAAATCAATCAATTCCTAGAAATATACAACAAGACCAAATCCTGAAGGAATAGAAAATCTGAAAAGGCCTATAACTTGCTATGGAATTTGAATCAGTAATAATGAACTTCCCAACAAAGAAAATCCCAGGACAAGATGGCTTCAGGAGTACATTATTCTAAACACTTAAATAATTAAACACTAATTCTCAAACTCCTACCACCAAAATTTGAAGAGGAGGGAACACTTCCAAACTCATTTTGTGAATCCAACATTAACCTGATACAAAACCAGACAAGAAACCAACAACAAAAAAAATCTATAGGCCAATATCCCTGAAGCACATAGATGTAAATTCTTAACAAAGCACTAGCAAACTGAATTCAACAATCAGTATGTCTGGCAGGGCCATAGTCCCTCCAGACACTCTAGAAGAAAATCTGTTTTTCTTCCAGCTTCCCATGACTGCTGGCATTTCTCAGGTTGTGACCCCATTATTCTAATCTCTGCCTCCATGGCCATATTGCTTTCTCTATCTCCCTTTTTTTAAAATTAATTTCTAAAAACATAAATGCTATTTATTTCTGGTTCTTCTGTTAACATGTAATTAACATTCAGAATAAAAATCCAGGGGGATGCTGTGCTAATATTTGAAATGATTGAAGCAATAGACTGAAGAGAGTCTAGGAAAGGCGTTAGTTCTTTTGAAAGCATACGAAGATGGAAGATATTTAACTTTAAAGTTAAACCAAGTGTCCCAAGTTTCATTTCTTTCCACATTAGTCTTGTCTCTTCTGGATGAGTCAAAAGCATTGAACAGGCACTAAATGAAGACTTTTAGGCAACACGAGCACATGAATTTAGCCCAGGTAGCAGATGACATAAAGGAGTTGAGGATGCCTAAAGCTTAAAATTTCCATAAAATTTTAAGTCATAAACTCCTCCATCATTACTTCTCATTCACTTTTTATCACATTATTTTCTATTTTTTTCTGCCCTTTTATAAAGATATCTGTGATTGCATTTAGGGCCTACCTAGATAATCCAGTAAAATGCTCATCTCAAGATCCTTAATCACATCTGTAAAATCTCTTTTTCAATATAAAATAAGATTCAGAGGTTCCAGGGGTTAGAACTTGGAGATGTATATATATATATGTATGCATGTATATGCATATTTAAAAAATATTTAGCTCATTATTTAATGAGGGAACTAGTAAGATGTTATAACCAGTTTAAAAGAGAATTCAAACTGTGCACATATAGGCAATCTGGAATGCTAAAATAAATTTACAAATAGATGTGAAAGTAGTCAGCATCCATGAGTGATAATCACTGCATGTCACTAGACAAAATTTACTTATATTTCTGTTATCAAAAGTAATTTGCATTATTATGAGTTTTCTGCAACTTATAGAGTTGTAAAATAGCTTAAAGACAATAAAAGGCACAAGTAACTCAGAAAGGTGCACTAAGCAGGCCATCTGGTAATCCCCTCCCCCATTTCAAAGTTTTAAGCACAGTTTTTCATGACCCTCTTGCTCCTCCATCTTTTTAAAAAAAATAATCCCTTGTTTATTTTTATTTTTATTGGAAGCAAAATACAATAAAGTCATTATCAATTAAGTATTATTGGATTTTAGAAACTTCATTGTCTTTATGTTCTTTTCTTCTCTTTAAATGCTACCTGATGTATTTATTGGTTTAGGGTCCCACAGAATTTAGAAAATGGTTTGATAAACTTCCTTTGCCCGATATGAAACTAATTTACCTGGACATATTTTTGAGGGCCATGATTTAGCACATCGCACTTTATAAAAGTAAACACAGAGGCTTGAAAGTAAAATATATTCTTTTAATTGGTATCACTGTAAAGAGTTTAGATCAATGAATAGGAAGTAATGCACAGTATTTATTAATATAAATTTCAGATTTACAATATTTTGTTTTATTTTGCAGACGCATCTTATGTTCATTCATTCAATAAATATTAAGTATCTGTTATACACTAAACACTTTTCACCTACGAACTTATTTTCCTGGCACTGAGTTTTTGGCTTTTTGTTTACCTGTTTATTTCATTGATAGACAACATTATACTAGTTTTGATATAATGGTGTACAACATTGTATTTTTTATACATAGAAGTGGCAATAATAAAGTGATTATGACGAATTATGCCCTTTAAATTTTGTGGGGTGGGTGTGTGTCTGTGCATGCATTTAAAATTTCTGACAAGGAAGAAAATAGTGAGAAATGTTATGTACTAGGGATCTAAGGCTTCAATTACATGGAAAATAATCTGAATTGTAAAGAGTTTGAATATGCAGCTGGGAGGGCATGGCTTTAATATGTGTAGCTGGAGATTGGGCAGAAGGGGGAGGTTTTGTATTTATGAATGTATATTTTAAAGCAAAGATAACTTTAAGAATGTATACATTCATTAAACATTTTATATTAAAAATTTATTTCTTTTCTTTTTATGTCCGTACCTGGGCATATGGAAGTTCCCAGGCTAGGGATTGACTTGGAGCTTCAGCTGAGGCCTGCACCACAGTCACAGTAACACTGGTCAGAGCTGCCTCTGTGACTTATACTATAGATTGCTACAACACCGGATAATTAACCCACTGAGTGAGGCCAAGGATCGAACCTGCATCATCATGGGGACGTCAGGTTCTTAGTCTGCTGAGCCACAATGGGAACTCCACATTTTACATTTTAAAGTTTCTTATTTACAAAAAGATTTAAGGTCTTTTTTGCTTGTTGAAATACGTTCATCATGGTCTTCAGGTGGTGAAACATTAAACAGTAATTGTAAAGAACAAGTGATTTTGAAAAAACAGACAGAATGTTGATTAAGGTGAACATGAATCCAGTAACACAGAAGTCCACTGCATATAAAGACAAGCCCATAGATATGCTCTAATTTAGGAGCCTGAATCAATGGTGTCAAAATCAGAAACAAAGATATAGCTATGCTTCCAAATACAAATGGCAAAGGCACCTGAAATTAAAAAAAAAAAAAAAGGTTAAGACTAATGATGATGTTGTCCTCAAAAGCTTCTATAAATACATAAGAACATTCGCTTTCTTTTGGAAAGACGTTCCCAAACTTTAGGGGGAAAACTACAGATATATTTTCAAATATATTTAGAGAGACAGTGTCACTATTACATTACAGAAAGTAAATCAATGGCAGACTGAATGACTGTAAAAAAGCGGAATTGTATTTATTTAATTTTATTCATTCTATTGTTTTCATGAATGCCTACTCTAGTCATTGGATACTGCCATTTATTGACTCAAATTAGTGCTTCGTTTTTAGGCATAGGAGAAAAGATACATTTAACATCATTATCATAAATCAGAAATTAATGATGTCATTCTAGTATGAATTATTGAAGCATTCTTATTTTTGGGAATTTGAAAACTCAATCATGTCATAACTGTAATTTTTTTTTCTTTTTAGGGCTGCACTGGTGGCATGTGGAGTTTCCCAGGCTAGTGGTCAAATCAGAGCTACAGCTGCTGGCCTACACCACAGCCACAACAATATGGGATCCGAGCCGTGTCTATGACCAACACCACAGCTCACAGTAACGCCGGATCCTTAACCCACTGAGCAAGGCAGGGATCGAACACGCAACCTCATGGTTCCTAGTAGGATTTGGTTCCACTGCACCATGACGGGAACTCCTATAATGGGGCATGTACCAATCTTTCTTATGGCAACACAATCATGTAATAGAAACAGCAGAAACACTGGATTCGGAAAAGTCTGATTTGAAATGCAAACTCTACTATTTTAATCACTCATTCCTTCAAGAAATAGTCACCACATTTCTGTATGGTAGCGTCTTTTTAGCCATACAGAGGTATTTGGGACAGATAAAGAGGTTTCTTCTCCAGCGAGCTTAGGGTGCCACTGTTTAGAGTATAACTTTGGTCTACTTCATTAATCTGGTCTTCAGATCCACTAGTAGAGAGGAGCCAGAAGGTTGCTCCCCAAGTGCCCAACCCATGGGGATCCCCGGCACCAGTGCCCAGGGTTGTCCCTGTTGCACAGTGAAACTCTCAGGGTTCTGCACAAGAGAAGGAAGCCCATAGGGGGCCAGCAAGTGCTTGGTGATAAATGTGTTCAGAGGTTTTTAATAAAATATTCCTGAAATTCATGTGTTTTGTGTGTTGTTATTGTTAAATATAAAGTTGGAGTGTTGAAAAAAAGGGTTCTTCTGGACTCATTTGCAAAATGAGAGTTTTATCTAATGCTAGTCTTTTAAAGTCTTGTCAGAATTGCATACAATTTGCTTCAGTAGAATGTGCTCAACAAAATAGGATTTCTTAACTTTATGACAATGATTTTGAATATCTCTTACTCTTCTAATCTAAGATTCTTGACAAGATTTGTCTTTATTTCTCTGAACTGCCTAGTAGAATGCCTGAAACGTAGCAGGTGGACATTGAATATTTGTATAATAAATGGATGACTGAAATCCAATATATCATTGTTCAATTTTTTCAACATGGGATATGACCAAGAGGGAACCATTTTTGGGGGAAGAAAGTCAAAATTGTCTATGACAGGGTTTCTTAAAATAGGTCCAATGGACCTCTCTGCAGAAGAATCCCAAAAATTATTGATAAATATCTGGATCCCTTGGGCCCAACTAAGATCTACTAAACTAGATCCCATGGGGTGAGTCTGGGAATTCAGATTTTAACGAGCACATTCAAGTGGTTTTATGGTCACTGGCTTGAAGTATGGAACTCTCACTTTATTTTCCACATAATCACTAAAACCAGGAAATATCTTCTTTATTTGGGCCACTGGATCGTATTTATAACACGATTAAAGAATAAAACAAAAACTGTTTGGAACCTTTTAGGATTTACGTGATAGCAAGGAATAGCTTTTTTTATACCAAGACAAATTAAATAAAAACAGAAAGAGAAATGAAGGAAATAAAGAAATATGGATAAAGAATAAATTTGCTTCACCAGATGCATGCTCAAAGCCCAACATAGATTCTGAAAGCCCGCCACCATAAGACATAAGAAAAACAGTTGTTTAGGAGAGGTACAAGTATTCCTGATGCTACTAACAGAGAAAATATCCTCAGTGGGCCTTTTACCAAATACAAATTTCATCACTATCTTTTCAGTAATATATAACAAAAATTTGGTCTCTGGAATGAGAATGTGTGGTTTAAATCCCAGCCCTGATTCTTTTAGCTAGGGTAAATTAATCTCTGAGCTCTGGAATTTTTTTGAGTTAAATAGGGTAACTAAGAGAATTTATGCCAGTTGTTTGACCTGAAACTGTTCGTACCTTTCTAATTCACTTTCTATATTATTTTCAGAATGGTTTTTTCAAATGAGAGTCCGATTTTATTTCTTTTGCATATGGTTGCTTAGGCAGTTCACTATTTACATAAACATGCCCATCTGAGAGGGCAAAAGGTGACTGATATCAGCTTGTGCTCTGGTCACCAGGCTCTGTGTCTGCCCTAGGGTAGGGGTGCTTTATTCTATTTTGCACAAAGACACTCTAGGGACCTACAGTAGTCCTGCTGACATTTTTACCTAGAGGATGGTTATTCTGTCTTGCTAGTTATGTTCAGGATCATTTTTTTTTTTAAATGGCTGTGCCTGCCAATATGAAAGTTCCTGGGCCAGGAACTGAATCTGACTAAATCTGTAACCTATGCTATACCTGCAGCAACTCTAGATCCTTTAACCCACTGTGCAGGGCCTGGGATTGAACCTACACCTCTGCAGCAACCTGAGCTGCTGAACCACAGCAGGAACCCCATTCAAAATTTTTATAATCACCTAAACTGAGCTCAGATTAATGTCTTACTGTATAAAATGAAGACACTATCAAGAATGTAAGCAAGAAGAGAATGCCATATCATCTACATTGGGTTGTGGCTTTTGAGCAGGGCCAGTATTCTCCCCTCAAAAGTGTTATAGCCTAGCTCTTGAAACATGACAAGATGGATAACATTTGATTTTTTTATTCTATAGAAATCAAACCAAATGCAGCCCATACAGCCAATTACATGCCAGTAAGCTGGAAAATGGAGGTCTGGTTCAGACTTTTATGTTTCATAAATGTGACTCATATTTAGTTAAAAGCATCCCAGATAGAGTAAAAAATTATATTCCTAGAAAGAGAGTAGAAATTTAATATTAACATTTTAGTCTTGATTTACCTTATAAGGTCTAGGCAGACTGGGTTCCTGGTACCTTAGTTTAAGTAAACCTATCATATGTAGCCCTCTTAAAAACCATATTGCTAATACTGAATATCTTATTAAGTTGATTAAATCTGATGTTATAATAACAATAGAAGTTAAAATGATTATCTGGCCGACAGCCATGCTTGGACAGGAGTGGTTATTGAGCATAGAGAATATTGAAGGCAGTTGTCCTTCCTGGCTTGCTGTGTAGATCATCCTTGATGCTGAAAGCACTGTACAACACATGTTGCTAAGTATTGAGGTTGAAATCCCAAAAGAAATGACCCATTGCATGGAAGGGATTATTTTGTCCGTCCAGGTGACAGCAACAGCATCTATGAAAATTTCAGAAAAATTTTGAAAAAGTCAGTCACTTTTGCTTGATTGATAATATGGCAATAATTCCTCACTTCCTCCTGCATTCATACCCTTAGTAATATGACTTTGTAGCTGCTTCCAAGAAAGGAAGTCTCTTTACTCATTGTTGAATATGGTCTGGTCTTGTGGTCTGTTTTGGCCAGTAGGATGCATTGGGAGGGAGGAGGGAGGTTTGCCAGGGAAGAGCCTACATCTTGAGAAGCATCACAGACTTCTGCTTGCTCTCTGCGAACATGGCCCAGCAAGCATATGAACAAGATCTTCAATAAAATTTTTAAGAAACAAAACAAAAGATCAACCAAGTCTATCAGAGGATAAAGACAAGCCATGAAAATGTAGTTCATAGACTTCCAAATGCAGGGAACAGCTACCGCACTATGACTTCCCTTGTGGCATTTCCTGCCGAAGCCTTGCCTCCTAATGAGTTTGCAAAGCAGAAATACCAAAAAACACACTTTTATTTGAGGGCCCACTTTGGACAAGGGGCTCCCCAGTAGACATGCCAAATCTTCCTCATACTGCCTGACAGTATAGGATGTTTTTACCCATGTTTCCCTCTGTTTCTTCTTCATTTTGGATTTTGCATTTTGATCCCCTCTCAGCTTTACCTATTTTCCTTCCTGTTTTCCCTAACACTAATATTTTCCTTAAAAAAAAAACAAAACAAAAACCCAAAAACTTTATACTTGGCATTTGCTTCTCAAAGGAGACAAAAGAACCTACCAGCTAGAGTCCAAAGATATGGGAGAGCATGATCCACCTCAGTAAAGCTGCTAACCCAAATTGCAGGGCACTGCAGACACATGAAAGACTCTAGTAGAGAACTACCAGCAGAGACAGAAGAACTGCTCTGCTGAACCCAGCCTCAATTGCCAACTTGCAGAATTGTGAACTAAATAATGGTTGTTTTAAGCTAGTAAATTTGGGGGAAGCTTGTAAGGCAACAACAAGCAATGATAGTCATGAATACTCTGATTAAATAAAAATAAAAACAAAAGATTTTTGGTGGGAGATGTTATTTGCTTAACTTAGACAAATAACTGACACTAGAAGCATAAGAAATTATGTTATGAGTATAAAACGTGCCTCAGAATTTCTCCAAAGTTATTGATGATTTTTTTTTTTTTTTGCTTTTTAGGCTTGCATTTGTGGCATGTGGAAGTTCTCAGGCTAGGGGTCAAATTTGATAGCTAGCTGTCAGTCTCTGCCATAGCCATGGCAACACAGGATCTGAGCCTCATCTGCAGCATATACCACAGCTCAGGGCATTGCTGGATCCTTAACCCATTGAGTGAGGACAGGGATTGAACCCACATCATCATGGATACCAGCTGGGTTTGTAACCTGCTGAGCCACAACAGGAACTCTGGGAAAAAATATATTTTTGAAGGTTAGATCCTGCAAATTGCTGTCCACATTTACATCCATTTCTAGCAATAACCTGGATATGAAGCAATCTTTTATCATGAGAAGAACATGACTGATACCTATTTTTAAATCTTAATTAACTACTGTAACTGTAATGTATACATGTAAGGATAACCTGACCCCCTTGCTGTACAGTGGGAAAATAAAAAACAAAACAAAACAAAACAAAAAAACAAAAAAAAACCTCTGTTCCTTACTTAACTTCCCTGTGCTACAGTTTCCTCATCTGAGAAATGAAGATGGTACTGCCTGTTCCAAACCGAAATTTTGAGGGTAGGTATCTGGGTGCACCCTAAAGGGTGGAACATCTTCTAACAAAGTATTTCCTTGTTGCCTTGTTTGCTCCTGTTTCTCCTTATCTTTTTCCTCTTTCTTTTCCATATCTCTCTCCCACCCTTCCTCTTCTTGCTTTTCTAGTTCTTGCTGTATCACATTCTTCTACCTTTCGACTTTAGTCTTAGCATCTGTTCATTTTTTTATAGATTGTTTAGGCTGATTATTTTTCTTTCCTTATGAAAGCCAAAGCAGGAACATATCATGTTTATACTCCTATGAGTCAAACAAATCAACAGTATAAAGTCCCCAATATTATTCAGAGTAGATAGTAGTGACTATTTCCTCTTTGTCCAGACACATTCATACCTGCAGAGATGATCTCCTTGGGGGTCAAAACTGCCAGGTACGATACATTAACCAGTAAATAAATCACAGCCACAATGGGAAGGACAGTAATCAGAGATTTGGGAATATTCTCACCAGGATTTTTAATCTCTCCTAAAAAACACAAAACAAACTATCAGAAAAGGGCAAATGATGACGAGACTTTTGAAGACTTCTTTGTAACAAAAAGGAGGAGAAAGTATCATTCATGTGTTTGTTGTTTCCTCATTGGCTTGACTGATTTGACGTTGGTCCAGTGCAAACTTTGCCTGAAAGCCTGAATTTCTCATCACCTCATACAAAAAATCCAATTATTCCAACCATTTTGTGATTATAGGCTTATAGTGATGGGAAAGACTATTTGATACAAACTGCTATGTGTAAAATGATAAGCTACAAGGATATATTTCACAGAACAGGGAATAGAGCTGATATTTTGTAACTAAATGGAGTATAACTTTTAAAAACCGTGAATCACTATATCGTACACCTGAAACTTACATAACCTAAATTAACTGTATCTCAATTAAAAAAAGAGAAATGAAGCAGAGATGAGAGCAGAATGGGGCAAAAAGTTTGCATTAAATCAGATGACAGAGAAATGACATGTGAGAGAAGACTGAAAGGAAGTGAGGGAGGGAGTTATATGAAGATCTCAGTGGGGAGCCTTGGATACCAAGGCAGTGTTGCTGCAAAAGAAAAACAGGCTCTGCCTACCTTTTGTGAGTGGATCTATGTCTTGCTCTGTCACAGAGCCTTTGCCACTGCATGGTATTGAATACCTACGATAGCCCTAAGAACAGATTGCACTTTGCCTGCATTTCAAATACAGAGGAAACTGCAGGGACTCAGAATTTAAGAGATTTCTCCAAGGTCATATAGCAAATAAGTGGTGAGGTCAGGATATTAACCACATTTGGTTAGACACTAGACCGTAACCACTGCACTTTTTAGTCTGGGTTTAGCTAGATCTCCTGGACCTGGAGGTGATGGATTTCTTGGACAGAAGGTACAGAGTCCTTTTTGATACTTACTCTCACCCTCTCTTTCCTTCATTCATAAGTCCAGAGAGAAGGTGGACAAAAGTCCTCAGTTGGGAAAAGTTTTAAGCTCTGATGCGTAATAACATTTTGAAACCAAGAGTGAGTGTTTTGGTTATTTTCTGTCAATTGCAGGGGCCTTGATTCTGAAAATTGACATATTATCTCAAAATTACTAAGCATCATACTGCTTTTTTTTCTTTTCTTTTCTTCTTCTTCTTCTTCTTCTTTTTTTTTTTTAACTGCTGCACCTGTAGCATATGGAAGTTCCTAGGCCAGGGGTTGAATCAGAGCTGCAGCTGCAGGCCTACACCACAGCCACAGCAATGCAGGATCAGAGTTCTATCTGAGACTTATGCCACAGCTTATGGCAAAGCGGGATCCTTAACCCACTGAGCAGGGCCATCCTCATGGAGACATCGGATCCTTAATCCACTGAGCCACAATGGTAACTCCCATACTGCTCTTCCTAAGAAGGAAGTTCAGGGGAGTGGTTAAGAGTATGAACTTTAGGAGCTAAAGGATCTGGGGCTTGAACCCAGCTCTGACGCTGACTAGCTAGTCGGACCTTGGGAAACAGGCTTTGTAGTTGGCAACAATACTTCCAGCTCACAGATTTGGACAAATAAAAAATATACAATTGTTAAGAAAAAAAAAAAAAGACTGGTATGTATCATATGTCTTCATCCCCCACACCAAGATATATAATTTCTCTCTATTTTTTCAGGTTAAATAGTGGTTCTCTCATCTCGTCTTTCCCCCAAGAAATTGAGCTCTGAGGAAGTTCCTTTCTCATCCTTACCCTTCCAAGCAAACTTCTTACCTAGGCAAATTCACTGTATTGAAATGACTACAGGGTCATGACAAATAAGAAAAGTGTGAATGGAATTCAGGATCTTAAGGGACATGAATAAAATAACAAGACGAAAACAATTTAGCGTCCAATCAGGCAGTCAAGAGATTGTTTGACTCTACTCAAGAGGTGAAGGAAATTTGTTGTAAGTCATGTGGAAGCAAGGCAATCTGTCAACCCGAATTCTAACTGGAAAGAAATCAGGAGGTGTAGATATAAAATCAATATCAGTTGAATTGTGAGGTCTCTGGGTCCCCTATTACCATAGCAATGGTGCGACGGAACAAGCCTGTGCATGTGTGACTGGAAGCATGAAGTACTTCGATCATGCATCCTGACTTGAATCTGTGAAGTGTGAGGAACGGTGTAAGTCGGGATCTTCCATTAAGCAACTTCATTCACCTGAGATGCTGACCGTGATCACCGGCATGAGTAAATGAGTCTGCAACTTTGGAAAGTGAGTCTCACCCAGACCCCCTTGACCAGTGTGTTCTCCAATCCTCCAGCTTCTGTGAGTAATGGCTGCTAGTTCCCACAGCTGAACCCTTCTCCTAGGAATTGCCTTGGGTCCTTGAGTAGATTGGCAGGAAGGAAGGAAGCTTCCTTGCTGAGAAAATTCAAGAAGTTTACATTCTCCCCTCAGAGGCAGCCCACAGCCACTGATAAAGAGGACAGAAGCCTTGGAGTTCCTGTTGTGGCTCAGTGGTTAGAGAATTCAGCAGGAATCCATGAGGACGAAGGTTCGATCCCTGGCCTTGCTCAGTGGGTTAAGGATCCAGCGTTGCCATGAGCTGTGGTGTAGGTTGCAGACATAGCTCGGATCCAGTGTTGCTGTGGCTGTGGTGAAGGCCGGTATTTATAGCTCCAATTGGACTCCGAGTCTAGGAACCTCCATATGCCGAGGGTGCAGCCCTAAAAAGAAAAAAAAAAAAAAGACTACGGAAGCCCATTCCTTTTATTTAAGTCTTTGTAGGGCCACACCCGTGGCATATGGAGGTTCCCAGGCTAGGGGGTCCAATCAGAGTTGTAATCACTGGCTGACGTCAGGGCCACACTAACGCCAGATCCGAGCTGCGTCTGTGATCTAGGGATCTAACCCAAGCACCAGCTACAACCTACACCACAGCTGCAACCTACACCACACTGGATCCTTAACCCACTGTGCTGGGCCAGGGATTGAAGCTCTTTAACACACTATGTCACAGCAAGAATGTCTAAAGTGTCTAATTTTTATGAGAACCTGGCATATGGGATAATCCGAAAGAACAGCCTTTTTGATTTAAATTTGAAATGTAAATGAATTTTCCAATGTGTGATTTTAAGTTGCCAGTATTTATTAACAATATTTGAGGTCTTTAAGAGAACTTAAAGTCATCATATTTAACACTTAAAATTTTAGAGTTACAGAATATAAGTGATGAGAAAGTTATGAAAGTCAAATATTTTCAGTGTTTAAAAGTTAAATACATTTTAACGTGCAATTAAAAGGATCTAAAAGACATAAATTGTGAATGAGGTTTTATACATTAGTGAAATTTAATGTTAAATTTATTAATCAGCTTATTAAATAAGTGAATTTCATACACAACTTTTAGTTTTCTATGTGTATATCATTATTTATAAGTTAAATTTAATGGTTTGTGAAAATCTATGATTCTGAGTTGATACCATAATGTATTTGACATATACATATATAAACTTTTTTTTCTTTTTTAGGGCCGCAGGTGCAGCATATCGAAGTTCCCACAGTAGGGGGTCAAATTAGAGCTACAGCTGCCGGCCTAGCCACAGCCACAGCAACGCCAGAGCTGAGCTGCATCTTCGACCTACACGATCCCGAATCCTTAACCTACTGAGAGAGACCAGGGATCAAACCCACATCCTCATGGATCCTAGTCAGGTTCGTTTCCACTGAGCCACAATGGGAACTCCCTTGACTGATAATTTAAAGTCCAACTTTGGAAAGTCATAAAACTCACATCTAATAGATTTTTTTTTTCTCTTAGAAGGGAAGCGTAAAAGAAGAAAAAATTTAACATGTCAACTTAATGCTTTCTTCCTCATCCTAGCCTTTCCCACCACTGTTCAAATAAACAGCATCCTTTGTAAAGAGGTCTTTGAGAATATTGTCTCTTGGTTCAACGTGGTTGTTTTCAGTGTGAAAAATTCCTAATCCTCCCTAACAGGTCCAAGCTTTGGTCAAATCCTTAGAGCCAGGGAGTATTATCGAATTTTAAGTGTGTCCAGGAAAGTGGTAGACTCTTTAGCTTGTGTGTCCTGCCATATTCCTGTTTTCAGTGCAAACTAAGACCAGGGCCTCTGATCTCCAATCACAGAAATTAGGTGGGAGCCCTGCCTGCTTAGACTCTCCTCCTTTCCCCATAAAGGGAGGGGAAAGCTTTGTCTGATGATACCTTTTTTTTTCTAATATGTGCCCAACTTTAGTTTCTGCAGGACTAAGGTGGATTTTGTAAGGGTGAGTGAGAGCTGCCATAGATTTACATCTTGCAGCAACTTAATTAGGAGAATGGGTGCTTCAGGCTCACCAGTCCTTACAAAACCCCCCCTTTCCCCATGAAACTGACATATAGTGCCTCCCATTTTACATCCACAGTTTCAGTTTCCATGGTTTCAGTTACCTGTGGTTAACCATGGTCTGAAAATATTAAATGGCACATTCCGGAAATAAGCAATTCATAAATTTAAAATTGCACACTGTTCTGAGTAGTGTGATGAAATCTTATGCCATCCTGTTTGTCTTGCCTAGGATGAGAACTGTTCTTTTATGTAGTATCCGTGGTATGTATACTACTGGCCTAACCCTTAGTACAGAAAAGAACATAGTATACACAATACTATATACAAAATAGATAACTAATAAGGAACTACTGTATAGCACCGGGAGGTCTACTCAATTCTGTAATAATCTCTACAGGAAATAAAGAACAGAAATATGCATAACTAATTCACTTTGCTATAAATCTGAAGCTAATACAACATTGTAAATCAACTATATCCCAATAAAAAATTTAAAAACCATGGTATATATAGGATTCAGTCCTAACCACAGTTTCAGGCATCCACTGAGGGTCTTGGAATGTAGTCCCCATGGATAAATGCGGACTTCTGTACACTGCAACATGCTATGTATGAGGAGGAGAGTTCCTAAGTATTCATGTGTATTCTGACTTTGAAAAGTTCTAATAGGAAGCAAATCAGGGGGTTGCTTAGGCCAGAGGAGACCACTTGTTTTAGGTAACCTTGTACGCAGAGCTGGGGAATTGGCTTTTTAAGTCTCCTTTTAGGGTTTTTGCTGAAGAGTGGATGCAAATCTAAGCTGGTTGGGCCATAATTAATGCAGATTCCTCAGTCAGCCAATACCGTATCTACCTACTTATTCTCCTAAACACACTTCACTAACAATAGGAATTCTGGGCAGATTATGAAATCTGAGGGTCTCTTTAAATTGCTCCCAATTTAATGTGCTTCAAATGATCCTGATTTTCTAAACAGCATATCATGGAATATTGTCTGATGGTTCCTTGCAAAAGTCACACAAGTCATGTTATGGAAGCAGAGGGCTTTTGTCTTTTCGTAATTAAGTATAAAGAACTTGAGTCCTAGCAGTTCTCTATTTCACTAGAGATTCCTTTAAATGTTGTCAGATCTGCTACTGAGATGAATGTACTGATAGCTTGGAGACCTACTATAATTCCTTATTTCAGAGGCGAATATAAATGATGTATAGTGGTGCCTGAGATTGTGTGTCCTTTTAGGAACCCTGGCATAAAAGTGTAGACACAAGCTGTCTATTCTGTTTACAGTTGGTCAGGAATATGACAAATCAGAAACTCTGAGGACCAAACTTGAGGGTGAAAGTTCTTTCTGGCCAGGATCACCCCCTTTTGACATGCAAGAAGCCAGATCTTTAAATCTGGAAAGTTAATGAAGTGTTGGTTCTGATAGCCACCTCATTTGATTAGCCACAAGATGTAACTGGCTAATAGACCTCCTAAGGTCTCCTCCTCTCATTAGACCTCCTAAGCGCTAATAATCTGCAGATTCAGAAAATTTCACTAGCCTTTTCAAACACAACCAAACTGACCTGAAGTTACTCACATTTTGCTATCAGTTTCAATTACTGGATTTCTCATCTTTTTTTTTTAAGGTTTAACTTGTTTGATAACAAATCAAACCAAGGAGTAGACGGAGAATGAGATGAGTACTCCAAACAGAATTGGGTCGAGAGCTACCATCTTCAGGTAATGATGGCTACTAGGACCATCTTCAGGTAATTGATGTGCTTACTCTAGTGTGATGCTTTACTTTAGCGGAGGTGGGGCACCAACATCTGGCCACTTATTTTTGCAGAACCTACTGCTGCCCATGCAGAAGAAGGCCCTGGGGAGCTGCTGGAGGAAATCAGATTCAGGTATCCAAGGATCATGGCTCATAACCCAACAAGTCTGGGGAAGTGAGGAGACCAGGTGCCCCCTGGGGGTTGCAGTTCCCAAAGCAGTGACCTGTGAAACCCTGCCTCCATGTATATCCAATAGTTTCACTTCCTGTGCATTTTTAATGCCCAAGCTAACTTTGAGGCAACTGCTGCCATAATTAATTTGTGCTAGGAAAATTAAAGCCTTATTATTGGTTTAAAATTCATTAATTGCTTTAAAAGCCTTGATATTGGTTTAAAAATTCATTAATTTTATTGCAAGATTTCAATGTTAGATTTGTTGACAATAAAGGAAATTGTTAAAGTACTTAAAAATCATATCAGCTGTTAAATTTTTAATAATCTACATGAGTGAGCAGTGTTTCATTGACCAGGGAACATAAAAAAAATTTCAATAATTTAAGAATGGAGAATTTGGGAGTTCCCGTCGTGGTGCAGTGGTTAACGAATCCGACTAGGAACCATGAGGTTGCGGGTTTGGTCCCTGCGCTTGCTCAGTGGGTTAACAATCCAGCGTTGCCATGAGCTGTGGTGTAAGCTGTGGTGTAGGTCGCAGACTACAGCTCCGATTAGACCCCTAGCCTGGGAACCTCCATATGCCGCGGGAGCGGCCCAAGAAATAGCAAAAAGACAAAAAACAAAACAAACAACAAAACAAACAAACAAACAAAATATATATATATATATATATAAAAAGAATGGAGAATTTGAAGAAACATCATTAAAATTTTTGATAAAATATTAAGGACATTTCAAGCATAAAATCTATAACAGTGTTGTATCTAGGGGAAAAATTCCATTATTATTAAAATTATTAAAATTTTTGAAAAGATTTTGGAGGTTTTCAATAACTTCAGTGTTTAATATAGTCCTTAATATTTAATACTGTTATAATTTTACAATATGAAAGAAATATAGTGAATTATCTTTTCTTTAGTTACTTTGTTTACTCTAGAAAGCTGTGTGACTATTATCAAATTCTTTAGGTACCATGACATTGGAGGGGAAGCACTGCCTTTCAGAAACAACAGTGCACATATACAGGGGAGTGTGGACATTACACCAGGCCTCGTAATCGTGAAAAATGAGAAGCCCTTTAACTATCTACTAATGTGAAAGTGCAGTAAAGCCATACTAATTATTATTATTCAGCAGTTCAAATAATGTGTTAGGTCACTAAGAACTAATATGGAAAGTTCTCAAAAAAAAAAAGAGAAAGGGAGTTCCTGTTGTGGTTCAGTGGAAAGGAACCCAGCTAGTATCCATGAGGATGTGGGTTTGATCCCTGACCTTGCTCAGTGGGTTAAGGCTATGGCATTGTCATGAGCTGTGGTGTAGGTCACAGGCGCAGCTAGGACCTGGCGTTGCTGTGGTTGTAGTGTGGGCTCGGATCTGTGTTGCCGTGGCTGTGGCACAGGCCAGCAGCTACAGCTCCAATTTGGCCTGGGAACTTCCATGTGCCCCAGGTTCGGCCCTAAAAAGACAACAACAACAACAAAAAGTTCTCAAGATGTATTGTGGAATCAGAATTAAGACGTGGAATTTAACCATTGTGGTAGAGGATGTATAAAATCTGTGATAGTTTAATTTTTTTTAACAAATAGCTATTATTAATATATTTCTCTTGTAATTGATATTTAACTCAAAATGTCTTGAAAAATTGCTAGAACAAAATGCAGTAAAATCTGAGGGTGATCTTAATTTTCTGTTGAAAACTTTATAAAATTCCCAAGCTTGTTATAGGGAAATGACCTGAAAAGCACTCAATTCTCTGTATTTTTTTTATAGATAATTATCTACCAAGGCTTAATGTTGATTAAACTACCTGCATGTAGTGCAGAGCAGATTAAGTTCAATCACCCCCAGCTCCAAAAAGACCCCAACCAAATACATCTTCCTCCACAGAGTTGTAGACAAAAGTATGCCATGTGACAAAAGTATTTCTAAAGAGAGAGATTTACCTGCTATGCTGATCAGGATTGATGTGCCAGAATATGCAAACAATCCTTGCAGGAAGGCTTCTGCAATGCGTGAGACGTCAGGAAGTTCAGCGTCCAAAGCGTTCTCAAACCTGGCCACATTCTCCTTTTCCCCAATCGCTAACAGCACAATTCCCGTGAGGGAAATGAAGCAAAGGACAGTCATCTTCGCCAAAGTACTGATAGTTTGAAACCAAGTCACCGTTCGCACCCCTCGAGTATTTACAAGTCCCAAAGACCACAAAATAGCCAAAGCAAGACATCTCTTCGGTAGCTCTGGGGCTGGGCACCCGGCGTAGAAAGGCTGAATTGTGTAGGTAGATAATAACAAAGATTCAGTAGCTAGTCTTAAAGGATGAGTAAAGAGTTTTATCCAAAGACTGAGGAAAGCCACAGACGACCCAAGAGACCGTTTGAGAAAATAATACTGGGCTCCGCTTCTAGGGAAGGTCGTCCCTAGCTCTGCGTGACTGAGAGCGGAGATCAAAGTCAGAACGGCACAAACCGCCCAAATACTCAGGGAGACGGCTACATTCAGTGAGGAATACTTTAACACCCCTTTAGGAGACACAAAGATCCCTGCTCCTATTGTGGCACTAAATATTAAAATGTTTCCACGGAAGAATCCTATTGCCCTCAGGAGTTGCATGCCTTTTTCGTTTTTTTTTTTTTTTTTTAATCCTGAAAAAATAATTTTAAAATTCAATGTGGATTGCTAATTTGTACACACCCTCATGATTCCTGCAATATGCTTTCTTGATTTAGCCATCATCCTTACATAAGCATTTTATTACTGCACTTAACTTTGTTTTAAAAATGATTAACTTGAGAATTGTCGCTAAGATGTTGTGAACTCTTTTAAGGCCAGAGTTAAAATGTTTCACATGTTAATTATTTAAAAATTCAGGTATGCCTGTGATGGTTGCACAACATTGCACACTTGAGAATGGTTAAAGTTGCACATTTTGTGTTAAATGTATTTTTTACCATAGGTTTAAAAAAGTTAATAATGTAATATACAAAACCCCATCCAATTGTACTCTTTAAATGGATGAGTCCTGTGGTATGTGAATTATGTTTCAACCACAGGTTCCCTTGAGGAAAGTTGTACCCTGAGTTGAGTTTATGGCAGTTGGAGATAAATGAGTGTTTGGCCAGGGTTTCTGTTTACTGATTACTGCTCCAGGAATGTTCCTAAGCATGCAGTAGCTGATTGCCTGGATTATTTCTTGCATAACTTGTAGTTTTGGCATTAGAGCTTCACACATGAAAAGGAGCTGAGCATGGACCACTCTAAGTACGTAGAACTATTTCGAGCTCAGGGACAAGAATGTTGATTGGCATTGGAGGTTAGAAGTGATTGGATTCTTGGTATATATTTTTTTCTTTTTTAAATTGAAGTGTAGCTGATTTACAGTGTATTTTAGTGTCTCGTACAGCAGTGATTCAGATACACATAAAAAAGAATATATATTTCTTTTTTATATTCTTTTCCATTTTGGTTTATCAAAGAATATTGAACGTAATTCCATGTGCTATATAGTAGGACCTTGCTGTTTGTCCATCCTACATATGGTAGTTTGCATCATCCAACCCCAAACTCCAACTCCATTCCTCCCCACCCCCACTCCCTTGGCAACCACAAGTCTGTTCTCTGTGTTCATGGGTCTGATTCTGTTTCATAGATAAATTCATCTGTGTCATATTTTAGATTTCATATAAGTGATAGCATTTGGTATTTGTCTTTCTCTTTCTGACTTACTTCACTTAGCATGAGAATCTCTAGTTCCATTCATGTTGCTACAAATGACATTATTTTGTTCTTTTTAAGGCTCAGTAATATTCTATTGTATGTATTGTATATATTGTCTATTCTATTGTATATACACCAGGTCTTCTTTATCCATTTTTCTGGTGATGGACATTTAGGTTTCTTCCATGTCTTGGCTATTGTAAATAGTGCTGTAATGAACATTGGGGTGCATGCATCTTTTTGAATTATGCTTTTCTCTGGATAGGTGCCTAGGAGTGGGGATTGCTGGATCATATGGAAGTTCTCTCTTTAGGTTTTTGAGGAAACTCTACACTGTTTTCCATAATGGTTTACCAATTTATATACCCACTAACAGTGTAGGAGAGTTCCCTTTTCTCCATACCCTTTCCAGCATTTATGGTTTGTAGACTTTTTGTTGATGGTCATTCTGACCGGTTTGAGATGGTACCTCACCGAAGTTTTGATTACATTTCTCTAATAATTAGCCATGTTGAACATCTTGGATTTTTGATATATTTTTAAAGTAGACCCTACAGAATTTGCTGATGGATTAGATATGGGGTTGTGAGATATTGACAGGAATAAGACTGATCAAATTATGTGGACCTGGCAACTGGAATAATGAAAGTGCCTTTACCTTTTTCTATTTATGAATGTATTCATTTGACTTTTGATGAGATTTTTCACTATTAAATTCAATGAGGCATGAACATTTTTTACAACTTCTTTAATGCATGTTTGAGTTTTTCTTGGATATTCATATGAGTGGAATTGCTGGGTCACAGGGTACTGTTGTTTTATTAGACGATTCCAAATTTCACATCTTTGTCAACAGTTAATATTATCAGATTTATTTTGGTGATATGATGGATGTGAAATTATATCCCAAAAGTATATTAGATTTTTGCCTATGTTATACATGTTTATTCTGTTTTCTGTATTCCATTTTTATTTCTCTATGTTTCTGTTTAGATATTTTATTTTGATGTATCTTCTGGCTCACCAATTACGTATTGTCAAATGCTGCTAGAGGAGAGGTGAGGCTAAATGTCAGGTTCACCTCTCCAGTTTTCTTTTTTCTTCAAGGGTTCGATTCCTTAAACCCTTGCTGCTTTGATATATTTTTAATTTTTATAAAATAGACATTTTTATATTTTAAACATCTTTTTTATTGTTATTGGTAGAATGTTGTTTTGCTACAACTTAGTCCACTCAATTGGAAGCAGAAGTCTACTTATACCTACTTGTGTATAACAGGCAATTTCAGTACTGATGTATTAAGGTGGAACTCATTCTAATTTGTCTTAGTAGATTTGCCTTAGTAGATTTCACTATCACTCACTCGATTGATCAAAACTATGTCCAAATATCCTTGGTACTTTCCTCCATCCTCTACATCCAATCCATCGCCAAGTCCCCTTGGTTCTGTTGCCAAATCATATCTTTATTTAGCCATGCATTTCTGATTCTACTACACATATCTTGATCTTAGCCAGTATCATTTTTTTTCTCTTAGGCAATGGCAGAAAACTCTGAACTCATCTTTCTGCTTTAGTTCCTATATTTTCTCAATCTATTCTCCACAGATAAAGGTAGAATACTCTAAAAGTAAATCTTAATGTCCTTTCATCTTTTGATTACATTTAGAATTAGGTACATTGTATTTATTTTCACTTATAAATTCTGTCTTTAAACATTTTCATACTATTTGATGCTGGTGTGTATTTCATAATTGACCTTAGATTCAGCTTGTTTGCTTAATAATTCTTTACTTATTTATTCTAATATATTGACAATCATTTAGTCTGTAGGTAATGACCTTGTTGGTGTTTTTTCCCTTTTCTTTTCCTTTCTATTGTTTTAAAATCTTTTTATACCTAGGACCTATTTTACAGAGATAAATATACAAGAATGATCACAGCAGTATTGTTTCTCTTTGTAAAAAATTTAAAGCCATGTAAATGTCCGGAGACATTTACAGGAGAATCAAAATATAAATTTTACTACATTTACACAATGTAATATCACAAAGTACTCAATATGAATGAACTAGAGATAGTAGTGTTAACATGTATATATCTAAAACATAAAATTGAACAAAAGAGCAAGTTGCCCTATATATTCATATATATGGCATGTGACTATATAATATTAAATATTAAAAAAAGAATGCCATCTATTACATATGAATACGTACACATAAAATAAAAAATATAATAATATTCCAGAGAGGGGCTGCTTCTGAGGGGAAGTAGGAAAATGCGAAAGGGGAGTTGCATAGGGTTTTTCAATAATATTTGTAGTGTTTAATTTTTTAGATTGAATGTTATTCTTTATATTTAAAAATATTTAAGTATTACTTTATCAGATCATATCTCCCGCTTACAACTCTCCAATGCCTTTAGAATAAAATATCTGCATAACATAGTCTACAAGGCTTTACAAGGTGTTTCATGACTATTCTTTTCAGTCTCCTCTCATTCCCCTCTCTTCTTATTCAGGAAATTTTGCCCTTTTCCTCAAAGCCTCTGCAAGTTTCTAACTTTCTTTTCTTAGAGAAGTTACTTCTTTGTGTCTCTTTGCTCATTTGGAAAATAAATGTATCTATCTCATTGGGTTGCTGCGGGGATTAAATATGTTAGAACATAAATAGTTCTTGCAATAGTACCTGGCATAGAGTGAATATTAACAATTACCATTGTTATTATAAGCATCACTGATGACATAATTTGATCATAAAGACCTTTAAGTGGAAGTGATATTTAAACTGAGAAATTAAAATGAAGAGATAGGGAGGGAGGAGAGCTCTAGGCAGAAGGAAGAGGTACGTGAAGGCTTTTTGTTTTTTGCTTTTTTTGTCTTTTTGCCTATTTAGGGCCTCACCCTCGGCATATGGAGGTTCCCAGGCTAGGGGTCTCATCTGAGCTACAGCTGCTGGCCTACACCAGAGCCACAGCAATGCCAGATCTGAGCCGAGTCTGCAACCTACACCACAGCTCACAGCAACACCGGATTCTTAACCCACAGAGGGAGGCCAGGGATCGAACCTGTAACCTCATGGTTCCTAGTTGGATTCATTTCTGCTGCTCCATGACAGGAACTCCTGCGAAGACTTTTAGGTGAAAAGTAACTTGGTGTACTCATGAATTGAAAGATAGGTACTATGGCTGGAGTGGAGTGAGTGAAGGAAGCAAGTGAGAGAGAAATGACCCAAGAGGGTCTTTTAGTTTATACCTTACAAAGTTGTATAATAATGGGTGTTGTATTTGTACTGTAACTCAGGTAGTTTCTGCCTGGAGTAGCCAATCTCTGGAATGATCCATAAACTCTTGTGTACCTCCTTCCCATATTGTGCTAGCACTACTGCTGGTCTATGTGACCACAGAATAGAGAAGGGATGGTCTGTCAATTATAAGATTGTGTTATAAAAGGCAGGGAAGCTTCTGTTCCCCAACCTCCCCGCAACCTCTCTCTCTCAGGTTACTTGCTCCTGGAAAGCCATTGGCCATGTCAAAAGGAAATTTTATTGGGAGACACCTGGTGGGGAACTCTCATCAAAAGCATGTGACTGAGCCATCTTGGAAGAAGATCTCCCAACCTCAATCAAGCCTTCATGTACTATACATTGACTGAAATCATGATATACTCTGATTCAGTCCAGCCAGCTAATGCTCTTTCAAATTACTGACAGAAAATATGAGATAATAAATATTTGATTTTAATCACTATTTTTTTCTTTTTTTAGTAATTAGTTAAACTTCACTGGGCACACACCAAAAAGACAGATTTCAAACTGGAAGCGCTGAAACTAAAATATGGAATGAGGCTCAGGGGTATACTGTTATAAAACAGCTTATGTAGTAGAAAACTATACCATTTATTCTTTGCTGTGGTTGGTTACAACATTAGAATTTTCAGTGGTTATGCTACATCGACCTTGGGAAACAGTTCAAGTTTTGCTTATGATTTCCAGAGGCATAAGCAAGAAATGACCCAGATCAGGTTAGTCTTCCAAAATAAGCTAAATTAAGCTTTATTTCTGTAACTCAACTAGTTTTGCCTGCTCAAGGATTTTTCAAGGTTGGTCTCTCTTTGGTTGTTCTGTTTTTTTTCTTTTTAGGACTGCACCTGGCATATGGAAGTTCCTGGGCTAGGGATCTAATCAGATTTACAGCTGCCAGCCTGCAGCACAGTCACAGCAACACTGATCCAAGCTGCATCTGCAACCTACTCTGCAGCTTGAGGCAATGCCAATTCCTTAATCCACTGAGCAAGGCCAGGGATTGAGACTGCATCCTCAGAGAGAAAACGTTGTGTTCTCAACTTGCCAAGACACAGCAGAAACTCCTTTTTTAAAAAAATTGAAGTAAAGTTAGTTTACAATGTTGTGTTTCAAGTGCACAGGAAAGTGATTCAGTTATACACACACACACACACACACACACACACACATACATTCTCTTTAAGAATATTTTCCATTATTAGAAGATAGTGAGTGTAGTTACCTGTGCTATATAGTAGAGTATATATGTTTATCATAACTCGTAATTTATCTTTCTCCCACCCTCACTATCCCATTTGGTAACCATAAGTTTGTTTTCTTTGTCTGTGAGTCTACTTCTGTTTTGCAAATAAGTTCATTTCTATCATTTTCTAAAAATTCCACATAATCACTAAATATTGAGGGCATTTTTGCTATACAATAATAAATAAGTAATATACCTATCACTACATTACTACACTAGGAACCTCAATAATACCAGGGCAAAGGGAGTGGGATCTGGTGGGTACAATATAGTAGTGGGTATGGGAAGGCATAAGTCAGAGGCCACACAGGTGCCCAGGAAGTATCTCTGGACTCAATTAACAGAAGAATGTAGTTTAGTTCCTCCCAGCTGGTGAAATGGAAGATAATGAATACATTCCTCTTGTTTTTAATGCCTCAGGAACTGGGCAGGCCAGAGTGCTGTTATTATTAGCAGTGATTGACTCCTTCTCAAGCCTCTTTGAACTTAAGATGACTAGGCTTGGAATCTGACCAAAGAAATGATAAGCCATGCTGTATTGCGGCCCAGGTAAATTAGCTTTGTCCAACTTTGGTGTTCATGTCCACTTGAAGTTATAGCATCCATATAGTACTAATTTCTGAAAGTCAAATATTTGCATTTTCCTTGTTGTGTGGATTCTCTAAAAAGAAATAAAGGTATATAATAATACTTTATGCCTGTCTATGCCAAGGAATTTCCAGGAATTATTTCTTTTAATATTTACTCAAAGTGATCTTATTGTTAACCTCATTTTAGAGATGAATAAATAGGCTCAGAGAACTTTCCTAATGTGTCAAATACCCACATTCCATTTTAGAGTCAAGAATTGAACCTAGGTCTTCTGAGTCTAAATTTCATGCTCTAAATCATTGCGCTATCCTGCATTCCCATAGTCGTTAAATACCCTTTCCAAGTAAGTGGCAAGATGAAAAGTTAGTATTTGTTGTATGTCCTTTTCTTACAGATTTTAAAATTAGTTGTCTATAATTGAGCATTTGCAAAATGATTTTCATTCTGTTCAAACCATTAGATCACTTTATTTTCTCCTTACATGTTAGAAATATGGATCAAATGGTCATAGAAATCTCAGCCAAAGCCAGTTAGATAATTTTTGAAACATCTCTTCTTTATATAGAGCATTTTTCTCTTAATCTTTATGCAAAACCTCAGAAAAATTAACCTGCTAAGTGTTCATATTTATAACACCCCTGTTAAATTTCATATAGATATTTTTAGATAACTGGTTTCATTTTGAGAGTCTTTGGTCAAAATATAGCATTATAATTACATAGCAGAACAATTTTAAGTGATTGAATGCTAAAGTTGGCAGTAGTACCCATTCCTTTCGTTCATTGGTGTCTTGATTTCTGGTTGTTGGTGAAGGGACTGACTTTAAATTTCAGCTGAACAAATTTTGTATTTGCTTCAATGTGGGTGAATGTGAAGGGAATACTAGGATCCTCAGAGGTTTGGGCTTTTTTAGATGATTCCTGCTCCCATAAATGCATACATCTTCAGAGTACTGGGGCCCCTTTTTCTGGAGTAGAATCCTGGCACATTCTTAGTAGAATCCTAAGAACATCTATTCATAGATTGTCAGGAATCTGGGGACCTGCCTGTACCCACAGACTTCATCTGTAAACTTCTTTAATCTTGTACTATAGCTTATGTTATTAGTGACTTTGACTTATGCACCTTAAAATACATAAATGTGGATTGTTTTCCTGGTAAAATGGCCTTTTAGAAGCAGCACCATGGTCAGTGATGACCTACAGGGTTTGGGAAGCATTCCTCTTAGAGTCAAGGGCAGGACACTTGACAAGAAGGGCTAGCCAGTGACACAGTGGTTTTAGGACATTTGGATGTGAAGCTCTGGAACTGCGAATCTTCCGTACAAGGGAAACCTGGGAATTATGAGGATGATTATGGTGTGTGGAGCAGTGAGAGCAGTTCATTACTGCTGGGTTCCTGCACCAGAAAATGTTTTTTTTTTTTTCTTTTTTCTTTTTTCTTTTTGGGCAGGGGGAGTTCCCAGTGTGGCTCAGTGGGTTAAGGATCTGGCTTTGCCACAGCTGTGGTCTAGGTCACAGTTGAAGCTCAGATTCGATCCCTGGCCCAGGAACTTTCATATGTTGCTAGTGTGGGCATAAAAAAAAGAAATTGATTTGTTTTCAAATTAAAACAATGAGCTATCACCTCACACCTGTAAGGAGAGCTATCAAAAAGACCAAAGACAAGAAATAACAAGTGTTAATGAGGATGGACTCCTTAGTGACTATTATCCCTAGAAATAGATATCCAGAAATTCTAGAAAGCCCACAGTGAGTGAATTCCTCTTTTGTGCTGTAAATTATGAATGTTACCTATTAATGAGAGATTCATGAATACTATTCTGGCATTTTTTTTCATGCCTACTCTTTGGCTGGGGGCTTTCACTTATTCTAATTGAGGAAGATTGTGGATACTACTCCATGGAAAGGATGGACTGGCTCTTTTTTGTGGGTGGGATAAAAGACTTTGATCAGAGAAGGACAGTTCACGAACCTGGGAAGTGCCTCCTTAAAGGCAGTTTAAGGGAAAATTTAAAGGAAAATGCCTCTTTTGAGCATTTCATTCCATATCAACCCTAAATATCTTTTTCGTTTCTCTCTCTCTCTCTTTTCTTTTTAGGCTGCTCCATGGCACATGGAATTCCCTGGCTAGGGATCAGATCTGAGCCACAGTTATGACCTATGCCACAGCTTTGGCAATGCTAGATCCCTTTAACTCCCTGAGCTGGGCTGGGGATTGAACCTGTGTTCTGGTGCTGCAGAGATGCCACCCTGCAGAGACACCATCAGTCCTGCTGTGCTACAGTGGGAACACCCATCTCTCTTTAATAAGCAATGAAATCTTGGTCTAAGGAGCAATAAACTAGTTGTATTTGGGATTAATTTGTATCTTCTCATATCTGCTGGGTTGACACCTTAACTGCCAAGCTCAGAGTCCTTCTACACAATTGGATGATCCCTACTATTCCCCAACATATTAAATGTGAGGCAGGCCATCAGGTCCCTCTCCTAGAGTGGCACCTTTGGTGCATCCAGCCCCACCTGTCCCATGCACAACCAAACATATTTTCTTGGACTGTCCAGAATCTACACGACCATCTATAGTCTGCTAGCCTGTGTATGTAAGTTGTTTTGAATCTGCAAAAAGTATCTTATGTGGTATTCTCATTTGACTTGTGTTCTACAAACAAGACTTAATTATCATTGTAAAACATCAACATTTTAACTCAAAGGCCTGTATTCTAGAACATTTGAGTCAACTTTCAAACAGAATATAGACAACCTGCCCTTGAGATACCCGCTATTCTTGAACTTCTTTACCAGATACATTTTGTTAAAAATCTCACTGAGATAAAATTTGAAAGGAGGAGATGGTCTCTGACCTAGTAATCATTCACTAGGTCATCAAAAGACTCTTCATGTATTATTCCTGTAGTAAGCTAGTCCAAGGATATACGGATCCAATTTCAACCTCAATTGCCCATAGTTTTTTTTTTTTTTTTGCCTTCAGCCTAGGTTCTCTGATACCTATTTGTTTGCTCTAGGATTTACTTTTCATCTTGTGTTAATCATTTCAAGGCTATTACTACAATTACAATTATGTTTAGAATAGTGATGTCAGGTCAGCAGTGACCACTGTGATAAATACAAATGGATACATTTATGTTGACACTGATAGGGTCATATTGACAAAAGCAGTTTCAGAGAAGTCAGTTAAATGGTTAAAGAGGATAAATATTTGGTAAGAACTAGTGTAGACTCTTCTCTGATACTATCTCTATATAGCATTCCGGTCTCAGTCATGCCAAAATATAAAGCTGCAATCAATAATGGAATACTTCTGAGGTGCTGCCAGTAGAGTATCAAGGGAGATGCCCTCCAAAGGAATATGCAGCTACTGTTCATTCAATTATCCATTCATTCGTCCGCATACTCAGATATTACTTTAAAAGATGTCTGTTCTTATCCACACATTGTCTTAGGGAGTGAGACTATACATTTAAATAAATGAATGAAATTTTAAAAATTTAAAAAATGGTTAGAGAATAACCCCTTCTTTAGAGCAGCTCTCTGTCTTTGGGGAAAAAAAGTAAGCAATTAAAAAAGAGTGTGGTCTATTACATAATAGCTCAGAAACATCAGTGCACAAAGAGGGACATTTCTGCAGTCTTATGGGATTAAGAAGAGCAAGCTTTATTGGGGAAGTAAGGCTTTAGTTACAAACCAGGAGAGCTGAAGTGTGAAAGTTCTGGACATGAGTTATCTTGTGCCGGTTGTGTTTTACATATGCAGTGTGTGTATACATACACATAAGGATATTACTCTGGTTGTAATGGAAAGATGCTTTGAATAAATCAGTCATTTTCCAAATGTGCATAATTTATTCTTTCTTGGTTGCAGTTTCAGGTGGAATTTTCTGTAAAACTCCTTCAGGTGAAATATATTCAACGTCATCAGCAGGTGAAACATTTAATAGTAACTGCAAAAAGCAAGTTATCTTGTTAAAATATGTAGAACCCAAATTAAAGTGAACAAAAGGAAAATAAAACAAAAGTCCACTGAGGACAAAAACAATGACATAGATATGATGCATCTTAGGAGACTTGATGATGGGTGTCAAAACCAAGAACAAAGACATGGCCAGGGTTCCAAATACAAATGGCAAATGTACCTGAGAACAAACATAAATCTGTATTAGAGAGGACTTGGAGGTTATTACAAATAGGGATGTAAAACATTTTATCTACAAACATTTGTTTAGTATTGGGGAAATTGGTTTCATTGATAAAAAATATTTACCAGGTCTTCCTCAGTTTTATACAAAGGAAAATAATCTGCTGGGAATGTCTTTAGGGTTAAAATAGCAGAAGGGAAGGCTTTGACTTAATAATTCACCATTTTGCTGATCTTCTCATTTTTTTTTAGTCCATGCTACCTGCCCATTCATATCTCTGTAATGAAGACATTGTGAAACAGCCCATACTATTACCATAAAGCATTTTTTCACTGTAAAAATTTTCTAACTTTTCTATCTTCAGGCAATGTCAAAGTTAATATTTGCTACTCCTTAATCTAATACATTTTCTACATATTACCTAATATATTACTTATATATAATTCCTTTGGAGGCAAATTTCTATCTTAAAAGAACCACAAGGTTTGTATTCACTTTCTCTGATTCTCACTTTTCCCTTAAAATGGGTCTTAACAATGTATATCTTTCAAAGTAATTCAGGCAATAAAAGAATATGCAAACACACAATTATATATGTAATTAAAGAATAGTATGTGCAACCAATAAATGATTAATTAAATGCTAGTGATTATGCCTATTTGTATTTTGTGTAACTCTTCTCTTTCCTATTATACTGTAAAGTTTTTGATGACATTATTAATGGCTAATTTATTATCCATATATCTTTAAGGTGTTTAGACTAGTGTCTTCCACATGGTAGTTGCCTAGTACATATTTATCGAACCATGAAATGACTCAGATGCAAAATTATCATTTTATTTCATTTTGTTCAATTTTGACATGTAGATTTCTGGTCCTCATTCTAAGAATTAGAACCCCCAGGGGGTGATATCCAGGAATCTGAATTTACGAAAAAAAATCACAAAACTATTCTTTTCCACAGTAGAGTTTGAAAATCTTAGCAATAAACTGTATTTGTTTTCTTTTTGAACTTTTGAGTCCACCTCTGTACCTTTGGGTACTGCTGAGGTATTTCTTGGTATTCTGCTACCTGCTTTTGCCTTATACAAGGTACATCCTAAAAGGGTTCTCTTGATTGTTTTTAGAATATGGTTCATTATACAACAAGGATTGTTTGGAACCCACATTATTAAAAATAACTTATGGGGATAACAATAGTAAGTGCTATATAGCAAGATATGCATTCCATAAGGCTTTTTACAAGAGAGTGATCAACCACTAATTTATTTTTTAATATTTTTATTTTTTTATTATTATTTTTTTTTTTGTCTTTTTGCCTTTTCTAGGGCCACTCCTGTGGCATATGGAGGTTCCCAGGCCAGGGGTCCAATCGGAGCTGTAGCCACTGGCCTAAGCCAGAGCCACAGCAACGCGGGATCCGAGCCGCATCTGCGACCTACACCACAGCTCACGGCAACGCCGGATCCTTAACCCACTGAGCAAGGGCAGGGACCGAACCCGCAACTTCATGGTTCCTAGTCGGATTCGTTAACCACTGCGCCACGACGGGAACTCCCAATTTTTTAATATTTTTATAACGACATTTTTTCCATTATGGCTGGTTTACAGTGTTCTGTCAATTTTCTACTGTACGGCAAGGTAACCCAGTTACACATACATGTATACTTTCTTTTTTCTCACATTATCATGCTCCATCATAAGTGACTAGGTACAGTTCCCGGACAGCAGGATCTCATTGCTTATCCATTCCAAAGGCAGTAGTTTGCATCTATTAACCCCAAATTCCCAATCCATCCCATTCCCTCCCACTCCGTCTTGGCAATCACCAATCTGTTCTCCATGTCCATAATTTTCTTTTCTGTGATTAACTACTAATTTAGCTTTAAGCTTTCTAGCAGGCTTCTATGAAAAGGGAGGCATGATCTTACAAAGCCTAGGTATCTGAAAAGAAAACCAAGTTATCTGCCTAGAAACACAAGTATTTCTAATATACATATTAGAAAGAATTTTCTTCAGTGTGTCTACATATTGACAGAGAATAACTTAAACATATATCATAGTAAATGTAGTAAATGTAGGAATGAGTTGCCAGAGGCCATTTGATTAAACACAATATTGGTTAAATCCACAGTATAGTTGGATGGGCAATTAGAAGAAAAAAATTCTTCCACAGTCTTATGTAAAGCATTTTAGATATGGTTAGTGTAGAGAGAAATTTCGATGATTTGAGGAATGAACAGATTACTTATCTCTCAGTCAATCCTTCATAGATATTCTGCCTCTGGATAACTTTTGAAAGATGAATGAGTTTGCAATTATACTCCTTGACAAATATCTAGAATGTAGCTCTTCTATATTGGCCATTAAAGCTAGAAACATTTGTTTTTTGTTTGTTTTGATTTTTAGGGACACACCTGAGGCATATGGAATTTCCCAGGCTAGGGGTCGAATCAGAGCAATGCGGCATCTGAGCCACATCTTGGACCTGCACCACAGCTCATGGCAACACCAGATCCTTAACCCACCAAGCGAGGCCAGGGATTGAACCTTCATCCTCATGGACACTAGTTGGACCTGTTCCCACTGTACAATAATGGGAAATTCCATAAAGCTAGAAACTTGTATGTTGACAGACATCTGAATTTAGAAGGCTGAAAAATCCTAGGCAAAAACCTACAAGTAATCTAAGGTAGTACACTCAAATAATCATTGGCCCTGGACATTGGTCAATCTATTCCACTGAGATCCAGTACAAACATTATACGTTCATACCACATATAGTTCTTTTTGACTAAAATTTCCTAGTTGTATTATACTATAAAAAAAGCATAAGGATCCTCTGCCTTTAATAACAGGGATCAGTCCTTTGCATTCTCTCTTGAGGTTTCCAATTGGAAATGGTCTAAGATGCTTATGAACAAAAAATAATAAATCTGTTCTCTAGAGCAAATGTCCCTAACATGGGCTTACAATGGGCTAGACAAATTTTACATGCAGCTATAAGAAGAAATACTCAAAGTACAAAATGCTCTTTAGAAAGATGAAGGGAATTTTTTTTAAGGTTGGATTTACCTTGTAAGGTCTGGAGAGGTTGGGCTCCTGGAATCTCAGTTTAATCAAGCCTGTCATCATTAGCCCTAGTAGAATCCAGTCTGTGAATCCCACATAGTTTATTAAAGTGATTAAGTCTGAGGGAATAATTAAAATGGAGGCAAAGATGAGTATCTGAATGACAGCTACAACTGGACAGGAGTGGATATTGAGAGTTGAGAGGATCAAAGGCAGCTGACCCTCCTGGCTTGCCACAAAATATATCCTTGATGCTGAAAATAGGGTGCAATTAAGGGAGCTAACTATTGAGGAAGAAACACCAATTGAAATGGCCCATTGCATGGAAGGGATTATTCTATCTATCCAGGTGACAGCCACAGCATCTGTGAAAAAAAAATTAGAGAAGCCACTCATTATATAATTGATGTAATATTTATACTGTATAGTATTTTTAATTAATTGACTTAACAAATATTAAATTGTAATTATAGCAAAGGCAAAAGACTGATAGCAGTAGGTTGAAGCTGCCCTTTATCAAAATGAGGACACTCCCTTCTATCTCTGTTTTTTTTTAAATTTTCTAAAAATCACAAATGAGGTTGGCCTTTGTCAAATGCTTTTATGAATCTCTTAAATTTGATTTTTGTCTATTATTATATCAATACAGTAAAACACTAATTGATTTTGGGATGTTAAACCAATCAATGATAAACTTCACTTGTTCATGGTGTAGAAACCTTTTTTCTATGTTGCTGGATTTAATTTACTAATGTTTTTAAGAATTGTTGAATTGTAATTCGTAGAATAATACATGTTATACATAATGTTTGCATGGAATTTTCTTTCTTTGTGAAAAGATTTATTTTGCCTCTGATTCCATATGAGTCATTGGGAAGTGTTCTCTCTTTTTCTGATTTCTGAAAGCTTTTGTTTAGGAGTTGCATTTTTTTTAAATTCTCTAATTGTTTTATTTATTTATTTATTTTTTATGGCCAGGGAGTGAATCTGAGCTGCAGCTGTGACTTAATGCAGCAGCTATGGCAACGCTGGATCCTTTAATCCAGTGCACTGGGCCAGGGATCGAACTATGTGTCTCCTCAGCAACTCAAACTACAGCAGTTGGATTCTTAACCCACTTCGCCATAGTGGGAACTCCTTAATTCTTGTATGTTTGATACTACCTGGGGCCTGGGATTTGATTCATGGGAAGATTTTAAATTATTCCTTTGTTTTGTTAATATAGATCTAATCAGATATTCTATTTCTTCTGGAGACAGTTTTGTTAATACAAGATTTAAAAAATATACCTTACTCAGTGGCACAAAGACACTCTCTCTTTTTCCATGGCCTTTCCCCTCTACCTCCTCAACCACAGGCGTTTGAGATGGTTAGGGATATGACTGAGGTCTCCCTGTCATGAAGGCTATACCCATCCAAGCATGCTGGGAAACTTTATGGAGGCTTTTAGATATCTGTCCCAAGTCATCAATGAACCCAGTACTGTGGAGTGAGAGCTAGATTCAGCAAAGGGGATTTGGGCAGAACTCACAGTCCAGAAGGGAAGGCCTCTAGCCACAGAAGTTCCTTTGTAGATAAAACAATTTGTGCCAATTCAAAATACTGTATTTTCATGGCTTCTGTTGTTGAATATATTATTGGTATTGCTATTTTAGATGCTTGAAATATCTAGAGGTGATTCTCCTGTTCAGGTAGAGGTATATGCGTATACAAGTGGGACATGGAAGTTCCTTCCAAACCCCTCTCCTTCTCCTTCCTTCAAAAAATAATATAGAATCTAAGTAGGAGAAAGATCACAGACCTGATTGAAAACTTAAAGGCAGCAGAGGAGGTTAAAAGATAGAGTATCTCAATATAACTATGTCCCTCTATGTCCAGGGACAGAATATATTGGGAGCAGGAACTTTACAGTAGATTATTACCAACTGATCAATTGTGGCTCCTATAGCCCTGGTTGTGGTTTTTCCAGACATTTGGGGATGAGCACATCAAATTGGACTTAACTACTAGCAAGGTGTGAGGAATTCAACAAATTTCTCATATCAAATGTAAATTGCATAGTCAAGAACGTAGCTAGCCTGGTGCAGTGGTATCTTGGTTTTGCACAAAAAATTGTAAGCCACACCCCAGTTTGCTAATTGAAGCAAAGTTGCTGAATTATTGGGGTTCCCATAAGTGCCTGAGCATGGTGCACTGATGCTTTGACTAAGCCAAAACACTGTGGTGCTCACTACACTGTAGTGTGAACAGCTGTGAGCCTCTGCACCAGCTGCTTAGAATGGAAAATAGATAAATATATTCTACTCAGTAATGAGTGACCAATCATCAGATTATTCAATCAGCAGCCATAATTTCTTTCCATAGTTTATGGCCCCAGAGATGGGTGTGTTTAACCTGCCAGTTTGTATTTTTCCAATGACAGAACAAACACCCAGGCCATTGGCAAGTCATTAGAAATATAGCAAGGTTTATCAAGGAGGGAAAGGCCAGGTCTATGAGAATAGCCTTAAAGTTCTGTCCACTGAGCTCCTTCTCTAGTGAGAATAATTAAAATCAAACTGTTGATTGATATTGTGCTATCCAGATTGCCATGACTGATGTCTGAATCCATCATCTTTTTAGACATAGTAACAACTTCCCAACATGTGCAAGACATAAGGAAAAGGACTCTACATTTTTGTTATGGAGGCTAACACTGAATGTCACACTGTGACTTCTGCCAAGATTTGACCATTTGTTCACAGTGAGGGAGGCCACTTACAGAAGATGTTGTCCCTGCTCCTGCCTGACAGATTGACTACATGACACCTTTGACCGTCTCTTGGAAGTGACAGCTTCCAAGAGACACATCTTCAGATTACAATGTTGCTGTCTCAATTTGATCAGCCCTCTCTGACCACACCACTGTGGCCCTTGAAACTAAGCTGTGCTTCGTGTCTGGCCTTTCAAAATCTGACAGTTGTATACCTTTTATCACATGCACCTGGAGTCTCTCGTTGGATTGACATTGTCCTAGATTATAAGGATAATGATGACTTGTTTGAATACACTCTTTCCTAATTCCTCCTACAGTGGCAATTGTGGGGTCCCAGGAGGGACCATTTAGACACTAGGGAATATGAGTATGGGAGGACAATACAGGTCTTTTGTGTTTCAGAGCCATTCCTGGGACCTTCCCTATGAAGGAAGACATAAAATATATTAAAAAATGGATTCCTTAAAATTGAGTTCCCTGGTGGACTAGCAGTTAAGGGGTGTCATGCTGTGGCTTGGGTTCAATCCCTGGCCTGGGAACTTGCATGCTGTGGGTGTGGCAAAAAATATTGTGGATCTTCTACTTATGTGGAAATAAGATCTTAGATTCTTTGTTTTGCCTTGTGGGAAATGAGGTTTGGGGAACCAATATAAAAATGATATTCTAGGTACAGCTCTTGTTATAAATAATAAATAGTCTTTGACTCCATTGCCAGCATCCATGAAACTGTGCCAGGCTAACTTGTAAGATTGCAGTTAGGGTTAAATCTCAGACTCTTCAACAACTATTTGTTGAGAGTCTTGTGATTTCTTTTATGACACATGGGTTATTTAGAAGTGTGTTGTTTAATTTCCAAGTATATGATTTTCCTCAAATTATATTCTGTTGTGGATTTATATTTTGTTTCTATTGCTGTTGAAGGAAATATTTTGTATGATGTAAATTTTAAATGTTTTGAGACTTGCTTTATATTCTAGTTTTACCCTAGAGAATGGCCCATAAGCACTTGAAATAAATGTATATTCTTCCTCTCTTTGGTGGAGTGCTCTCTAAATGTCAATTAGATCAGTTTGATTAAGAGTACTGCTCAGATCTTCTATATCCTTATTGATTTTCTATCTGGTTATTGAGCAATGTACTGACAGTTGCAACTATAGTTGTTGATTTGTCTATTTCTCTTTTCAGTTACATTAATATGTCTTCATATATTTGGAGGCTGTGTTGTTAGGTGCGCATATATTTATAATTGTTCTGTCTTCTCATATATTGACTCTTTTATCACTATGAAAAGCCTTACTTTGTCTCTACTAATTTTTTTTTGTTTTAGAGTTATTTTGTCTTATTAATATCACTATTATTTCTCATAGTTACTGTTTGCATGTATATTTTCCCACCCTTTTACTTTATACTCAAGTATGGTTTTGAAACTAAAGTGTATCATTTAGGCAGCATATAGTTAGACTGATGATTTTATCTAGTGTGACAATCTCTGCTTTTTTATTGAATTTTAGCATTTATAAAATATTCTTGTTTAATATTACTGATACTTTTGTATTTAAATATATCATTTTACTATTTGTTTTTATCTCTTAGGTCGTTTTGTGTTTCTATTCTTTTCTGCCTCGTTCGTTCAGTGTTAAAAAAATATTCTTGGAAGTTCCCATCATGATTCAGTGATTAACGAACCTGACTAGCATCCATGAGGATGTGGGTTCGATCCCTGGCCTCGCTCAGTGGGTTACGAATCTGGCATTGCCATGAGCTGTGGTGTAAGGTCGAAGACTCAGCTCAGATTCTGTGTTGCTGTGGTTCTGGCATAGGCTGGAGGCTACAGCTCAGATTTGACCCCTAGCCTGGGAACCCCCATGTGTTGCAGGTGTGGCCCTAAAAAAAAGTCAAAAAAGACAAAAAAAATATTCTTAATATGTCATTTTAATTCCTCTGTTGATTTCATTTTTTCTTTTTTTTAGGGCCATACCCGCTGCATATGGAAGTTCCCAGGATAGGGGTAGAATCAGAGCTGTGGCTGCTGGCCGAAACCATAGCCACAGCAATGCCAGATCTGAGCCATGTCCGTGACCTATACTGCAGCTCACAGCAACATTGGATCTTTAACCCACTGAGTGGGGCCATGTCTTCCTGGATGCTAGTTGGGTTCATTAGAGCTGAGTCACAATGGGAATTACTAATTCTTCTATTGATTTCTTAATCTATATTTTTAGAGTTATTTTCTCAGTAGTTGGTTTGGTAATTACAACATGCACCTTTATAATCATCAAAATCAATTTCAAGTTAATTTCAGTAAACTACGGCAACAGAGCTCCAGGAAGCTCATTTCTTTCTCCTTTTTTGTGCTATTACTGTCATCTATATTGCAATCTACTTTATAAATCTTATACTTGTTTCAGAGTTATTGCCTAAAATCTTCTTAGACATTCTTTTTCTTTTTATTGAGAGCCTACTACTGATTTTCCTTTCTCTTTAGAGCCCTATGATAACTAGAAATGTAAAATTTAAAAAATATAAACTTTATTATTATATTTTTCCAGATATATTAAGTTCCATTGAGAATTGAGGCTCTTTCAATTTATTTTTAGGGGAAAAAGTCAGTTTCTTTACTATAAAGACAAAAATTCTGAAAATATGAATAATTCTTAAGGTAAACTGAAATTATATATATATATATAATTATATATAAAATAGGATTCATTTCTATTTCAGTAATAGAAAAGTTAAGTGCTCAAGCTCTGTATAGAATTTGGGAAGATGCCTGGAGACAAAGCATATGAGTTATGTTTCTTGGTGGCAGATGTTAACCCAGAGCACTCATGATGTCCTTACAAAGTATATCTCAAGGGATTTTTATAAGTATTCTTATATTTTCTATTCTATTCTATTCTATTCTATTCTATTCTATTCTATTCTATTCTATTCTATTCTATTCTATTCCATTCCATTCCATTCTATTCTATTCATCTATTGTGTTCTGCCTTTTTCCGTTTTGTAATTCTTGGTGTTTTCCATATTTTTTGCTGCTAGATTTTACCCATTATCATATGCTTAAAAGAGAATGCTTAACCGTTTGAACTTTATCTATAAATAAATCAATAAATGAATAACAGACATGAATCAAGGTAGCATAATTCCCTTAAAATATGCAAAAGATCCAGTCTCTATTAGAAACTCCTTTTATTCAGGAGAATGAACCAGAGAAGGTGTTCTCTGTGATTCTGTGTAGCCATACCTGAGGACATGATTTCCTTTGGAGTCAGGACTGCTAGGTAGGAAATGTTAACTAATAAGTAAATCAGTGCCACAAGGGTAAGTGCAGTAATCACACATTTGGGGATATTCTCACCAGGGTTTTTCAGTTCTCCTGTAAAAAAAAAAATAAATAAGCCACTCATAAAAAAATAACTAATAATATAAGCTCTGAACATAGTTTCAATAAAATATATAATAAGAAAAAGAGGAAGTTCCTATTGTGGCTCAGCAGGTTACAAACCCAACTAGTACCCATATGGATGCAGGTTTCATTCCTGGCCTGGCTCAGTGGGTTAAGGATCCAGCATTGCCATGAGCTGTGGTGTAGGTTGCAGATGCGGCTCAGATCCCATGCTGCTGTGACTGTGATGTAGGCCAGGAGCTGCAGCTCTGATTCTACCCCAGTCTAGGAACTTCCATATGCTGCAGGCGCGGCCCTAAAAAGCAATAAATAAATAAATAAAGACTACACACAACAAGTGTTCATTTTTGTTGAATGTTATTTACTATACCTTGGGTGAATTATTGATTCTAGTAGCAAGAGAATTGTGCTAAATTCTGGGTTGCAATGTTATATCTCTGGTATACTCAACACGAACCTCTTGGATTAAAAAAACCCAAAAACTCAGAAAACCTGGATTCTAGGCCAGGAGAACTGGAGCAAGTCTTCTCTAACCTTACGGCCAACACTCTAGAACTATAAATACATGTTAAAGAAGGCCTAGAACAGGTCGTCTGTTAAATCTGTTCACAATATTCTAGGACATTAGGGTAGCCTCTTCTGCTCTTCTACTCCTTAGATTAATTCTTTAGATAAGAAAAATCTTGGAGTAAATTTAAGTGTATATTGCCAACACCAAAATTGACACAGATGTTTAACTATTTGGAAGATATAAAATTACATTATTAATTCACACCATGCAACTCCCCCAAAATAATTCATATGCATGAAAAAGTAAAATGTAAAGACCATAAAGATTTAGAGAAAGAAGCATAGATACATATTTACCTAGATCTTGAGAAAGACTTTTCAAGTATGAAAAATGAAAAATAAAAAGATTGATAGTGGAGTTCCCGCCATGGTGCAGCAGAAACGAATCCAACTAGGAACCATGAGGTTGTGGGTTCTATCCCTGGCCTCACTCAATGGGTTAAGGATCTGGTGTTGCCGTGAGCTGTGGTGTAGGTAAGCAGACATGGCTGTGATCTGGTGTTGCTGTGGCTCCAGCGTAGGCTGGAGGCTACAGCTCCACTTCGACCCCTAGCCTGGGAACCTCCATATGCCGCGGGTGCGGCTCTAAAAAGACAAGAGGCAAAAGCCAAAAAAAAAAAAAAAAAAAGATTGATAGCTATAAGTATTGATCATATAAGTATTAAAATTCCGGTCTTTATAAACAAAATTAAAAAATAAACTGGGAAAATATTTACCTCTCTTACAAGGAAGAAGTATAAATGGGCATGAACATTAGCAAAACACTTGAATAAAAAGTGAGCTATAACACTGAAATTTGCTTTTCACAAATCTAAGTAATTAAAGAATGAAGAAGGTATGATAACGCCAGCGTAGTCATTTTAATTCATACTAATAGACATATTTGTGAAGCTTTTCTGGAAGGCAATTTGAAAATATTTCTGAAGACACTTCTAAACATTGTATGCCTCACTTAGCAATTTTACTTAAGATTTTTTTTCTTATAAAACAATGAGAAAACCACAAAGATTTATGTAAAAGAATGCTGATTGAAACAATAAATATACAATCAAAGTGAAAAACTGGAAACAACTCTTGGGTCCAACAAAGGGAAAATATTTGAAAAATAGCCAATTGCATATGATAGAATATTGTGTACTCATTAAAAATATTTATACTTGATAATATTTATGAATTCTCATTATGTGCTTTAAGCATAATAGTTATGAGTATATGTATAGTGTGACCCCTACATGTGTGTATATACAAGATAATCAGTAATCTTTAATTTACATCTTCTGTACTTAAATTTCTTTTTCTCTGATAGGATCTATTATAATTAGGAAGTAAAGACTATTAAAATATTTGTTTAGTAAAAAAATGCAATTTCTGCGGAGTTCTTAAACCATATCTGTTTTGCGTTTACTTGTTTTAATTTGTAAATAACTGGAAAACATTTATACAGAGTTAAATGCATTTCCACCCATCTGATAAAGCAATAGAAAAACACTTATAGCAAAACAAAGTAGTATTTCTTTCTTCGAATTAGGCTGCTTAACCGTTTATATGTTTATAGCCTGGTGGTATTTTTTATAATTTAAAAATAAATAACTTTACCTGCTATTCGAACAAGGACTCCCCAGCCAGAATATGAATATAATCCTTGTAAGAAGGCTTCCGCAATCTGTGAGGCATCTGGAACTTCAGCATCGAAAGCTTTCTCAAACCTGGCTAGGTTCTCTTTCTTTCCTCTCACCAACAACACAATTCCAGTTAGAGATATGAAGCAGAGAACTGTAATTTTCACCACTGTACTGACAGTCTGAAACCAAGTTACCTCTTTCACTCCTCGAGCGTTCAGAATTCCCAAGCACAATAAAATGGCCAATGCTAAACATTTCTTTGGCACCTCAGGAACGAAACATCCAGGATAGAAAGGCTGTGTTATATATCCTGCTAGTAACAAGACACGTGCAGCGATACCTGCTGGGGTACTAAATAGATGGATCCAGAGGTAGAAGAAAGCAATAAAGGGTCCAAAAGATCTCTTGAGGAAGTAATACTGTGCTCCACTTCTAGGGAAGGTTGTCCCCAGCTCTGCGTGACTAAGAGCAGCCACCACAGACACTAGGGCACAAGCAGTCCAAATACTTAGGGAGACCCCCACATTGAGCAAAGAGTATTTTAACACCCCTTTAGGAGCAATAAATATTCCTGCACCTATTATGATACTGAATAAAAAAATTGTTCCATGGAAATATCCTATTACCCGTTGAAGCTGAATATGTTCTCCCATCTTCATTTTCTTAAGTCTGGAGCTTAATTTAAAGAGCTACCATAAATTCAGTTTTTATTCTGTTATATTTGTGAAAGGCTTCATTCAATATCCTTAGAGTTAAGTGCTTTGCTTTCCTCTTCCTCTCTAACTCAAATAGATTTTGTCACAGCACTTAACATAATAAAGAAAAATTAACTTGTGAGTTAAATGCCGCTAAAGTTTCTGAGATCTCAATATTAGAGTTAAAATGTTTTATGTGTTAGGCATTTTAAAAGTTATGCACAATTAAACAGGTTAGACACAGCTAATTGAGAATGAGAGATGAACAATTCCAAGTAAGCTTTCTTATATGGACTTGTAACCTCTTTAATTTTGATCCTTAAACAGGTAATTCTTTAAGTTTGGACCATAAGGAAGTTTGTATAGAATGACAAAAAGTACAAGGTTTGAATCCCATTTGCCACTTTTTAGCAGATGTTGGCTTGAACACGCACCTATCTGCCACTTACCAGAGAATCTTTGTTACTTAATGATTTTTGACTTTGTTATCTTAAAAAATGGGACTGCTAATCCTTATTTTTCTTTAATAGAATAAAGATAATTTATCGATGACGCAAATACTAATACAAAGCTGTTACCTAACATATATGTTAGGATACCTAACATACCTTAGGGATTGATAAGTGTTAGTTTCACAATTTTTTTTTTTTTTTATCTTTTTAGGGCCACACCTGGGGGGGCATATGGAGATTCCCAGGCTAGAGGTTGAATCAAAGCTGTAGCTGCTGGCCTACACCACAGCCACAGCAATGCCAGATGAAAGCCCCATCTGTGACCTACACCACAGCTCATGGCAACACTGGATCCTTAATCCATTGAGCAAGGCCAGGAATCAAATCTGTGTCCTCATGGATGCTAGTCAGATTTGTTTCTGCTGAGCCATAGTGGGAACTCTCCACAATTTGGTTTTTTAAGTTATCACTCTCTACGTTATAAACAGAGTGTTCAGCATCTTTAAGGTTCTTTAAAAATATTTTATAGTTAGTTGCAAATTAGATTTAATTTTTGATAAAACAGGTCACTTAATACACATATTTAGGGTTTTATATTTCCCTGGTCAATACTCTAGTAAGGGTATGATTCATCTTTTCAGCATTATTTATTTTTTTCTATATTTTCAGCTACTTATTGACTTACAGTACATTCTTTTAAGCACTTGAATTTTGCTAGGTACTGTATGAAACAGTGCATGTACAGGAATAACTAAGACACAGTCTGGATCTCACTTACCGTTTTAACCCTGGCACCTGGTCCAGCTCGGGGTACACAGTATGTCTCAGAAATATGTTGAATTAATGATCCTTGTCCTCCAGAATTTCCTATTTAGAGAAGATACATATATAGACCAAAACTTTTAATATACCAGTTGTGAACTTCAACATGGTAATACTAATAATAGCTAACATTTACCTGGCACATACTATGTACCAGGAACTGTGCTTAACGCTTATATGAACTCATTAAATCAAATCAACCACTTGTGATACAGATAGATAAAGAAATTAAGGAATAAGAAATTAAGTATTTTGCCAAGATCACCCAGCCATTCACTATAATTAATTAAGTGCAATGTATTTCACATATATGTTTATACATATATTATGATTTTACTTATAGATAAATCCATAGAGCCACAGAAACCAAGAAACAACTCAGAGAAAATATAAACCAGGAAAGTTGGTTTGTTTTTTTCTTGGTGACCTTTCTCATGGGTCCTGCATTTATCCAATCTCAGAGATGCCTCCTTTTGTGCAGGGACTGTGTTAGGATTGATGCAACCCTCAAGTCTGACTCATGGTCATGAATGAGTGTTGTGTTAGCCTCACTCTTCATTCTTTCACAAGTGCACAATTGCAGTGGCCTGACAGTGTAGATAATTGAAAACCAATAAATAGACTTTAATTCAAGTCTTGGCTATGAGGACAGTATTCTGAAGATTTCTAGACATATTACTACAGTTATAAGCAAAACCCTTGGGGATAGGCTATACATTTTTCTCCAGTATAAAAATAGACATATAGACCAATGGAATAGAATTGAGAGCCCAGAAATAAATGCATGCATATAAAATCAACAAATGTTTGCCAAAGAAGCCAAGAGTAATCAATGGGGAAAGAATAGTCTCTTCAATAAATGGTACTGGGAAAATAGAATATTCAAACACAAAATTAAACCCCCATCTTACACAACTCACAAAAACTGACTTGAAATGGGATCAAAGACTTAAACACAGGACCTGATATTTTAAAACTCCTAAAAGAAAACAGAAAATAAGCTCCTTGACATTAGTCTTACCAATGATTTTTTTTGGATATCACACCAAATGTGGAAAAAACAAAAGCAAAAATAAACAAATGGGACTATATCAAACTAAAAAGTTTCTGGAATTCCCTGATGGCCTAGTGGTTGAGAACTTGGTGTTGTCACTACTGTAGCTTGAGTTTGATCCCTGGCTCAGGAACTGCCACCTGTGAGGAGTGCAGACAAAAAATAAAAAGTTTTCTTACAACAAAAAAATCAACCAACAAAATGAAAAGGTAACTTATGGACTGGGAGAAAATATTTGCAAACCATCTATCTGGTAAGTGTTAATATCCAAAATATATAAGGAACTCATACTACTCAATAGCAAAAAATCAAAACAATGGAATTAAAATCTGGACAGAGGAGATGAACAGAATTTTCCCCAAAAAGACATATAAGTGGCTAACGGGTACATGAAAAGACGCTGATTTTTTTTTTTTTTTTTTGGTTTACTTGTAATTCTGCCTCTATATTTTTAATTCCTAAGGTGGTAATTTCTAGTTGTTATTTATCTTTGTGCTTCTGAAACAACTTATATAGACCCTCTGATTGCATTAGATTTTGAGTGTTAGAGATATAAAAAAATAAACTAATTTGGGGAATATTTGACATACTGGAGTCACAGGATCTTTCTTCTGGCTGACTCTAACCTTAGAAATTTCCTTTATATTCTCTGCATTAATTTATAAATTAATGGAATGGGACTGCATGATTCTCAAACTGAAATACTCATTGCTCAGATAACTGTATGCCAGGGAATAGGTAAAGCCATGGGATAAATGTTATACATCTTCCTGAGGTGCCAACTTTACTCAAAGCACTTTTATTTTGAATTTTTTTTTTTTCTGGCTGCTCCGCAGTATATGGAGTTCCTGTGCCAGGGATCAGATCAGAATTGCAGTTGTAACCTACACTGCGACTATAGCAACACCGGACCCTATAACCCACTGTGCTGGGCTGAATATTCAGTCTGCATCCTGGTGCTGCAGAGACACCACTGATCCAGTTGTACCACAACTGGAAACCATCCAATTGGAGGGAACTCCAATTTTGGAAAAATTTGCATGCATTTATTTATGCATTCAAAATTTATTTTGAAGCACTTATTCTAAATATTTGTACATTATGAAATGAAACATAAAATTATCATGATTTTTTTAAAGATAAAAAACTAATCTTCAAAGATGTAGTCACCCCACTGACATGGATGGACACTCTACCCCATCATCCAAAATTTGGTTCAGATATCAAGCCTGACGATGACAGACCTGCATTAAGAGGGCAGGAGAGGGTTCATTATTATCATAATGAAACTTCTCAGAGGGCCAGAGCAGGGTCCTAAGCAGGTCCAAAACTGTCTTGAGAGGACAGGCAGGAGCTACTAGCTTGGTGTTCTATCGTGGTTAGGAAATAGGGCTGAGGTGAGAGTTCCCAATTGAATGGGATGGGGCTTGTGTGATTTTAAGTTCCTGTTGGTGCCAGTGGAGGGAAAACCAGCCTTTCTTATCAGATTGTCCTGGAGTGGACAGAAAGGGAAAGGGAAGTGGTGGGACTTAAAAGCTGTCAACAGTCAGACATCCAAATGGGGTGAGATGAGTTCCCATTGTGGCTAAGTGGTAATGAACCTGACTAGTATGCATGAGGACACAGGTTTGATCCCTGGACTTGCTCAGTGGATTAACCGTCTGGCTTTGCCATGAGCTGTGCTGTAGTTCAGCTCAGATTTGATGTTGCTGTGGCTGTGGCGTAGGCGGGCAGCTGCAGCTCTGATTCGACCCCTAGCCTGGGAACTTCCATAAGGCGCAGGTGCAGCCCTTAGGGAAAAAAAAAAAAAAAAAAAAAAAAAAAAGATGAAAAAAAGTGGAGTCAGATTCTTTTTTAAAATTAACTAATTAATTTATTTTTGTCTTTTCAGGGCCACACCTATGGCATATGGGGGTTCCCAGGGTAGGGGTCGAATTGGAACTGTAGCCACTGGCCTACCCATAGCCACAGCAATGCCAGATTTGAGCCATGTCTGCAACCTACACCACAGCTCACGGCAATGCCAGATCCTTAGCCCACTAAATGAGGTCATGGATCAAACCTGCATCCTCACGCATACTATTCAGATTCCTTTCTACTGTGCCATGATGGGAACTCCAGATTCTTTATTAATGCAGATTTTTTTTTCTGTTGTTATTAGAATGCATCTTTGAGCTATATCTTTAGAATCTTGATTTCAAGTTTTGGTATATTAAACCAGTGTCCTCTCTGCCACTCTACAAATATTGTGAAGTGCCTCGTATGTACACTGTTTTAGATGCTCTGTATATATCAGCATACAAAATAGACAAAGATCCTAGACACAGTTGAACTTAAATTCTTTTGTCATTATTTAAAATCCATGGCTTGAGTGTAGGGACGATGATCAGGAAACTTATTTATTTATTTACTTATTTACTTATTTATTTATAAGGCCACACCCATGGTATATGGAAGTTCCTGGGCCAGGGACTGAAATCGCAGCTAAAGCTACAGCAACGCTGGATCTTTAACCCACTGCACCAGGAAAGGGAGAGAACGGGCACCTCCTCAGCAACCCAAGTTAATGCAGTCATATCTCTAACCCTTTGTGCCACAGCGGGAACTCCAGGAAATTTCTTATGCTCATTTGGAATCAGTTCATGCAGAAAGAAAGCAGACTGTTCTAACAGTGGCTATGTCTGTGACCTTTGTGCTGGTATTTGTATTGCATCTGTGAGGAAGGGGATGATGCAGTGGATGACACGAAAGCCATTTCTGTTATTATTGTCACTCCATAATTCAGATGAGGAATTTATACTGAATTTTAGGTGGGCATTGTTTTGAGGCCCTCATTCTTAGTCTGGTCTGTTGGTCTATGTTCCTTCCAGAAGCATGGTTCAGAGAAATAGAACACATTTTTGAGTTACGCAGACCCTCTCCTTTTTTCTCTAAATTGTCTTGTTTTCATAATGAAAGTTGCATGTGGAATCACCTATGACTGGAGATATGGTGGGAGGCTGAATTGTGTGTCCTTTTACTATTTTCTCTGTATTGTTGTTACCAAAGCCAAATATTGTGATTAGAAGACAGGGAGTAGAGGAACAGGAGAGAGATAGGTGTGGGATTGGTAAGAGAGTCAGGAAAACTTTTATTCACTTTATTGGATACCCAGGAACTGGGTGCTAGATGTGCTGGTCTCAGGGACTGGAAACTTTGGGGGCAAAATGGAAGCAATGATCCTGCGGTAAAGGTTCCTATGCAGCCTCATCCTATTAGGGAATAGATTTGTACAGAAAATCTATGTAAAACAGTACTGCTAACAGGAAGGAGAAGATGCTGATCTCAAGCTGTTTGAACAGTTCAGTGGAGCAAAAAGAGACTCTGGACTCTACACCCAGACTAAGAAGCTCAGGAACGTAATTAAAATATGGACCTGAGACTTCTGGTTTCTTGTATGGCACGTAAAGAACTTCACTTTGTCCTAGCAATAGCTGAAAAATGAACAACTCTTCTTAGATCTGTCAGAGAAGTGAGGTCAAAGGGAAAACTATTGCCCACAAAGATGAGAGACAGAAAAGGAGATATGGAGAATCATAAGTTAACCTGAGCAGAAATTCTATAAGGACCAAATAAAATGTAGTTGATTAATGGCTGGAGGCTCTGGGTGGACAAGTCAGAGATAAAGCTCCCATAGGATGACCCTCCCACTTTTGTGAGTTTTACTTCCGGGAACTCTACTAGGTCCCCACAATGAGTTTCAGAGAAAAATAACCTTAGGCTTTCATCGGGGGAAGAGGGAAGGAACCATTTAAAAATATGCCAAAGCATTCTATTTTTGTTTTTATTTTTGTTTTAACTGACATGTAATTGAAACAAAATGTTATATTAGTTTCAGGGGTACAGCATTTTTGTTGTGAAATGATCACCACAGTAAGCCTAGTTCACATCCATCACCATGCATAGTTACAAATTTTTTTTCTTGTGATGAGAACTTTTTATTTTATTTTTAATTTATTTTACTTTTTAATTTTTTAATGATTTTTATTTTTTCCATTATTGTTGGTTCATAGTGTTCTGTCAATTTTCTACTATACAGCAAAGGGATCCAGGCATGCATGCATATATATATACATATATATATATATTCTTTTTCTCACATTATCCTCCATCATGTTTCATCTCAAGTGATTAGATGTAATAGTTCCCTGTGCTATACAGCAGGATTGTGAAGAGAACTTTTAAGATCTATTAGCAACTTTTAAATACACAATATAGTATTATTAACTATAGCTACTAGGCTGCACATTATATACCCAAGACTTACTTACAGGTGTAAGTTTTTACCTTCTGACCGCTCTCACCCATTTCACCCAAACCCCACCAATCTGTTATATGAGTTTGCTTTTAAATTCCATGTGTAAGTGAGATCATGTGGTACTTGCTTTTCTCTATCTGACTTGGTATAGTGCCTTCTAGGTCTATCCATGTCATGGCAAATGACCAGATTTCATGCTTTTTTATGGCTGAATAATATTCTAATACATAAATTAATTATATATGTGGGTTTATTTCTGAGCTCTCTATTCTGTTTCAAAGATCTTTTTATACCAATATGGTTATCCTTTAAATAATATAGTTTTATAATATAGTTTGAAATCAGGAAACATAATGCCTCCAGGTTTGTTCTTTCTCAAGATTGCCTTGACTATTTGGGGGTCTTGTGTGGTTCCATAAAATTTTATGATGGTTTGTTTTATTTCTGTGAAATACCATTGGAATTTTGAGAAGGATTACATTGATCTGTAGATTGTTTAGGATGGCATGGACATTTAACAATACTACTTTTTCCAATCCATGAACATAGACTATCTTTCCATTTAGTTGCATCTTCTTCAGTTTACTTCATCAACGTCTTATAGTTTTCAGTGTGAGGTCTTTTACTTCCTTGGTTAGATTTGATCCTAGGTGTTTTATTCATTTTGATGCAATTGTAAAGAGGATGGTTTTCTTAATTTCTCTTATATTCACTTTCCTAAGATTTTTAGGAAATCTTAAGTTACTTTCCACTGCTCCAGATAAACTTTTGTCAAGGTCTCCAGTGGTCTCCACATTACTAAATCCAATGATGAGATTTTAAGTCCTCATTTTACTTGATTAATTAACAGCATTTGTGGACCTTCTTTTGTCCTTGATAAGTTTTCTTCACTTGACACAGGACACTACATTCTTCAGGTTTTCCTCTCATTTCATATATGGCTTCTTCTCCATCTTCTCTGCTGATTCTTTTCCACCCACAAATCTCTAAAATTAATCAGAGCTCAGATTTTGGAGCTCTTCTTTGCTTTCTTTACTTCTTTCCAGCTGATGTCCTCCAGTTTCACTGCTTTAATTGTTATCCATATACTTTCTTTTCCTATTTTCTTTTTCTTTTTTGCTTTTTAGGGCCACAACCACAGCAAATGGACATTTCCAGGGTAAGTGTCAAATAAGCTACAGCTGCTGGCCTATGCCATAGCCACAGCAATATGGGATCTGAGCTGCATCTGCAACCTGTACCACTTCTCATAGCAATGCCAGATCCTTAGCCCACTGAGCGAGGCCAGGGGCCAAACCTGCATCCTCAAGGATACTAGTCAGATTTGTTTCTGCTGTGCCACAATGGGAATTCCATCTGTATACTTTCTACTTGTGAATTTTATCTCTTGTGCTTGAACTTCTCCCTCAAAAGTCTGATTAATTTATCTAAGTATATTTTCCATTTCTAATTGGATATTTTACAAGCTCTTCAAACATAACATGTCTCAAACTGCACACTTGATCTTGTTGCCAAAACTGGACCTCTGTCCATGGTGTCAAATAGAAACACGAAGACAGAATTTTAGGCAAAGGAGAAAAAAATAGCTTTATGGCTTCACCAGGAAAAGGAGGCCCCAGCAGGCTAATGCCCTAAGACCTGTACCTTCCCATAGGAGAGAATAGGATGTGGTTTCATATTTTGGGAGTAGAAAAGAGGGCCATATATAAGGATCAGTGCAGAAGCAAGCTTTCATTCTTCTTCAAAGTTGGTATTTATTGGCACAGGACTGGTTCTGGTGGTCCTCCCCTCTGGTTTTCATTTGTTGGGGGTTTTAATTCTGCAGAAGAACTCAAAGATGTTCTTCTATATATATTCCTTGAGGAGGAAGACGGATCCTGCCCCAAGGCTGCACTACTGTTTCTTTTATTCTTTCTTCTTTCTTTTCTTTTTTTTGGCTTTTTAGGGCTGCACCTGCGGCATATGGAGGTTCCTAGGTTAGGGGTCCAGTTGGAGCTGTAGCCACCAGCCTATGCCACAGCCACAGCAACGTGGGATCCCAGCCACATCTGCAACCTACACCACAGCTCATGGCAATGCCAAATCCTTATCCCACTGAGCAAGGCCAGGGATTGAACCTACATCCTCATGGATACTAGTCGGGTTCACTAACCACTGAGCCTCGATGGAAACTCCTGCACTATTCTTTCTTGACCTTTTCCTCCCTTATCTCTGCATCCTCCCTCTTCCCTGATTAGCAACTGTCTGAACCTGGCCTTTGGGACTCAGGGAATATCGTGGAAGCTGAAGCTTATTCCCTAAAAACAGGAAGTGGGGGACACAGAAAGCCTTGTGTCCAGGAGACCCACAGGCCCCTGCTTGGTTTCATTCTTCTCCCCTAAACCTGATGCATCAACCATCTTCCCATCTTAATTAACAGCAACTCAATCATTTACATTATGTTGAAATCAAAGCCTTTAAATAATCCTTGGTGACTCTTTTCTATCATATCTCACATCTACTCTGTCAGGGCACCATGTTGACTGTAGTTTCAAAATGTAAGTAACATTCTAATCCTGTCTCACCACCCCACTCTTACTATCCTAGTCAATGTGCCATTTATTAGTACTGCAATCAGCTCCTAATCGGTCTCCCATCTTCCATTTTCGGTTATCTGAAGTTTCTTTTCAACACAAAAGCTAGAGACGTTCTGTCAGATCATATAGCTTCAAAAGTCATCTTATCTCACTCAGTGTAGTAGCCAAAGTCTTTGCACCAGAGTGTAAATTCTGCATGATTTGATTTCCACCCCTTCTTTGCTCCCTCCTTAACCTCATCTCCTACTTCTCTTTCCCTGGCTTGCTTTGCTCAAGCTACAAAGGCCTTCTTACTGATCTTTGATCCATGAGTCATGTTCTCAGTTATGGCTATGCTGTTCTTCCTGAAGAACATTTCCCCTGATATCTGAGGTTTTGTTCTCTGACTTCTTATCTCTACTCAAATGTAATCTAATCAGAGAGTTCTCCCTGAGCACTTTATCTAAGTTGTCTTATTGCTGTCACTCTCTTTCTTTAACTTGCTCAATGTATATTTATAGCAAGTACTATCTCCTGAGACATTATATATTTATTTGATTATTTATTATCTGTCTCCCTCTATCATTCTATTAGAATATAAGCTCTGTGGAGACAAAGACATTTTCTGACTGTTCAACTCATAGAAAAGTGCCTGGCAAATAGTAGGCATTTAGTAAACACTTTTTTTGGCCATGCCCTGTGATGTGGAAGTTCCCAGGCCAGGGATTGAACTGGAGCCACAGCAGTGACAACACCAGATCCTTGACCCACTGAGCCACAAGGGAATTCCTAATATGCATTTTTGAGAGAGTTCCCTGGTGGCTTAGCTATTTAGGACTTGTCCCTGCTATGTCATTGTCACTGCTATATTACAGGTTTGATCCCCGGCTCAGGAAATTTCTACATGCTGGAACATAGCCAAATATATATACACACATAATTTTGAGTGAATAAAAGAATAAAAAAGAAAACTACCTAGTCCAGAGAAATGTAATTCCTTGCTACATGAACTAGGACTTCCAGATGTGAATAGGCAAAAAAGTCATCTGTACTATTGGAAGATTGGGAAAGCTATCACTGAGAGTACTCACAAGTCTACTTCCAACTCTTTTCCTCCTCTAACTGAGCACAATTCCAGTTAATAAAGTGGGTAACTGTTATTCCCATATAGACCTAAACTATGTTCTGAAACCTAAAAAAAAAAAAAAAAAAAAAAATCAAAATTTCTGAAGAGTGCAAAATCATCAAACAAAATCCTTTCTTAGGAGGTTTACTTTAGAATACCAGCGATAGAAAGGCTGGGTAATAAACTCCACTGGCGGTGAAGTTCTGCAGGTACCTCATGCTGCTGAGACAGTAAGGGGGTCAGAAAATAGAGAACAACGTACTGTGCTCCACTTCTAGAAAAGCTGTCCTGTCCTGTCTCTGCATGACCAAGAGCAGATGGCATTGATATTACTGAACATGCTGCCCTAACAGCTGGAATGATTCCTTCGTTGAGTGAGGAGAGTTTCACTATCTCTTTGGGAGATAGCAAGGTTCCCACACCTATTTTTCTGAAAGTGCTGCTTCCTGGGAAAAAAATTCCATTTCCTTTTGGGAGCTTGGTGCTCTATATTTTGCAATTTTAACAGTTTTCAAAAGGTCATTAGTCATGATAATTTTGTCTTAACTGACTCTTAAAAGACCTCATATAACTATCTGTGTTGTGAAATTTTATTTTTGTTAATTAACATGACTTTTAGATAATTTAATATATGGAAAACAAGAGAGCTCTGTTGTGGAAGTTTTTTTTTTTATTTAATTAATTAATTTATTTATTTTTTCTTTTTGCTATTTCTTGGGCCGCTCCCGTGGCATATGGAGGTTCCCAGGCTAGGGGTCCAATCGGAGCTATAGCCACCGGCCTACGCCAGAGCCACAGCAACGCGGGATCCGAGCCGCGTCTGCAACCTACACCACAGCTCACGGAAACGCCGGATCGTTAACCCACTGACCAAGGGCAGGGACCGAACCCGCAACCTCATGGGTCCCACTCAGATTCGTTAACCACTGCGCCACGACGGGAACTCCCTTTTTTTTTTTTTTTTTTTTTTTTTTTTTTTTTTTAATTAATTATTGATGTTACCTTGTCCATTTGGGGACTTTGTTTCTTCATCTACAAATGTGGAGATTTGGAGGCTGTAAGCTCCTCTAAGCTTTAACCAAGTGCTCATCTTAGGAAATATAGTTTTACTCAGGTTCTCATGTTTTTCAGAAATACTGTGGTTAATGTGTCTTATAGGTCATGTTAACCAGTGAACACAAGAAATACAGCTAAATTAAAAAGGGGGAATGCTGGCATTTAAAATTTAACATAAAACAAATATTGGATTCACACTTTACCAACATTATACTTGCTGGACTTCACATTTATCTTGAAAGAACTTTTAAAAATTTTTGAAGAAAATGCTATATAAAATCAGATTTAAAGCCAAGTAGCAGTATTTTTTTTTTTAATTTCACAGAGAGGTTTTTACAAGGAACCAATCCTACAGAAACTTAAAAACTCTGCACAATTCAATGCCAATTAATAAAATTACAAGAAATAATGAAGTTAAAAATTGTTTTGCTTAAATTATCATAATTATTCAGACAAAAATGCTCAATGGCTGCTAAAATTTGGGTAAAAATTGGATAATAAAATATTTCAATAGTTTTAAAGTTTCTCCCTATAAATTATTTACTAACATCAAAGGGAAGAAAAAAGCTACCATATTAGAGAAAATGGGAGAATTCCATCTTAGCCAAGTTTTTTAAAAGCTAACCTAACTAACTAGTGTTGGAACAATAACAACTAGTTGTTATTCCTTGCAAAATGCATAACTTGAATCTAACCACAAACTTCAGAAAAATTCAAATCAAGGAATACTCTATGAAAGTGACTATAATTAAAAAAATGCTAATGTAATGAAAAACAAAGGTTGAGGTAATTTATTAATTTAAGGAGATTAAAAATCCATGACAAATAAATGCAATGTGTGATTTTGAATGGGATCCTGGATTGGGAAAAAATGGCATAAGAACATTATTGGGACAATTGATATAGTGTGAATGTGGGCTGTGCATTTGATAACAGCATTGTATCAATGTTATTTCGTTAAATGTATTGCTCTTGTATTGCACTTGTCTACAAGAATGTCCTTTTTCCTTGGAGTGTATGAACAACTAGAGGTAAAGAGATAAGATGTCTATAGTGGACTCTCAGATGATTATATATTTGAGAGAGAATGATAAAGCAAAGGTGATCCTATGTTAACAATAATCTGATTGAAGGCTACATGGGAATTGTTTTTACTGTCTTTGTAAATTTTTTGTAAGTGTGAACTTGTTAAAGATAAAAACAAAACATATATACATATGTAACTTCTAAATAAGTATTTATTCATTTATTTATTAGAGATATTAGTTCTACTTTTGACATGTACATTTGTAATGTAGGCTTGATATTTAGGTAATCATTAAGTCATATGGCTGAATAATGTTTACTTTTCATTTTCTTAAATTACTCAATGAATTTTATTACATTTATAGTTGTACAATTATCATCCCAACCAAATTTTATAGCATTTCCTTCCCAAACCCTCAGTACACCTCCCCACCTCCCAAACTGTCTCATTTGGAAACCATAAGTTTTTAAAAGTGTGTGAGTCAGAATCTGTTCTGTAAAGAAGTTCATTGTGTCCTTTTTTAGATTTTACATGGAAGTGATAGCATTTGATGTTGGTGTCTCATTGTCTGACTGACTTCACTTAGCATGATAATTTCTAAATCCATCCATGTTGCTGCAAAAGCAGTTATTTCTTTCCTTTTAAGGCTGAGTAATATTCCATTGTGTATATGTACCACATCTTCTTTAGCCACTCCTCTGTCAACGGGCATTTAGGTTGTTTCCATGTCTTGGCTATTGTATATAATGCTTCAGTAAACATTGGAGGACATGTGTCTTTGTGAGTCATGGTTTTCTCTGGATAGATGTCCAGGAATAGGATTGCTGGTTCAAACGGTAGTCCTATTTTTATTTTTCTGAGGAATGTCCACACTGTTTTCCACAGTGGTTGCACCAATTTACAATCCCACCAACAGTGTACTAGGGTTCCTTTTTCTCCACACCCTCTCTAGCACTTATTGTTTGTAGACTTTTTGATGATGGCCATTCTGGTTGGTGTAAGGTGGTACCTCATAGTGGTTTTGATTTGCATTTCTCTAATAATGAGTGATGTTGAACATCTTTTCATGTTTTTTGGCCATCTTTATGTCTTCTTTAGAGAACTGTCTATGTAGATCTTCTGCCCATTTTTTGATGGGGTTGTTCTTTTTTGGTATTGAGCTATAGGAGGTATTTCTAAATTTTGGAGGTTAATCCCTTGTTAGTTGATTCATTTGCAAATAATTTCTCCCATTCTGTGGGTTGTCTTTTCATTTTGTTTAGGGTTTCCTTTGCTGTGCAGAATATTTCAAGATTAATTAAGTCCTATTTATTTATTTTTGTTTTTGTTGTGATTACTCTAGGCAGTGGATCTTAGAAGATGTTGCAGTCATTTATGTCAGAGAGTGTTTGGCCTATGTTTTCCTTGAAGTGTTTTAGAGTATCTGGTCTTATATTTAAGTCTTTAACCCATTTTGAGTTTATTTTTGTGTGGCGTTAGGAAGTATTCTAATTTCATTCTTTTCCATGTGGCTGTCCAGTTTTCCCAGCACCATTTATGGAAGGGGCTGTCTTTTCTCCGTTGTATATTCTTGCCTCCTTTGTCACAGATTAGTTGGCTGTAGGTGTGTGGATTTAATTCTGGGCTTTCTATCCTGCTCCACTGATCTCTATGTCTGTCTTTGCACCAGTACTATATGGTTTTGATGACTGTAGCTTTGTGGTATAGTCTAAAGTCAGGGATCCTGATTCCTCCAGCTCCATTTTTCTTTCTCAGGATGTCTTTGGCTATTCTGGGTCTTTTGTACTGCCAAACAAACTTTAAAATATTTTGTTCTAGTTCTGTGAAAAATGTCCTTTGGTAACGATAGGGATTGCATTGAGTCTGTAGATTGCCTTGAGTAGTATAGTCTTTTTGATAATATTGACTCTTCCAACCCAAGAGCATGGTGTGTCTTTCCATCTGTTGGTGTCGTCTTTGATTTCTTCCATCAGCATCTTATAGTTTTCAGAGTACAGGTCTTTTGTCTCTTTAGGTAGGATTATTCTTAATGATTTTATCCTTTTTGATGCTATGGTATGAATGATGTTTTCTTTATGCTCAAATTTGATTGAAATTTTACAGCAGATACAATCTAAAAATCTATCTTTTGATGCATATTGGAAAGAATTAATTCAGTAACCTGTTTTGGAAAGATTAGACAGAAAAATGCTTGGATTAATTATCATATTAAAAGAGATCAAAGCATGTAATATATTTTGTTTGAAATGAAATTTGTTAGGTTATATGTATATTATCTCAGTGAACTCTATAAGAAATGATCAAATATTAAACATTCCACATTCTCTATCTCTTTCTCTTCCATTTATTTATTTTTATTCCCACAAGTTTATTGAGTATATTTGACAGGATAAAACTGGTACTTAACACTTTGCTGGTAATACCAGGATGTCTTTCTGTTAAATTGATGCAGGAGCTTGATATGAGAGTCATAGGAATTTTGTTTCAAAATTAACTTATGAACCATATTCACCTCTGCATGCCGTCCTTAAACATGTAAAGTCAGAAAAGCAAAATATTCAAGAAAAAAGGAAAACTCTAAACTTAGAAAATATTATCTTGAGTGGCATATTATGCACCTATCTCTCTCTGACTTATTTCACTAAGCATAATACTGTCCAGGTCCATGCATGTTGTTACAGATAGAAGATTACATTTTTTTATGTCTGGGTAATATTATGTCACACAGCAACTTTTCTTTTTCAATTCATCTGTTGATGGACACTTAGGTTGCTTCCTTTATCTTGGCAATTATAAATAATGCTGCCATGAATTGGAGTGCATGCATCATTTTAAATTAATGTTTTTGCTTTCTTTGGGTATATAAACAGGAGTGGCATTGCTGGGTCATATGAAAATTCTATTAGTTTTTTGAGGAACTTTCATGCTGTTTCCCATAGTGGCTTTTCCAATTCACATACTAGGGTTCCCTTTTCTCCACACCCAAAAGTTTATTGCTTGTATTTTTCTTTGTGTGTGTGATAGCCATTCTGATAGGCTTAACATGATATCTCACTGTGTTTTGATTTGCATTTCCCTGATGATTATGATAGTAAACATCTTTTCATGTGCCTGTTGACCATCTGTATGTAGTTTTTGGAAAAACATCTACTCAGAACTTCTCATTTTTTAATTGGGTTGTTTGTTTTTGATCTCAAATTGTCAGAGCTGTTTGTATATCTTGGATATTAATCCCTTATCACTCATACCATTTGTAAATATTTTCTCCCATTCAGAAGGTAGTCTTTTCATTTTGTTTATGGTTTCCTTTGCTGTGAAAAGTTTTAAGTTTAATTAGGTCCTACATATTTATTTTTGTTTTTGTTTCCTTTGCTTTAGGAGACATTGCCAAAAATATTGCTACAATATATGTCAGAGGGTGTTCTGCCAATGTTTTCTTCTAGGGATTTTATGGCTTCATGTCTTACATTTAGGTCTTTAATCCATTATTAGTTTAATTTGTATATGGTGTGAGAAAGTATTCTAATTTCATTCTATTAAATGTAGATATCCAGTTTCCCCAGCACTACTTATTGAAGAGATGGTCTTTTCTTCATTGTATGTTCCTGCCTCCTTTGTTGTAGATTAGCTGACTGTAAGTGCATGGGTTAATTTCTGGGCTGGCTCTTCATTCTGTTCCTTGATCTATGTGACTGTTTTTATGCCAGTATCATACAATTCTGATTACTTTGTAGTATATTATGAAGTCAGGGAGCATGATACCTCCAGTTTTCTTCTTTTTTCTCAAGACTGCTTTGGCTGTTCGAGGTCTAATGTAGTTTCATAAAAATTTTAGGATTTTTTTCTAGCTCTGTGAAAAATGTCATGAGTATTTTTATAAGGACTACATTAAAGCTATAAATTGTTTTGAGTAGTATGACCATTTTTATCTATTTTAATTCTTCTAATCTATGAAAATGGAGTATTTTCCATTTCTTTGTAGCATCTTCAATTTCCTTCAATTCTTTATATTTTTCAGGCTATAGGTCTTTCTCCTCCTTGTTTATTACAAAGTATTTTATTTCATTTTTATGCAATTTTAAATTAGATTGTTTTATTGCTTGTGAGTAGAATCTTCTAGGTTTTAGGTTTTTTTCCTTTCAGCACTTTAAGTATATCATGCCACTCCTAGCCTGCAAAGTTTCTGCAAAAAGTCAGCTGATAGCTTTATGAGTATTCTTATTATTTGCAACTTTTTGCAGCCTTTACAATTCTCTTTTTAATCTAACTTTTGCCATTTTAATTATGATGTGTCTTTTTGTGGGTCTCTTGGGTTTCATCTTGTTTGTGACTGTGATTTCTGTGCCTGGAAATCTCTTTATTTCTTCAGTTTTGGTGAGCTTTCAGTTATAATTTCATCAAATATATTTTTGACACTTTTTTCCCCCTGTTCCTTCTGGGACTCCTATAATGCGAATATTAGTACACTTGATATTGTACTACAGGTCTCTTAAACTGCTCTCATTTTTAAAGATTTGTTTTTGCTGTTGCTATTTTTATGATTGGATTATTTTCATTATTCTCTCTTCAAGATTGCTTATTCATTCCGCTGTATCACCTAGTCTGCTTTTAATTCATTTACTGCATTTTTCAGCTCTTTTCATATTTCTGAGTTCCTCATTGACATTCTCTTTTTTAGTTTGTTTGTGTTTTAGCGCCACACCCACAGCATATGGAAGTTCCCCGGGAGGGGTTGATTCAGAACTACACTTGCTGGCCTATGCCACAGCCATAGCACTGCAGGAACCAAGTCATTCTGTGACCTACATCACAGTTCATGGCAATGCTTGATCCCCGAACCACTGAATGAGGTTAGGGATTGAACCCATATCCTCATGGATACCGGTTGGATTCATTTCCACTGCACCACAAGGGGAACTCCCCCTTGTTGACATTTTTACTGTGTTCATCTATTCTTTTTCAAGTTGTTAGCATTCTTATCACTATTGCTTTGAACTGCTTATATAGTAAATTGTTTATTTCTTTTTTTCTTTGAAAAATGTTTTAACTTTTTTTCATGTACATATGACTAATTCATTCACAAATATTTTGGCAGAACTGTAATATATCCTCTCTATATATTCAAATAGAAGATTTGTTGGTTGTTTTTAGATATTTCTTAGAGACTCTCTTCTTTCTGTTCTAACTTGTATTGGTTATATTCTATGCTATTTTATAACTGGAGTCCTGAGACTTCCCTTTTTGACAGCCTAGAAATTCTCTTTACCTCTTTTCTTTCCTAGGTGTTCTGAGTCCTGGATGCCATGTTTTAATTTCTCCCCCCTTGGTTTATATTCTGCTGGAATTTATGTCCTATAGGATCTTCTTGAGAAGGATTACTAGCATCTTTAATTTTTGAGATGTTCTGATGTTCATCTTACTGATTTTCCCCACTTCTTCTGTAGCTTTTAACTTTCTCTAATGGCAGTGTTGGTTACCATCCTTCATTTTTCTAAATTCAAAAATTTCATAACATTTCTAATCTGCTGCTTTTTCCTATCTTCTCCTCTTTACCTTCATATGTTTATGAATATTTACTGCTTTCCTGACATTTTAGGTTTCAAGAAGGAGCAAGTAGCAGCACATTTGTTCAACGGATCACATTAGCCAAGGATTTCTCATCAAATTTTTAGTTACCAGAATTCTAAAATACAGTTTCTATATAGTGAAGGACCAAGGAAGCTCAGGGAAAAAAGTTATTCAACTGGCCAACTGATGCATTAAATTACTACTTCCAGATGGTGATTATTCAGCCCTCACTGCTAAGGATGTTATTTTTATTTTTTGGCCTTATTTTATTTTTATTTTATTATTTTTTATATAATGATTTTTATTTTTTTCCATTATAGCTGGTTTACAGTGTTCTGCCAATATTCTACTGTACAAGTTGACCTAGTTACACATACATGTATACATTCTTTTTTCTTACATTATCATGCTCCATCATAAGTGACCAGACATAGTTCCCAGTGCTACACAGCAGCATCTCATTGCTAATCCATTCCAAAGGCAATAGTCTGCATCTATTAATCCCAAGATCCCAATCCATCCCACTCCCTCCCCCTCCCCCTTGGCACCCACCAATCTATTCTCCAAGTCCATGATTTTCTTTTCTGTGGAAATGTTCATTTGTGCCATATATAAGATTCCAGATATAAGTGATATCATATGGTATTTTGCTTTCTCTTTCTGACTTACTTCACTCAATATTGTTGTGGAAATCACAAAAACCGTGGCAACAGGAGACAAACAGCACTCGGAGATATGGAAAAGCAAGGTTTATTCAGCACCGGTGCGGGCTCAGAGGAGTCACCTCTAGAGTCTGAGCACCAGGTCTTTGTTCTCAGTAACTTTTATACACTACAAGGTCTTGATTTTCCCATGTAAGCATCCCGGACCTCCCCCATCCCCAAGCAGACAGTGTTCCTCCCCAAGAAACTGAGCAACCAAGGTTGCAGAAGTGGAACTGATAAGCAATGCTGGGTACCTGGTTAGCAAGGCTGCTGGCTTGGACAGAGGGCACACAGTTGTTACATTATTACAAGAAGGGTGGCATAGTGATGAGCAAAGCTGGAAAGGCTTGCAGCTGCCTTCTTAGCCAAGGGGGGGGATTGTTTTTTAGTTAAAACTCCATTTCATTCCCCCCTCTTGATGTTTAGGGTGCATCTGCACCCTTTATAGATCATCATCAGTCATAACCCTTTGGTAGCCTCTGATAAGTAGCAGGTGGGAGGCTGTTTTTTTTTTTAACCATGCTTTTTATAAAACCTTTTATAATATTTATCAGGAGAGTTACAAGGCAGGGAACAAGTAGGCACCCTGTGAGTATAACCATGATTATTTCAACCATTGTCTTAATTTCTCCCAACCAAGAGAACCATTTACCAAAGAGACTGTCTGTATCCCATCCTTTCCAAGTTTGTACAGGTACATGGGCAAGTTTAGTCTTGTGGTCAGCAATTTCTTCTACCACCTTTCCAGTGTCATCTATTTGTAGACAATTACTTAAGTTAAAATTTTCACAAACCCCTCCTTCAGAAGCAAGTAAATAATCCAAGGCCAAGTGATTTTGGTAGACTGTACTGTTCATTTTAGTTTGTTGTTGGGCCAATATAGTCAAGGCCCTTGCAGTGTCATTTGTTATAAGTTCCAAAACCGCCTGTAGTCTGATGATGCAGTTCAGCATATAGATAGGGGTGTGAGCCATCCTCTGCCCAGGTGGCAGGCCCATAATATTGAATTATCCATCCTGGGGGCCATTCATCATCTTTCCAGTCTCCAATTTGGAGAGCCCTCCGGTCTCTCTGGGCACCCTGTGCCCTATATATAGGAATTCCCAGTTGCTCCCCTAGTGACAGCGGGAGCAGGAAGAAGGAAGGTCTGATTGTTCCCAGTACACATGCCCCAGCCCAATTTGGGGGGAGTATGGAATAGGCCATTTTTCCACAAATTCAATATACTCCCTTTGGTGCCTGCCACTGGATATTATATCTTTCCATGCTTGTCGAAGGAGGGAAAAGTTAGACAAGGGATTAGGCTTCGGCTCTGAGAGATTGAAGGATGACCACCATTGAGTCTTTTGGGCAGTCAGATTATAATACCTTAGGCCTAAACATGTTAGGCTTTCAACTGAAACATTAAACTGTCCTCCCCGCCTCGCAAGACAATTTTTCCCTATAATGGCAGTTTTGAGGAGCCATACCCCATCAGTGAGTTGGGGGTATGCAGTCTCATTATGAGGCTCTAATGGGTCCATTTCTCTGGCTTGCCAAGGCCAGTGGTCTCCTGTGTTCATTCCCCCGCATACATAACAAGAGGAGACCTTGAGAGTTTGTGCAATAGTTTTTGCTAGGGCTAAGAACAAGTTCTTAGTTGTGACCAGAATGGGAGGTGGGGTGTTTTTTATCTCTTCATAAAAGGAATGAAAGACCCTGTGAGAGGCAGCTTGGAGCGCAAACGTGATTTTCTGGAAATGTAGTACAGCTCCAGGGTCAAGGCCTCTTTCGTCAATGCGAATGCTTATTTTGAAACCCTCCTTCCATTTGGGCTCACAGGCAGCTGATTTCTCAAGCTTCAGCCATGCGTTGACTGACCAGCTTCTGGTGTGGTCAGAGCAGGGCTTTGAGATTGTTGTCTCCTTCTCTGTATTGTCAGGCAAAGAGGTCTCTCTGGATCGAGGGCAGTCTCCCACTCTCCACGGTCATCAGCTGGGCCAGCCGGTTTAACTCTATAATGATGGATCCAAGCATCTATTCCTGTTACTTTAAGAGCAGTGGGGGTGGTTAGTATTACAGTATAGGGGCTCTTCCATACCAGCCTCAAAGACTCCTTTTTCCAGTCCTTTGTCCACACCTGGTCCCCCTGCTTGTGGGGGTGTACTGTTATACCTAAGGACACAGGTATTCTGTCTGTGACCCATTTATATAACCAAGAAATAGTGAGCCCCAGTCCTTGTAATTGTTTATGTAATTCCAAGTCTCGCAACTCCCTGGTGTTTCCTTTTAAACTGATTAGTGGAGGTGGCCTTCCATATAAGGTTTTAAATGGCGAGAATCCTATTCCCACTCGAGGTGAGCATCTCACTTTTAAGGGGGCCACCAGCAACATGTCTATCCAGGGCAAGCCAGTTTCCTGACATAGCTTTGCCAGTGTCTGTTTAAGGGTTTGGTTCATGTGTTCTACTTTCCCTGAACTTTGAGGGTGATAAGCAGAATGTAGTTTTTATCAGATCTGTAAAGCTTTTGCCACCTGTTATACTGTTTTGGCCACAAATGCCAGTCCATTATCTGACCCAATGGTCAGAGGCATTTCATATCTGGGAATAATGTCTCTCAGGAGTGCCTTAGTTACTTCCCTTGCCTTTTCAGTTCGGGTAGGGAAGGCCTCTACCCATCCTGAAAAAGTACAGATAAAAACTAGTAAATATTTGTACCCTTCATTAGGGGTGACTTCAGTGAAGTCCACTTTTATATCATCAAATGGGGACAGTCCACAGTGTTGTGCCCCAGCTGGTCTGTGGGGCCCCTGGTGGGCATTATTCTGTAAACAGGTTATGCATCTTTGGGAGACAGAGGAGCAGAGTGCAGGAAGACGAGCAATGAGATAGTACCAGCCCAGTAGGGTCTCTAAGGCAGTTTTGCCCATGTGGGTTAGCTCATGTTGTTGGTGGACTAGTTTGTAGGCCAGCTGTTCTGGAACATAAACTCGGAGGTCCTGTGTGACCCACCATCCCGTTTTAATTTTAGTTCCTCCTTCCTCCCTTATCCATTTTTCTTCCTTTGGAAAATATCTGGGGACAGATGGCACTTCTGGGGCCAGCAAGACCTTAGGTTTGTCTGGCTGTTGTCCCCGGGCTGCCTGTCTGGCAGCTGCATCAGCACTACGGTTTCCTTTTGTCACTGGGTTTGGTGGCCTTTACAGTGGATAACTGCAACTTCTTTAGGTTCCCATACTGTCTCTAGAAGCTTTAAGATTTCAGCCTGGTTTTTAATCCCTTTTCCTTTAGCAGTGAGGAGTCCTCTTTCTTTATATAAGGCTCCATGGACATGTAAGGTTGCAAAGGCAAATCGTGAGTCGGTATAGATATTAACTCACTGGTCTCGGCTGAGTTCCAGTGTTCTGATTAAGGCCCATAATTCTGCTCTCTGTGCTGACCAGCCTTGAGGAAGCACCTCTGCTTTTATCACTTTTAAGTCAGATACCACAGCATATCCTGTCCTCCTTTTTTCATCCTCCATAAAGCTGTTGTCATCAGTATATAAAACCAGGTCAGGATTTTGGAGTGGTTTATCAGTCAAGTCAGGTCTGCTGGAAAACACCTCATCTAGTACCTCCAGGCAGTTATGGTCTGGGGGTCCCGCTTCATCTGGCAGAAAAGTAGCTGGGTTCAGAGTTCGTACAACCTCCAGGTTTACCCGTGGATTTTCACATAGTAACCCTTGATATTGAGTCATTCGTGCATGTGTGAGCCAATGGTGGCTCCTGGTATCCATTAGGGTTACAACTGAGTGTGGGACTTTAACATTGAGGTTTTGTCCCAGGGTCAACTTGTCAGCCTCTCTTACCAACAAGGTGGTAGCTGCCAGCGCTCAGAGGCAGGGAGGCCATCTGGCAGCAACTGAGTCAATTTGTTTAGACAGATATGCCACTGGTCTCCGCCAAGGCCCAAATTCTTGAGTTAAGACTCCCAAAGCCATCCCATTTTTCTCATGAACAAAAAGGTTAAATTCTCTGGTTATATGAGGAAGTCCCAAGGCTGGAGCCTCAGTGAGTTTTGTTTTGATTGTCTGAAACACTGTCTCTTGGCTTGGTCCCCATTTAAGGGGAGCCTTTTCTTCCCCTTTTAGAGCCTCATACAGAGGCCTGACCAAGTCTGAAAACCCGGGGATCCATATCCAGCAGAATCCTGCTGCCCCTAGGAACTCATGAACCTTCCAGCGGGTGGTAGGAACAGGAATGGCACAAACTGCCTGCTTTTTTCAGTCCCCAGCATTCGTCGGCCCTGCATGATATTGAAGCCCAGATACTTGACTTGTTTTTTACAGATTTGTGCCTTTTTCTTTGATACCGGATACCCTGCCTCCATCAGTAGGGAAAGGAGAATTCTTGTTCCCTCTAGGCACTGAGCCTCCTTGATGCCAGCTAGTAAGAGGTCATCAACATACTGTAGCAAAACACAGCCCAGTTTTTGTCCAGGAAATTCAGCCAGGTCAGCAGCTAAGGCGCCGCTAAAAAGAGTGGTTGAGTTTTTGAACCCTTGTGGGAGTCTTGTCCAGGTGAGCTGTTCCTTTGTCCCTCTATGTGGATTTTCCCATTCAAAAGCAAACAAGGGCTGACTGGCAGGTGCCACCCGGAGGCAGAAAAAGGTGTCTTTTAAGTCCAGGCAAGTAAACCACTCAGCAGTGGAGGGGATCAGCCCTAGCAGGGTATACGGGTTAGGGATGGACGGGTATAATGTGACTATTTTTTTATTTATGGCTCTCAAGTCCTGTACTGGGCGGTAGTCCTGTGTTTCCGGTTTTTTCATGGGCAGTAAAGGGGTGTTCCAAGGGGACTGACATTTTATTAACAGTCCATGCTGAAGCAGCCTATCCAGGTGAACCTGGATTCCCAGTCAAGCTTCTCTGGGAATTGAGTATTGTCGTAGCTTTACCAGTTGAACTCCGGGTTTTAGATCAATCAAGACAGGAACATGGCATTTTGCCAGTCCTGGTGGGTTTCCTTTAGCCCAAACCAATGGGTATTTAGTCTCTAGTTCTGGGGGAATGGTCCCCATTTCTGAAGGGGAAGAGTACAAGCGCCATTTCTCTTCTCTTTTTACAGCAAGAGCCATGATTAAAGGAGAGGGGGGGGTTCTGTCAATTTGAGTTGGGCTGATCCATCAGTAGAAAAGGAAATTTGTGCCCCCATTTTAGCCAGAAGGTCTCTTTCCATCAGGGGGACTGGGCAGTCAGGCAGGTAAAGAAATTCATGTATTACTTCATGGCCTCCTAACCGACATCGTCAAGGACCGCTGAAGGGCCTGTGGGTTTGGTTACCTGTGGCCCCAACAATGGTGGTTTCTTTCCCCGAGAGGGGAGCTACAGGTTGTGTAACCACAGAAAGTTTGGCACCTGTGTCAACCATAAAGTCTATGGGGTGGCCCCTTACTTGAATTCTGACCATAGGCTCTCGGGGGCCCAGTTGGAGAGAGCCTGGTCCCCCCAATCAGACTCAGCTAGGCCGATCAGGTTGGGGCTGAATGGCTCAGATCGGTACTGGCTAGGTGGGGCCTTGGTCTTTTTCTCAGGACGGTTGGGGCATTCATTTTTCCAATGTCCCTTTTTTTTGCAGTAAGCTCATTGGTCATGTTCCAGGGGACTCCTTTTCCCTGGCCTTGTGCCTTGTCCCTTACGGGGTGGTCCCACTGGGGGCACCGGTTTTGACAGGGCAGCTGCCGGAAGAGTCACTTTTTGTTTTATTCTCTTTTCTGCATCACGGCGGGCCACTTGGTCTTGGTTAATAAAAAACTTGTTGGCTATTTCCAACAGTTTAGTGGCATTCTCTCCTGCAAATCCTTCTAATTTCTGTAGCTTTTTATGGATATCTGATTGGGCCTGTCCCACAAAGGCAGCATTTATCATCCGTTGCTTCTCAGGGGCCTTGGAATCAAAAAGTGTGTAGCTTTGGAAAGCTTCACATGGTCTTTCACAGAATTTGGCTGGGCTTTCATTCGGCTCTTGCAGTATCTCACTGATCTTAGCTATATTAGTAGGGCTTTTAGCTCCAGCTTTTGCCCCCTGTAGGAAGGCCTGCTGGTACCTCTCTAGGTTACATTTCCCTTCTTCAATGTCATAGTCCCAGTGGGGGTTTTCTTCTGGGAAGGCTTCCCTCACCCAGTTTGCCAAGTCTGTTTGACCCCCCGCATTGGCCTGAAGCCATTTTTGGGCTTCTGTTACAATTCGCCAGCGCTCTTCAGTGTCAAATAGAGTGAAAAGGAGTTGCCGGCAGTCTATCCAGGTGGGACAGTGTGTCTGGAAAATGAATTCTAAGAGATCAATCAGTGCCTGAGGCTTTTCAGAATATGAGGGAGTATGGTGTTTCCAGTTGAGGAGATCAGCAGTGGAAAAGGGCTGGTAATAATAAAAATGTCCCCCCTCTTGTATGGTCCCATCGGGGGCGACTTGCTGTGGTCCCCGTGTCTCCTGTAAGGGCATTTGTAATGCTGGAGTGGCTGCTCCCTGAGCTGACTGGAGATGCCTGCTAATAGGTTCTGGAGAATCTGGCTGCAGGGGTGATATCACCTCGGGAACTTCAGAAGCAGAAGGAGGAGGAGAAACAGAAGGCAGTGGGCTATCTGGTATCTGGGGACCTTCGGCTCCCGGAGGTGGGGCCAGCAGCACATAAGGTGGTGGCATAGGGGGTGAGTCCTCAGGTTCCCCTTGATAAATAGGTGGCACCTTTTTTTTGAGACAAGGTTTTCTTCTTGGACTGGGCTACTAGCACCCTACACTGTCCCTGGTCTGTGGTGCAGAACCGAACGCATGGGGACCTCAAATAGGCAATTTCCAACCATTGATTAATATGCAGAAATTGGTCTGGGTGTCCAGGGTCTCCTGTTATAACATTATATACTGCTGTAACTGTGAACACATCTAAGGTCCCTTCCGGAGGCCAGCCAATACCAAAGGAGGGCCACTCTAGGGTACAGAGGGTACACAGTTTTCCAGGACTCAGCTTAACACCATAATCTCTAGAAAACCTTTCTTAAAATTCTTAAACATATACTCTAAGATAGTGGGCTTGGAAGCCGATTTACCCATTGTGTGAAGTCCCACCCCGTGCCGGTGACGCAAGACAAACTGTGAGGACAAGGCCTCAGGTAACAATCGCTTCGTCCATCTGACCACTCCCCCGGAGGAGATATTTCAGGCGCCTCTTATCATAGGTGGGGCTGTATAAACCCCAACGTCAGGTTCCCCCGAAGAGGGCCACCATAAGCCGTATGAGGGTCGCCACGGAACTGCAGGTTAGGACTCACTCTGGCTCCGTACTCCAAAGACGGTGGAGCACGGGCTCTTGTTCTCTCCAGTCACTCACTCTCTCTCTCTCTCTCACACACACACACACACACACACACACACACACACACACACACACACCAGAATTGACAAGCCTCCTGATCCCAAGGGAGCAAACCCTGACCTGAGTGACCCTTTGGTCACTGAGAGGTGATCAGTCTCTCCTTCCGCCGTATGGCGGGTCCTGACTTGGGCAGATGTCCCTGGGGCACTCACCAGTCTGACGTCCTGTCCAGGAACCTGTTTCCACTCTCCTTCTGAGTCTGTTTGGGAAGTGGTGTGGGCCAAGGCCACGGCCCGAGTGAGGGTCTGGATCCGGCAAAATGGCTGATGCGCTCTATCCACCTGTCACTGGGCTGGCGACTGTGGCCTCCCCCAGTTCCCTGACAATGGTAGCAAAAGAGGCCAGCTCCGTTGTCGGCTTCCCAGCCAATGCACAAAAATGTTGTGGAAACCGCAAAAACCGTGGCAACGGAAGGAGACAAACAGCACTCAGAGATATGGAAAAGCAAGGTTTATTCAGCACCAGTGCGGGCTCAGAGGAGTCACCTCCAGAGTCTGAGCACCAGCTCTTTGTTCTCAGTAACTTTTATACACTACAAGGTCGTGATTTTCCCATGTAAGCATCCCGGACCTCCCCCATCCCCAAGCAGACAGTGCTCCTCCCTAAGAAACTGAGCAAGCAAGGTTACAGAAGCGGGACTGATAAGCAATGCTGATTAGCAGGGCTGCTGGCTTGGACAGAGGGCACACAGTTGTTACATTATTACAAGAAGGGTGGCATAGTGATAAGCAAAGCTGGAAAGGCTTGCAGCTGCCTTCTTAGCCAAGGGGGGGGGGGGTTGTTCTTTAGTTAAAACTCCATTTAAATATGAGAGTCTCTAGTTCCATCCATGTTGTTGCAAATGGCATTATTTTGTCCTTTTTCATGGCCAAATAGTATTCCATATATATACACCACATCTTCCTAATCCCATCAACTGTTGATGGACATTTGGGTTGTTTCCATGTCTTGGCTATTGTTAATAGTGCTGCAGTGAATGTGTAGGTGCATGTGTTTTTTTTTAAGGAAAGTTTTCTACTGATTGCTGGGTCATATGGTAGTTCTATGTATAGTTTTCTAAGGTACCTCCATACTGGTCTCCATAGCGGTTGTGCCAATTTACATTCCCACCACCAGTGCAGGAGGGTTCCCTTTTCTCTGCACCCCCTCCAGCATTTCTTATTTGTGGACCTGTTAATGATGGCCATTCTGACTGGTGTGACGTGGTACCTTGTGATAGTTTTGATTTGCATTTCTCTAATAATCAGCAATGTTGAACATTTTTTCATGTGCTTGTTGGCCATCTGTATGTCTTCCTTTGAGAAATATCTATTCAGGCCTTTTGCCCATTTTTCAATTGGGTTGTTGCCTTTTTTGCTGTTGAGTTGTATATGGTTGTTTGTATATTTTAGAGATTAAGCCCTTGTCAGTTGCATCATTTGAAACTATTTTCTCCCACTCTGTAAGTTGTCTTTTTGTTTTCTTTTTGGTTTTCTTTGCTGTGCAAAAGCTTGCCAGTTTGCTTAGGTCTCATTGGTTTATTTTTGCTTTTATTTCTGTTGCTTTGGGAGATTGACCTGAGAAAATATTTGTAAAGTTGATGTCAGGGAATGCTTTGCCCATATTCTCTTTCACCAGGAGTTTGATGGTGTCTTGTCTTATATTTAAGTCTTTCAGCCATTTTGAGTTTATTTTTGTGCATGGTGTGAGGGTGTGTTCTAGTTGCATTGCTTTGCATGCAGCTGACCAGGTTTCCCAGCAGTACTTGCTGAATAGACTTTCTTTTTCCCATTGGATGTTCTGGGGCCTCCTTTGTCAAAGATTAATTGACCGTAGGTTTCTGGGTTTATTTCAGGGTTCTCTATTCTGTTCCATTGGTCTGTATGTCTGTTTTGGTACCAGTCCCACACTGTCTTGATGACTGTGGCTTTGTAATAGTGCCTGAAGTCTGGAAGAGTTATGCCTCCTGCTTGGTTTTTGTTCCCTCAGGATTGCTTTGGAAATTCTTGGTCTTTTGTGGTTCCATATAAATTTTTGGATTGTTTGTTCTAGTTCTGTGAAAAATGGCATGGGTAATTTGATAGGGATTGCATTGAATCTGTAGATTGCTTTGGGTAGTATGGCCATTTTTACAATATTAATTTTTCCAACCCAGGAGCATAGAATATCTTTACATTTCTTTGCATCTTGTTTAATTTCCTTGATGAATATTCTATAGTTCTCAGCATATAAGTCTTTAACTTCCTTGGTCAGGGAGATTCCCAGGTATTTGATTTTTTGGAGTGCAGTTTTAAAAGGTATTGTATTTTTGTATTCCATTTCTAATATCTCATTGTTAATATACAGAAATGTAACTTATTTCTGATTGTTAATCCTACATCCTACTACTTTGCTGAATTTGTTGATGAGTTTGAGTAGTTTTTTGTGTGCAGTCCTTAGGGTTTTCTATATATAGTATCATGTCATCTGGCTAGGACTTCCGATACTATGTTTAATAACAGTGGTGATAGTGGGCATCCTTGCCTTGTTCCAGATTTTAGTGGGAAGGCTTTCAGCTTTTCTCCATTGAGTATCATATTTGCTGTGGATTTGTCATAAATGACTTTGAGTATGTTAGGGTATGTTCCCTCTATACCCACTTTGGTAAGGGTTTTGCTCATGAATGGATGTTAGACTTTGTCAAATGCTTTCTCTGCATCTATTGAGATGATTATGTGGTTTTTGACTTTTTGTTTGTTAATGTGCTGTATGACGTTGATTGATGTGTGTTTGTTGAACCATCTTTGTGCACCTGGGATGAATCCCACCTGGTCGTGTTGTCTGATCTTTTTGATATGTTGTTGGATTTGGTTGGCTAAAATTTTGTTGAGAATTTTTGTGTCTATAGTCACCAGAGATATTGGCCTATAGTTTTCTTTTTTGGTGGTATCTTTGTCTGGTTTGGGAATTAGGGTGAGAGTGGCATCCTAGAATGTCTTTGGGAGTGTTCCTTCTTCAACCTTTTGAAAAAGTTTAAGGAGGATGGGTGTAAGTTCCTCTTTGTATGTTTGGTAGAATTATTTTTAGCATCACTAAACAAAATGGACAGTAGTTGGCTCGATAAAAGCAAAAATATTCAGAACATTCCATTTAGTTGAAGAATTTGAAGGCATTATAAAATCTTTTATAACAAAAGAAAATTAAGGGAATTCCAATCGTGGCACAGCGGAAACAATTCCAACTAGTTACCATGAGTTTGTGGGTTCGATCCCTGCCCTTGCTCAGTGGGTTAAGGATCTGGAATTGCTGTGAGCTGTGGTGTAGGTCACAGATGCAGCTCGGATCCTACATTGTTGGCTGTGGTGTAGGCCAGCAGCTGTTGCTCCTATTCAACCCCTAGCCTGGGAAGTTCCATGTGCCACCACGGGTGCAGCCCTAAAAAGCAAATAAATAAATAAACCCCAAGAGGAGTTCCCATCGTGGCGCAGTGGTTAACGAATCCAACTGGGAACCATGAGGTTGCGGGTTCAGTCCCTGCCCTTGCTCAGTGTGTTAACCATCTGGTGTTGCTGTGAGCTCTGGTGTAGGTTGCTGATGCGGCTTGGATCCTGCGTTGCTGTGGCTCTGGCATAGGCTGGTGGCTATGGCTCTGATTAGACCCCTAGCCTGGGAATCTCCATATGCTGAGGAAGTGGCCCCAGAAATAGCAAAAAGACAAAAAAAAAAAAAAAAACCCAAGAAATTAAAAAAAAATTTAGTTGTAAGAACATGAGTTAAAAACTATTACAAGCCATTAAAGAATGTGTTCAGATATTTCTAAATTTTCCATGTACATAATATTTATTGACTATCTGCCAAATACCAGTTACTATGAGAGTGCTGGGATATGGGGATAAGCAAGATAGACATGGAATTTACTACCAACGAGAATTCAGAAATAAAACAAATTAATACAAATATTAAACAGGAGTTACCATCATGGCTCACGGGTTAATGAGCCTGACTAGTATCCATGAGGATGTGGGTTCAATCCCCAGCCTCACTCAGTGTGTTAAGGACCTGGTGTTGCTGTGACCTGTGGTGTAGACCCCAGACATGGCTTGGATTCAGCATTGCTGTGGCTCTGGTGTAGGCCTGTGGCTACAGCTCAGACTGGACCCTTTGCCTGGGAACCTCCATATGCTGTGGGTGTGGCCCTAAAAAAAGACAAAAAGACAAAAAAAAGTTAAACATTTTCAGATATGCAAATCTCTGTGAAAAGATATAAGATGCTATTGGATTATATATCAGAATACCTCATGTAGACTGGGTCAAGGAAGATTGCTCCAAGAAAGTGAGGTACACACTGTAGTCTGCAGGATGAATAGACTGCTAAGGCAAGCTGACTGAGAAGACCTGTTTTCCAGGCATAATTAAGGTCCTAATGACATGGGAGGGAACATGGAAGTGAGAAAAGGCCAAGCTGCCACTTTAGGAACAGAAGTGTTGGGTAAGTAGAGGGACAAGATGAGGCTGGTGAGGCCCACAGGGGTCAAATCACAAAATGTTTTGGATTTCATGTTGAGTCTAGGGGAGATGGGAAGCTACGGAGTGTTTTAAATACACTAATCATGTAACTGAATTAACTTTTTTAACAGATAACTTATTGTCCTGTGCCATATGGATTAGACTTTGTAGTTTCCAGCTTTTCTTAGGTTGTTCAAATCATTGGATTAGTAATGGTCACCAAGGAATAATTGAAATCCATGTATAGGAGCAGTGGCTTTGAGGGTCTAACTCAGAATCTGGTTAGGGACATAGAAGTCCTGAAAGTGAAATAATCAAAGGAAATCTTGGATGAGGAATATGTATAAATGTATGAATATATATGGTAGGAGTAAGTATGTATGAATGTATAAATATATAATGTATGATTGGATATATAGATATAGACATATGTATATACATATATGTGTATATAGATATATATGTTTATATTACACCACAGCTAAATGCTCAAGTAAAGGTAACCAAAATTATGATAATTTTATTTTTCTGATATTACCTAATCTTCAATAGATAGTTGGTTTTGATTATACAATAGAATGTGAAGGGGTGGAGAATGAGTTAAAATGGGATAACCTCATCTACTTTTTGTCATTTCTCTTATTTTATGAATAATAGGATGGAGCCCTTTGCAGTATGGAGACATCTTGTGAGGAGTAATAATCACATTATTTAATCACTAATAGGATCTAGGCTTAAAACAATCATAATAATTGCTGGCAGCAGGGCTTGAGCAGAATTTTACAGGATCCTCTATGTCAGATATTAACCCTTTAGTTGCCATGTACTAGGTTGGTTAGGAGGAAGAGATAGTAACCATTTATCAAGCAGTATAAAAATATTTCACTGTATTTGTGCGTGCTGGCTGAGATTTAGTCCTCGTTATAGGAATATAGTGTCCCTCTTTGAAGAGTGCTATGATGGAAATTTATTTGTGTCTACCATATTTGTTTCTTAAACCTCTCCTCTAGCCCATTTGTGCCCTCATGCAACATCTGATCTTGGATTTTCTCCTCAGATACAGACATTACTCTGACTCATGATCGCATCTTTGCTTTCTTCGCACATCAACTAATATTTTAGTTTTCAGTGAATCAGTTTTTTCTCCTAATTTTGGTGACTAATCTTAGTTTACAGCTTGTTGATCACTTTGCTGTAATTTTTATGGCTCAAAGGATGCTATCCAGATATACAATGTAAAGTGACGAAAATCTAGAGCCAGTGTAGGGAAGCTTGAAAGTTAAAAGGTTGGTGCTTCAGATGCAATTAATATTAATTCTCTGGTAAAATAATTAAATATCTGAGAGATGATAAATGGTCATGGATTTAGATATTCCTCTCAAAAAAATGACTTAGTAAGCCATCTGGGTTAAATAAAAGTTTAATTAAAAGTTGTTTAATTAATTTAAGGATACTCAAAATTATATTTAGTCATTGTATTATTTTCAGGCTTGCTTTAATTAAACTCTTCCTAGCTTGCCTAATTATAAAAGTCACACATGGTGCTTATTAAAGAACATTTATACCTAGATCCCTTTCCATACTTACTGAATGAGAATTTCCAGGGAAGGATCTGGAAATGCAAATGTTAAGAAGTCCCCCTTGATTAAGTCTTATGAACAGATAATTTTGGAGTCACTGTTCTACTTTACAGATCATGTTGTTATCAGACAATGTTGAAGAACAAACAATATTTAGGAGGATACCCAGAAAAAACACTTGCTGCTAAATTTATAGAAGCAATATTTTTATAGATAATGCATTAGTGCTTTAACGTATCAATGTATTGGAATGATATTATAGAAAAATATATGAAAGACTTAGAAATAGACAAAAGAGATTGTTAAGTGTCTTCAATGTAAAATTAGGTATTGTCTAACATACATCTTCAGGTTATTTATTATAGATCTAAAGTTATTTTATAACTTTATAAGAAGTAGAATAATGGTAATGATGTAAATGATTTTTTCTCCATTAGAAAGGTGATTGTGTCCCATGAGATGCAGTAGGTTACTGTCCTATTGGTATTGGTTTTCATGTTTTAAGCAAGTTATTATTTCATCATATCTATCTGCCTACATGTCTATCTGTCTGTTATCTATCTATCTATCTACTTTTCTATCCAACTATTTATCTATCATCTCTATTCTTTGTATTATCATTAAATATCATTTGGATATTGTATCACCTTACTGTTTTCTTCAAGAATTAATGAGTCAAATAATTTCTTTGAGACATATTTACATAATATATATATGACATTAATAATTTTACACTCTTTAAAAAATTATCAGTGAACAGTATGCTATCCATATCTTTTTTATCCACCATGAGAACAAGAAAACAAGAACCAAGCCAAGAGTTGTTCTAATACTGCTTTTTCACAGATATCATGTACCCAGAGAGTATGCATAGTGCATAGTTGAAATTAATCAACTACCCTAGAGCTTGCCTTTTAAAAAGTGCATCAAGTGTTACAAGTTTTAAGGAACTGAGTAAACAGTTTCTAGAAGCAAGGCTATTCTAGCGATTTTCTCCACTATATTAGACAATAAAGTGCATGAAAATTTGCAGAGCAGGAGGATTCTTAAGTTACTGCAAGAAATCTAAACTTGGTCCTCTAATGTTTTTCTGTTTCCTATTCTGGAAGTGAAAAGCTCTAATATGTGCTTTGATCTAGGTTTCCCAACAGTAACTGATGCAACTGTGCTGCTATGTAGTTTAGTCTTTCATAGGTACATTTTCCACACTCTTTATGGGTCTAGTTCTTCTTCTTCTTCTTCTTTTTTTGATCAAGGTTATTTTCTTTATTTTTACAACCATAGAGATAAAGTGAATCTTATAAAATTATTTGGTCCAATCCTTTGCCTTGAGGAAGAAGTGCTTCACTGAAGCAGATGAGAATCAATATTGTTTGTTGGAATGCTGCCCCCTCACCCAGAGAAGATCATCCTTCCTTCATAACCTCTGAATCTTTTTTTTGATGGCTATTTAAACCACAAAACCTATTCATATGGTTTTCTGAAGTCTTGAGGTTCCTTTAGGAGAAATGAGTGAAAACCCTCTGAAACTTATCAGCTCCCCTTTAAGAAGGTCTTTTATCACAAGTCTAGACCTTGAAGTAAACTAATAGGATAAAACCACATGATTTAAATATAAAAAAGTCAAACAACAAATAATTAGTGTACTTAAGTTAAAACTGCTTAAATAATGTTACTGTTAAGATGGCATTTAGTAAGAAAGATCTATTATTTAATGTTTGTAGAAAAAATATAGTAGCTTTAATTGTGTTGGTGTTTTAGATTGGGGAGGCCTTTGAAAGAAAATTCTACTCATTCTTTGCTTCAATAAAGCTCTTTTCCACTTGGGGTAGGTCAGTGAAGAAAACTATAACAGCATCAAGTAAAGTGTTTAAAAATAACAAAATCATACATAATTAGTTTTATAAAACTTATTGGTAGAGATTACTATATTTAAGGGGCTCATATTTACCTTGTCTTAACTAGTAATCAATTATTCTGAGATCTAGTTATGGAACTTGGTGATGAGAGAGATATAAGACATGTTGCTTATATCAGTGGCTCAGAGTGGAGGCAGCTACATAAACCTATTATGATATCAATTGAGGGAGATACAAACTGGGACAGAAGCACGGTTAAATAAGCAAGAGGTGACAAAAAATTGTAACCGAAAAGCTGATATTTAAATATGGTCATGATTTTTTTCTCTGGGATAGAGTATTTAAACTTTTAATTACAAAAGTAGTATGTGAATACATTCTAGTTGTAAAAATGTCAAACATTGAAGCAAGGTCTTAAGAATGAATTATGGAGGTAGACATGAATAGGAGGTGGGTCTAGGAGGGAGGAGGACATGCCAGGGAATTGAAATGCACATGCAAAACTGAGATGTATTCAATATCCTATGCATTGTAATGTAGTATTTTGATGTCCATGAGATGTAAAATATTGTGGGGAGTGACTGGAGATGAGATTGCAAAGAAGGTTGAGTCACGGTTGTAAAGAACTTCATATGTTATGGTTATATGTTTAGCTTTCTCTCTCTTATTATTAGAGTTATAATTTGTTTGGATTGATATTAGAAAGACCATTTTGGTAATGGACTTAAGTGGGGAGGGTATGAAGGCCAGGAATTTTATTTGTATATTTTCTTCTTAGTATTTTATCTGTGTATTTGTATATTTTATTATTACTTTATCTGTATATTTACAGATAAGGAATTTTATCTGTATAATTTATTATGATTATTATTATTATGGCCACATCTGTGGCATATGGAAGTTCCCTGGCTAGGGGATGAATTGGAGCTGCAGCTGCCAACCTATGCCACAGCCATGGTAACACTGGATCT